>NW_020837972.1:21899256-22199648 GCF_003676395.1 Aethalodelphis obliquidens
TTTTTTTGCGGTACGCGGGCCTCTCACTGCTGTGGCCTCTCCCCTTGCGGAGCACAGGCTCCGGACGCGCAGGCTCAGCGGCCATGGCTCACGGGCCCAGCCGCTCCGCGGTATGTGGGATCTTCCCGGACCGGGGGCACGAGCCCGTGTCCCCTGCATCGGCAGGCGGACTCTCAACCACTGCGCCACCAGGGAAGCCCTGCTCCCCACTTTTATTCAACATCATACTGGAATTTCTAGCCAGTGCAAAGGGAACGAGGGGAAAGGCATATAGACTGAAAAGTAGGCAGTGAAACTATATTCACAAATGACATGACTGTCCATAAAATGTCACCAAGAGTCCCCCCAAAAAAAGCTACTAAAATAAATAAGTTTAGGATAAAAGGTCAATATCTAAACATCGATTTTATTCTATATATTTGCAATAAATTCACATTTTAAAAAGAATACTATTCACAAATAGCACCCAAAACCCTGGAACACTTGGGTATAAATCTAAAACGTTTGTGTGGCATCTGTATTCTGCAAAGTATAAAACAGTAAAGATAAAAATCAAAGAAAGCCTAAATAAATGATCAGATGTACCATGTTCGTGAATCAGAGAGTTCATTATCATTAAGATAGCAGTTCTCGTTATTATGAAGGTGTATTTTCTGCACTGTCAGTGTAATCCCGATCAAAATCCCAGCAGGATCTTTTTTCAGAAATTGAAAAGCCAGTCCCAAAATGCATATTGTAAATCAAAAGCTAGAACAGCCAAAATGTCTTTGAAAAAGAACAAAATTGCGTGATTCCCATTACCTGATTTCAAGATGTATTTTAAAGAACAGTAATCAAGACAGAGCGGTATTGGTAAAAGGATAGACACAAAAATCAGCGGAACAAGACAGACTCCAGAATCTGCCTACCGTACACAGTCAAATGATCCTGGCAAAAATATAAAGCCAATTTGAGAGAAATAACAGTCTATAACAAAAAAATACGCTGGAACAATTGAGCAGTCATATGTAAAAACCTAAACGTTGACCCATACATTGCAACGAATACAAAAATTAACCCAGAAGAATCATAGACCTCAGTGTGAAACCTAAAACTATTAAACTTATTAGAAAAAAAAAAAACAAAGGAAGAGCTGTTTGACCTTTCTTTTGGCAAAGATTTCTAAGATATGACAACAAAAGCAATTCCATTAAAAAATAATTAGACTTCATCAAAAAAGAAGTCTGCTCTGCCAAACATCTGTTAAAAGACATGACATGCTATATACTAAAAAAAAAATTCAAATCACATATATAATAAGAGACTCGTTTACAAGGTATACAATTCTCAAAACTGAATAGGATGACCCAAATTAGTTGCCCATTTTAAAACAGAAAGAATTTGATCAGATACTTGATCCAAAAACAAGATGGCAAATAAGCCACTAAAAACTGCTCAACATCATTAGTGATTAGGGAAATGCAAATTAAAATCACTATGAGATACCATCACAGGTGTATTAGGCTAAAATAAAATCACAATGTGAAAACAAGTGTTGGCAAGGATGCAGAACAGCTGGAACATTACACAGTGCTGGTACAAATGGTTCAACCATTTTGCAAAACAGTTTGGCAGTGTCTTATAATGTTAAACATGCAGGGTCCACATTGCCCAGCAATCTCATCCCCAGGCATTTACCCACAAAGAAATGAAAACACAGACTGACACCAAAATGTGTCCACAACCTATGGCAGCTTTATTCATAATAGCCAAAACAATTAGCCACTCTGGCGTCTGTCACCTGGCGACGGATAATTAAGCTGTGGTACATCCATACCATGACATACTACTCAGCAGAAAGGAACTCCTGACACATCTGTAACAGATAAGAACAAACCTGACTCCGCACTGGATCTTTTCTAAACTTGGTGCTCTGTTGCCTGTGCTGAGTCATGCTGGCTCTGCACCTTTTGTAAAAGAATGTTGCCTTTAGCCTGAAATATACAAAATAGCCCTTTTTCAAAGCTCTGCCTCCCAGGCTTGACCTTTAAAGGTATAACACTTTATATTCATACAGAGATAAAAAGCTGCAAAAGAGAAAGTAACAGTTGTCAGTGTTGAAGGTTTACAGGAACATTGTGATCAGACCTGCATGGACAGCTGCAAGAACAGAGGATTATCACATCCCCTCCAGGTCTGGCCGGCACCCGGAAGTTCGAAACAGCCAGCCACAACTCGTCCCTTTTTGGAGGACAAATGTTGGCCAGGATGTGGAGAAAAGGGAACCCTCCTGTACTGTTGGTGGGAATGTAAATTGGTGCAGCCACTATGGAGAACAGTATGGAGGTTTCTCAAAAAAACTAACGAGAACTACCATATGATCCAGCAATTCTACTCCTGGGCATATATCTGAAAACAACAAAAACACTAATTCTAAAAGATACATGTACCCCAATGTTCACAGCAGCACTACTTACAGCAGCCAAAATACAGAAGCAACCTAAATGTCCATCAACAGATGAAAGGATAAAGAAGATGTAGTACGTATACATGAATACTACTCAGCCATTAAAAAAAAAAAAGAATGAAATTTTGCCATTTGCAGCAACGTGGATGGACTTGGCATTATGCTAAGCAAAATAAGTCAGACAGAGAAAGACAAGCACCGTATGATGTCACTTATACATGGAATCTTAAAAATACAACAAAATAGTGAAAATAACAAAAAAGCAGACTCACAGATACAGGGAACAAACTAGTGGTTACCAGTGGAGAGGCAATATAGGGGTAGGAGAGCAAGAGGTACAAACTATTAGGTATAAAATAAGCTACAAGGATATATTGTACAACACAGGGAACATAGCCAATATTTTACAATAACTATAAATGGAGTATAACCTTCAAAAATTGTGAATCACTATATTGTACACCTATAACTTATATAATATTGTATAGCAACTGTACTTCAATAAAAAATAAAGTTTATTGAGATATTTTATGAAAAAAATTTTAATTTAGATTTTAAAATTTAATTTAAAAAAATGTTTTTTAAAAGAGGAAGCCTGATTTCTAACTGGGGTAAAATGGTTCTTTGGGACACCATCTTCTCTGTCTGCTGGCTTTCTGAATGAAGTCACTATTCTTCACCCCAACACCTCATCTCTCGATTTGTCCCATCGTGTGGGAGCAGTACTAGCCTGGACTAGGTAACATCTCCAACAACCTGGAAGAATAGGAAATGCACTGGGCTAAGTGAAAGTTACATAAGGTATAGTAACATGTATATAAGATTTGGTACCATGTATATAACACTCTGGAAAAAGCAAAACTTTAGTGACAGGAGACAGATCCATGGTGGCCAGGGGATGAGGGCAGAGGGAGGGACTAGCTCTGAAAGGGTAGGAGAAAACTTTGGCGGGGGGGTGATAGAAATGTTCCATCTTGAGTGTGGCAGTGGTTACAAGACTATATGCATTTGTCAAAATTCACAGAACTGTACAAAAAGGTGAACTGTACACCATGCAAATCTACCTCAATTAACCTGACACTCACCCACCCCACCAAATACCTTCTCACGAGATTCCACTGCGCAGCCAGCGTTCAGAATCCCTGCTTTACTTCTGCACACGGACAGATGTTTTCCCTTGACAGCTTTTCTTCACGGCTCTCAGCCTCGATTTCACATCAGAATCAATTGGGGGGGGGGAATCTCTCAAAACCCCCAACGCCTGGATGTCACCCCAGGATATTCCGATTTCCTTGGGCAACGGAATGTTGGAAAACTTGACAGGTGATACTCACAGGTAACCCAGGCTGAGAACTACCATTCCAAAGGCAATGCTTTTCCAAGAGGATGTTCCTCTCACTCTGGAGAGAAAACTTCTAAAACTATGGACCCACTTGTACATTTAAGAACTGATATCTAATACTTTTCATCAGAGTTTCAACAGTTGCCAGGGATAAAGTTTCCTGTGTATTGTACACCTTGACATTTAAAACAAAACTGTTACATCACTCTTTTAAACGCATCCACTGGAATACAGATAACAGAATGACTCGACACCTACCTTCAACCATGTATAAAATCTTTAAAAAATCTTCTTCAACAATGGCAATCTTACATTGTTCCTTTTTCCCCTAAATTCACATTTCCATCCTGGTTCCCATACAGAATTTTATCCTATTGTTATATACCTTTTTTTTTACTGAAGTATAGTTGATTTACAATGTTGTGTTAGTTTCAGGTGTACAGCAAAATGATTCAGATATATATAGATATATATAGGTATACATAGATAGATAGATTCTTTTTCAGATTCTTTTCCATTATGGGTTAGTACAAGATACTGAGTATAATTCCCTAGGTCCTTGTTGCATATCTACTTGATACACCAGTAGTGTGTATATGTTAATCCCAAACTCCTAATTTATCCCCCCACCCACTTTCCCCTTTGGTAACCATAAGTTTGTTCTCTATGTCTGGGTTTATTTCTGCTTTCCATATAAGCTGTTTAAATGATGAGACCAACAAGGTATTAATCTCTAAAATATACAAACAGCTCATGGAGCTCAATATCAAAAAAGAAAAAAAAAAAAAACCAACCCGATCAAAAAATTATCTCAATAGACATTTCTTCAAAGAAGACATACAGAAGGCCAAGAGGCACATGAAAAGATGCTCAACTTCGCTAATTATTAGAGAAATGCAAATCAAAACCGCAATGAGGAATCACCTCACACCAGTCAGAATGACCATCATCAAAAAGTCTACAAATGACAGATGGCCGAGAGGGTGTGGAGAGAAGGGAACCCTCCTACACTGTTGGTGGGAAGGTAAGTTGGTGCAGCCACTACGGAGAACAGTATGGAGGTTCCTTAAAAAACTAAAAATAGAGCTACCATAGGATCCAGCCATCCCACTCCTGGGCATATACCCTGAGAAAACCATGATTTGAAAAGATCCATGCACCCCAGTGTTCATTGCAGCTCTATTCACAATAGCCAAGACATGGAAGTATCCTAACGTCATGTACTTTTAATCTTGAAAATAATGTACCCATCATCCTATTACACTTTCCTACAACAAAAATATAGGTGTGTCCATACTGAACTTAAATTTTTTTGTTTCTTCTTACCGTAAGATTCTCAGTATTCAAAAACTTCATCAAGTTGGCATTGTTACAATTATATTATGACACAGCATAAATACATGACACATTTTGATAAATATTTTTTAAAACTAAACAGTACTTCTCTTCTTGTAAATGTACCTCTTAATGAGCTATGGGGTGGGAGTGTTATGCTGCTTTGATTACATCTGTAGTTAATAATTGCACCTGGGAGATTGTGGAGGCTTTAAACACCTGGGAGAAATGAATCATACAGAGCAAGACGGTAGATGGATGAAAGTACCCTTCTATTGTAAATTCAAAGAAGGGGGGTGTGTGTGTGTGGTTGGTGTGTGTGTGTGTGTGTGTGTGTGTGTGACAGAGAGTCAGGGAGGAAGAGACAGAAGACGCACGGGGTAGTTGTAAATTAACTTAGAGGGATCAAGTTTAGGACCAAATACATACAGAAGTTGAGGATTTGTAAATGCATTTCTTTTCAAATATCTCCACTTACATACCCCTCAGAAGGGCTTTGCATGACCCCTCCATTCAAATATTCTAGTGTCAAGCGCACTCCTCCAAATAAAGAAATAATGTAAAAACAAAGTAGTAAACAAAACCAAGCAATTCCTGGAAATTAAAAGTAAGTATTATCCAGCAGAGATTGTCAATTCACACAGCCCCAGGGCCCAGCGAAATATAAATGAGTGAAGCTCTGCGGATTCCAGAAACCCTGGGATTCCACTCCAGTGTTCATCTCCCCACATTTGATAGGCACCCAAACCCAGGGCACCAGTTCTCTAGTAGTCCAAGTCCAGGGATAATGTAACTAGGAAAGAAAAGAAAAGAAGATGGACCCAGTGCAGAGCATCTGGTGGTGACAGCAGCTGTCCTGCTTGGAACCATTGTTGACATGCAGAAGTATCAGGGCTGCTCACCATGGAAAAGCAGCAGGAAAATCCAGGCTCTTATGAAAACCTGCTGATCTCAAAAGGATGACAAGACATTCACCGCGAAAGCCACACAGAACGTACTTGCAGGCCACGTGTACCACCCGACACCATCTGTCAATCAAAAGCCACACCCCTGACATCCAACTACAGGAGGAAATCCGAAAGCTTTTAAAAAAGATACTCAATACCTTTAAGTTAACCTTCAAAATGCATTCCAATACACAGCAGGTGCAGACCAATACTGTTTGATTCCACTTATACGAGGTACCTAGAATAGCCAAACTCACAGAGTCAGAAAGTCCATTGGTAGATGCCACAGGGGGTGGGGGTGGGGGAGGGCACGAGGGGTGGGGATGGAGAATAGGGAGTCAGTGTTTAATGGGGACAGAACTTCAGTTTAGGAAGGTGAAAGATTCGGGGACTTCCCTCGTGGCGCAGTGGTTAAGAATCTGCCTGCCAATGCAGGGGACACGGATTCAAGCCCTGGTCCGGGAAGATCCCACATGCTGCGGAGCAACCAAGCCCGTGTGCCACAACTACTGAGCCTGCGCTCTAGAGCCCGTGAGCCACAACTACTGAGCCCCTGTGCCACGACTACTGAAACCCACGTGCCTAGAGCCTGTGCTCCAACAACAAGAGAAGCCACCACAATGAGAAGCCCGTGCACCGCAACGAAGAGCAGCCCCCACTCACCGCAACTAGAGGAAGCCCAAGCACAGCAACGAAGACCCAACGCAGCCCAAAAAAAAAAAAAAAAAAAATGCAGAAGGTGGATGATGGTGAGAGTTGCACAAAAATGTGAATGTACTTAGTGCCACTGACCTGTACAGTTAAATATGGTTAAAATAGTATGTTTTATATTACGTGACTTTTGACCACAACAAAAAAAAACTTTTTTAAAAAAGATTCTTGTAATAACGTATAATGGAAGAGAATGTAATAAAAGAATATGTATTTATATATTTATATATATGTATAACTGAATCACTTTGCTGTACACCTGAAACTAACACAACATCGTAAATCAACTATAATTCAATAAACATTTCTTTTTAAAGAGCATTTTTTTCTTCCTTATCAGTTGAAGGCATATGGTACCCTACTGCTTTATTTGTTTTGCATCCTTTAGAATCATGAGGCTTGCTTTTAAATTCCAATCATTAAAGCACAGTATAAATGTCCTTTCCCTATCAACAATCTCTTTACCGCATCCAAAATAATTCTGGAAAAACTACTGTAGGATAGTTAAAAGGTGACACTGGGCCCAAAGGTGCACTGCCAGCTTTGGTCCTTCCCAAAATGTAAATATTAGGTTATCTGTAATACCAGAATATCCTAGAAACTCTTCTTCCACATTGTTTTAAGGTTACATTTATCTGAAGTACAGGCAAAACCCAGCTCCCTAATGTGTGTTGCCTAATTAAGGAATTCAGAGCACTCCATTTATGAGGACCAGATATGTAGAAATTAAAGGGAAAAGTCAGAACTCGATGGTAAGCTGCTTTTACATGTCTGTACATCAGAATCACTGTTTTCCCTCATTTTGTGGACACAGTTCCCTTGAAAATGTAAATAATATTATGTAAGCGGTTCTCTCTCCCTTTCAACAGAATTCTCAGTTGTTTCACTGATCTCACATTTCAAAATGTCGACTGCTTGTTCAACAGGCAATTGTGTGTTTTGATGCTTGCTTTCAACAGCCCATAATGCAAATATTTATTCACAACAGTTATTTCCATTGTGCACAGTTCTTACATCTAATTAAGGACTCTGAAAAATTACAATCATGGAAACAAAAGCATACAGTACATTGAAACAAACGTCAAAGGATAAAGTAACTTCTCCAAGAGGGGACAATTCTCTACTGGGAGTTGTCGTGTGGGCAAGAATACAAAAGTCTCATCTGCCCACATTTGGTAAAAGTATTCTGAACTATTTTGCATTAACTCCCTCTCATTTTCTTATCGGGTGGTCTGGGTGGGCTCCTACTCCAGGCTCCAAAGGGGGAGCTTATTGGCTAAACTTGAGTCAATCAGCCTGCACCTATCCCGTCCTTCTGTGCTCAGTCACTGATTCAGAAGACTCACAGAGCAATGTGGACCTTTAAGAGGCAGGTCCGGAACTTTGATGGAATTGTTGAGAGAGATGCTATATTCACTGAATTTAGGGTAAAAAGGTGTAATTCTGAGCTGGGGAAGCATCTTGCTTAAATGAAGGACAGTGTGCGTTGGAACAGAACCAATAAAGTTAAAGAGAAGCAAAGAGAGTCTAGGTCCCTTTGGCGTCCCGTGAGCACCAGGATCAAGCCTTGCCTGATGTTAGTCACCCCCAGAATTTCAGCTATGTGAGCCATTACATTTCCTTTTTCCTTTAGGCAGAGACCGTTAATGTTTACCAAATACTGGGTCAGCCAAAAAGCTGCGCCCGAATGAACTTTTTGGCCAGCCCAATACATTCTCCTCTACATTTCCCAGTTCTCCCTGCAGTCAGATGGAGGCTCTGTTTCTAACGCTGGTCAATAGGATGTGGGTATAATGAAGCCATTTCCAAATCTGGACTTTCAATGCATCCCGTGTAATCCCCTAGGTCCTCTCATCCCCTACGGTCGTGTGTTCAAAATGGCATAACTACAAAGTCAGAGAGGGTCAATTGGACTCTAACCAAACAAGAAATAAACCTTGGTCAAATTAAGCCACAGAGACATGGGTTTTTACTCATCTATATATTACATATGTAATATATATATATATATGTATGTGTAATGTATGTATGTTACATCAGAGCCTACCCATCATACTAGCCCATCCTCACTAATGTATCCCTTAGGCAATTTTAGATTTTTGTTTTGTACCTGCAACCAAAATATGTCTAGTTATTCATCAGTAGAAAGTATTTCCTTATATAAATCAAACTCAGGCGGAATTCTTCCATCCAATCCATGGCTTCTTGGGGAAGCCATGCACTCTGCTTCCTATTCCCAAAAAGGAGCCTCAGCTGAAGACCTGCTTTGATTTCTTTCTTCACAGCATCTGTTAAAAGTTGATTAAGGATAGTAACCTAGAGGCCTTTGGGAGGATAAAACGGTACCTCCTCTTGAGAGCCTCCAGTTCAGAGAAACCCAAGGAATACTTTCAAATCCTAGAAGACTGTCTAGAAAAATCAAAACTGAATCAGCCATTAATTGAGCACATGTTCACCAACACCATGACCAGCAACATGAGAAACACACAATGAGGGTCCTTGTTTCCTTCCCACAGTCCTCTTCGGAAGAGAAAAGTTACACAGATGAGATATTTTAACATGACTCTTTGCAAGGTCACTGAGATCAATTTTAACAAGAGGAGAGTTTCTTTGAATACCGAAGACTGGCGCATTTCACACCAATTGCGGGTCTCTTCCTGAACTGAAGCGGCTGGTGTCCGGACAGCAAGGTGGGCAGGAACCTCTTGATTCTGCGGTTCCAGATCTGTCTTGGGTGCCACTGAACAGAGGCACCCATCTGAAACCAGAGAGGGACGATGAGCAAGGGGAGGCAGCAGCTACACGAGATCAGTCCTTCTTGCAGAGAGAAGAGCGTCTGGTTCAGTCGGGATCGCCCTGAGGAAGGGTAGCGCTGGATCCTATGCGCGCTGAAAGGAAGGCAACAGCGATAGTGGGACCTGGGTCAGAACAGGAGATACTGTGGCTGGGGGTTTTGCTGGCTTCTGCTGTTTCTCCCCCAGCCTGGGTCCCTGGTGTGCACGGCGGGTCTATACACCCCCTCACACGATTCAGGAAATCCACCTCGGCCAGAGCAGATTCTGTTGTCAGCAACTGAGAACCTCGGCCGACAAAGAAAAAGCAAAGATCACAGAACAGGTGTCTTAAGGGTTCTAAGGGGAAATCAAGGCTGCCATTCCTTCCTCTCTCCGCTCAATCAAACACGTTTCCATACCTGTATTCGTTGGCTTACCCGAGACAGGTAGGAGTTCACGTCTCAGTCTCCAGCACTTCGAGGGCAGAGTTGATTTCATATTCATTGACACATCCTCAGAGCCTATCTTACTGTGTTTGCAACTTGACCTCAACAAACTAATTGTTGGATAAATAAATCAAAGCCCTTGGTGCTTAGTACGGGTGACAGTCCCTGTGGCAGACAAAGGAGGAGAACTAGGTCAATCTCAGGGCTGAACTTGAAGAATTTTTGCTGTATTTAAGCAGCAGGGGCCCTTGTAATTCTATCAACGTCCCAGAATCAAGGAATTCAGATTTATTTATTGTTTAATAAATTTATTTTATTTATTTATTTTTGGCTGTGTTGGGTCTTCATTGCTGTGCTTGGGCTTTCTCTAGTTGCAGCAAGAGGGGGGCTACTCTTTGTTGTGGTGCACAGGCTTCTCATCGCGGTGGCTTCTCTTGTTCCAGAGCACGGGCTCTAGGCACGCAGGCTTCAGGAGTCGTGGCTCATGGGCACAGGCTCAGTAGTTGCGGTGCACGGGCTCCAGCAGTTGTGGCACGTGGGCTCAGTAGTTGTGGCTCACAGGCTCTAGAGCGCAGGCTCAGTACTTGCAGTGCATGGGCTTAGTTGTTCCACAGCATGTGGGATCTTCCCGGACCAGGGCTCAAACCCGTGTCCCCTGCACTGGCAGGCAGATTCTTAACCACTGCGCCACCAGGGAAGTCCCAGAATTCAGGTTTAAATGTCCACCTGTTGTTTTGATTCTGTTCTATAATAGTGATTCCCAAACAGCAAGTCCCGGAGAGATGCATCTTCCCAGGTAACTAAATCACATCCTTCTCACTGAATTTCTAAATGCATTTTCATTTTCCCTCATAACCTTGAAACTGCAGGCTCTTTACCTCCACATTATCCGTTGACCAGAGTCCTCTTCACATAGCATCCCCAGGAGCACCCACTGTAAGCAATTCTGCATCTTCCCACTGGCCACAGGCTGTATGACCTCACCCGCTCCAACCGCACAGCCTTCAAGAGGCAAAGCATCGCAGGGCCCTGGACCACACTTGGAGGAAAACAGCTTCGGGGCCTCAGAAGCCACATCCTCGATGTGACTCTCTCCATGACACATTCTGAATACTTTTCGGGGCCACCAAGGCACTCGGCAAAGACTGTGAGGTACAGCAGACGCCCACAGTGCCATCGCTAAGGGCATCAAGGTTCAACAAAACGGATGCTTTCACGTATCGCTAACACCTGCACAAAAAGGTAAGGTAAAGCCTGTCTGGGAAACAGCTTGTCAACAAAAGCTCTACCCATACTCTTTGGCCTAGTAATTAAAAAACTGTGACTCTCTTTAAGAAAGTAACTCAAAGCAAAAATTATGCACAAAGATAATTATTTCCTCATAATAGCAGAAAACTATAAATTATATAATTGTCCAACAAGAGCTGAAAATTTTCAGCTATGGCGCAGACATTAAAAATATATCCCTGATACATTTTTAAAACATGAGGAAATGCTTATATAAACATATGAACTCAAAAAAGTCAAAAACCAATTATGTGTCCCAGAGACAGTGTGAACACAACCTCTTTAAAAATTCATAGAAAAACAACTAGAACGAAAGACATCAAACTGTTGAGGCAGTCATCTTCGGGCAGTGAGATTATTTATTTTTACCTCTCCCTCATGTCAGGATTCCTTTGAAGTAGCTTACAAAAAATAAATGCACTGGGATAGAAGAAGTAAGCAGGGAAGCAGACAAGAGAGACAGAATAAGGAAAATAAAATAAAGCCAAGGATGAAGCTGAGTCATGTGTGTGTGTCTTAAGATGTGTGTCTTAAATTTCCTAGACTTATAAATAGTAAAGTCGCCTCAGAGACTCCTAGGAGTTCAAGCAAAGACAGACACTTGGAAATTCACTCAGAAAATTCACGGTGTTCATAGGATAAAGTGTAAACTATTTCTCAGGATAAACACAACTTTTTTTTTTTTTTTCCTGGTACTAAGGCCTGAGAAGTATTTCTTAGAAAAGGAACTTGGGAAAGAAACAGGTTTTTTTGTTAGTTTGTTTTTTTAATTTTATTTATTTATACAGCAGGTTCTTATTAGTTATCTATTTTATACATATTAGTGTATATATGTCAATCAAAATCTCCCAATTCATCTGATAAAGTCCTTAAATATCCCTCCACTCTGTCTTGGCACACGCCCCTCTCAAGCTCCTGGCTGCTGTCCTTCCCCAGCTGGCATTTACGGCCCCAAGTTCAGCGGGCTGCGCTATCCACTCATCTCAACTGTTAGACTGTTCTAACTTCAGATCTTTCCCAGAGCAATTCTGCCACACAGCATCCTTGCTCTCCTCCTGTGAACCTGCTCCTCTACCGAAAGAGCATCCCATCTGTTGTCACAGCCAGTCTCGATACAGACGTCCACCATGGACGGGCTGGGACGGGGTCCTGGGACGAGAGCCTGCAGACCGTGCTCAAGGTCGACACCGGCCATCAGACACCATCAGGCACCCACGAACCGCCAAGGCTCAGTGCCACTCAGGCGTGTCTGCCCAGCGTGCTGACAAGGGTGCTGGAGTGAATGCAAACTCGGTCCCCAGCTTCAGAGAGCAAGAAACACACATGTCTTCCTTTTTATGGGATGGAACTTCGTTTCTATTTGGATTCCCCGTTTCACCCAGTAGCCAAA
The DNA here is from genome assembly GCF_003676395.1 of Aethalodelphis obliquidens. Taxonomy (NCBI): domain Eukaryota; kingdom Metazoa; phylum Chordata; class Mammalia; order Artiodactyla; family Delphinidae; genus Aethalodelphis; species Aethalodelphis obliquidens. The sequence goes on from NW_020837972.1 coordinate 21,911,935, forward strand.
CAATATCCCCCGCCTCCCATTATTACAGAGATCACATGTAAGTTCTGAAAGATTCAAAGTGCCCACGACAACCAGGAGGGTTCATGTCAACGACAGACTTTGTCATCGGTCCAAATGGCATCCGGTCTCCTGCGGTCAGTACAGGCAGACCACAGAGACGCCTCCGTGATCTTGACCGCAAGGCCTCCTCAGGCTGATTGGGCTTCCTTCCGCCATGTCTGCTCCAGCTTCCTCGGCTGACCTGGAAAATATTCTGTCACTCTCAGCACCTCGCTGGAACTCACTGCCTGGTCACTGCACACAAACTGCTTTTTACAGCAGGTAAAAAGTGACCACTGCCAGGCAGTGACCACTGCCTGGTCACTGCCTTCTGCTTTTTACAGCAGGTTCTCTTCCTCTAGGAATCTCCAAATATATTTGGGAAATCTAACTTATTTTGCTCTAACTCATCCTTGGAGTGAAGTGACACAGAGCATCTCAGAAGCACGCTGGCATCTGAACTAACCTCTGAATCCTTCCCTCTCCCCCCAGTGAAAAAATATTTACTGAGGTGAAGAAGGAGAGGGTGTGCCAAGAAAACACATGCCCACGAACATATGTTTTTCCAAATCTTTTGTCTTTTGCTGGAAATCTAAAGTCAGGAACCTGGCTTTTCTGTCCTGGGCTTTCTGCTGTAGCAAGAGGCAGTGATTGCCATGTTTTACCTGCTAAAGAGATGAGACTTAAAGGGTGATGAGGATTAAAGGCAGGCAGAGAATTGGCGACATCAACATCGGTTGTGATATCAAAACCTTTTCCTGCCACAATGTCCTAAGAGATTGTGTCCAGAGCCTTGAGAATCTCAGCGAGTTATATTACAACTTAAGCATCTCCCCACCTACCAACACGGCTTTCCTGACCAAACACACAAACAAAAACAACAACAACAAAACTGAAGTCTGACTGCCACCTTCTTTACTTAGTGAGTCTGCTCAGCAATTCTCCCATAAACATAAAAAGATACTATTTTTCACATGAGGAAAATAACCAATGTCGCTAATGGCTAAAAATTCTTTGTGACTGCCTGTCTTTCCAAATGTATATCGAAGTCTCATTTCTAGGCTTTAGTTCAGAGAAAGAGAGAGAGAAAAGTTTTTATTCCCTTTCAACTGTTTCAAATATATTTCTTAACCTCGGTTACTGCTGTCCTGTCATGAAAATATGTACTTAATTTCTTTTTGAATATATGTCACAAATCTTTTTACTTTAAGTTCAAGGGCCTTCCTCCCCTATAGATACTTAATTTCTGGAAGTTGATGGGACACACATCTTGGGTGATAGGTTTGTATAAAAGGGACCCTTTGAACCCTCCTGCACTGTTGGTGGCAATGTAAGTTCGTGCAGCCACTGTGAAAAACAGTGTGGAGGTTCCTCAGAAAAATAAAAATAGAATTACCATATAACCCAGCAATTCCACTCCTGGGCATATACCTGGACAAAACTATAATTCAAAAAGATACATGCACCCCTGTGTTCACTGTAGCACTATTCACAGTAGCCAAGACATGGAAACAACCTAAATGTCCATCGACAGATGAATGGACAAAGAAGATGTGGTACATATATACAATGGAATATTACTCAGCTGTAAAAAGGAACAAAATAATGCCATTTGCAGTAACATGCATGGATGCAACTAGAGATTATCATACTAAGTGAGTAAGTCAGAAAAAGAAAGACAAATACCATATGATATCGCTTATATGTGGAATCTAAAGTATGGTACAAATGAACCTGTCTACAAAACAGAAACAGACTCACAGACATAGAGAACAGACTTGTGGTTGCCAAGGGGGAAAGGCGGGGGAGGGATAAATTAGGAACTTGGGGTTAGCAGATACAAACTACTATATATAAAATAGATAAACAACAAGGTTTCACTACTGTATAGTACAGGGAACTATATTCAGTATCCTGTGATAAGCCATAATGGAAAAGAATATAAAATAAAGAATGTCTATATGTGTATAACTGAGTCACTTTGCTGTACAGCAGAGATTGGCATAACACTGTAAACCAACTGTACTTCAATTTAAAAAATTATAAAATTTTTAAAAAATCAGTACTCTGACACTTAAAACATTTTTAATAAATAAAATCTAAAAAGAAGCCAAATCTTGAAAAAAAATAAATTAAAAAGTTGACCAAAAAAATTAATTAAAAAAATAAATAAAAGGGACCCTTAAAACTGACATTTAAGTGAAGACGACCCTGGCCTCAGGTTGCTGGGTGATCCTCTTAATTTTTCCTAGATTTTTTTTTTTAAGTAGATTTTAAAAAATAAACGACAAAAGTGATATAGAAATATCCTGAGTCTCTGGTCTCGTCTCACGACAAATCCACGCTGGATTCCTGTGCTCACCACTCACTTCTGCTACGGCACCTTCACAATATTCGCCCCATAATTCAAGCTTGTCGTCTGGCATCAAAAGTCAAACTCACCAATCCATATGTTCACAGAATCCAACCTTCTCCTTTTGGAAACAGGAAAAATGTTTGTCTGCTTCATGCTCCATGCTTCTCCCTCGTTCTTTACAATTTTACTAAAAAGCTACCCAGACTTTTAGTCCTGGTGAAACAGAGGCCGCGTCAGTCTCCCCTCCCCCAGGGCCCACGCATGTTAGTGAAGCGGATGAACGATGGGATGCTGGGATTCAGAGAGCACAGCCGAAGTCTCTTCAGCATCCTGGCCTAGGAGACAACCACACAATTTCACATCATCAGATCACCCCCTCCACCTATGTAACAGCCTTGGGATTAAAATCCATGTTTTAGTTCCTTGTAGGTATCATTCCCGATTGCTGCTGGAAAAATGAAGGCTGAGAAAATTAAAAAACAGGGTATTCACTTATTCATTCCTTCAACAAACAATGAACCACCTCCAAGGCTCAGAGCTGAAACTCCACGGAAACCCCTCTGCCCTCAAACTTCAGCACGTCAGGCACCGCATGTAATTTTTGCCTGACAAATGGATTCCTTTTTAGTTATTATACATAATCACGAGCAGAATGTAAAACGGTTAACGGTGTGGGCTGAAGCATCAGGATTCAGACTGTGACACTTCAGTTGTAAGAGCTTGGACAAGTTACTTCTCTGAGTTTCCATTTCTGCATCTATAAAATGGGGTGAAGAAAATCTAACCCATTGGTTTTATCTGCAAATTCACAAAAAGCACTTTCAGCAATCACTCAGTGCAGTGCCTGGCATACAATTTTAAATTACTTTAAAATTCGCTGTTATTATTATCGACAGAAGTATTTCCTGCAGCACTTTGAAGTACTGGGAGGGGGAAAAAAAAACCCCGGCATCAAACCATTTTACTGCTGTGCAAAGTTTCTTTCAGCAATAGTCTACAGTCTTAAGGATACTTAAAAATTTATTGAGCCCTTGCAGTGTCCAAAGTACTAAACTCAATACTGAAGAGAAATCAGAGAGAAAAATACACAGAGGCTGCCTCTGGAGGTACTAAAAATTTAGGAGAGGAGACAGAAAATGGTTTTAGAATGTGTCACCCCCGTAGAAGGTTGAAAAGTGCTTCCCCACCCTCACCAAAAGATATCTGCGTCCAAATCCCTCAAACCTGTGAATGTCACCTTATTTGGGGGAAGAGAGGGGGAGAGGGGTCTTTGCAGGTGTGATTAACGTAAGACGGGAGATGATCCAGATTATTCCCTTGGTCCCTAAATGCAACCACGTGAATCCTTACATAAGAGGGAGGCGATGGGAGGTTTTAGACACAGAAGAGAAGGAGGCATGAGGACAGACCCAAGAGAGACGGGAAGACACTACCTTCAAGCGATGTTGCCAGAAGGTAAGACCGCCGGCGCCCATAAGGAGGGGGCACGATTCTCCCCTAAAAGTCTCCTGCCAACACCTTCATTTCGGCCCTGGGACACTGATTTTGGACTACTGGCCTCCAGAACTACGTGAGAATGAAGCTCTGTTGTTTTAAGTCACCATGTCTGTGGTCATGTGTTAAGGCAGTCACGGGAAATTTACAGACCCTCTGATTAAAATCCATCCGTGCCCTCCTTCTACTCACCAGTGCCTGGGAAGGGGCGACCACAGAATCCATCCCCCGCCTGGACCATCTTGAGAGTGCAAGAGGCTGCTATCACTAGCCTCATCGGGAAGCCACGGGCAACTGGTGGTGGTCCAGGTGAAAGAGGACATGCCACGGATATCCCCACACCCTACCTGACCGCTGCCCATCTCTAGTTCACTTCCCACTCTGTCCTTTCATGCAGTAACCACAAGCTCCACGGCTCTCTCTCCCGGCCACACTGGCCCTCTGGAGTCCCCGTACGTGTCTGCACCCTCCCACTCACATGCCCCCTCCCTGCAAACATCAACCCATCCCACAGATGCTCTAAGTCCAATGCCAATATACCCGTGCTCAGAGATGCTTGCCCTGTCCCTCTAGCACATCGCAGCTGAAAGTTTACATAACAGTTTTATACAATGTATAATTACATTTTTATATAATTAACATCTTTTTCTATCTCCTCTATAAACTCCCAGTTCCGGGAGGCCAGTAACCGTATCTGTGTGGGTTTTTCTCACTACTGTTATCCTACGGCCAGCATGGCGTGGGGTATACAGTTGGTGCTCCAAAAGCAGTTACTGTGATAAAATAAGGAAGGAGAGGGGACCCAGAAAACCAGGAGAGGAAAGGAAGAGGGAACTGAACGCCGAACTGGTGGGGTTTGAGCCCATGACTTAAAACCATGGACGGTCTGTGCACTTTACAAGCTAGAGGAATGACTGACAGTGAACCACCCTGAATCGAGCGCCACTTTAGTACCTTCCTAACCCTGTGTCCTCAGAACACCAGCAAACAGTTCTTGCAGGATTCCATGCTCACTCAAAGCCTGTGGCCTTTAGTATTTGTTGAGTCATCAAATTTTATGGATTTATGGATGAAGGGATGGATGGATATATAAATGAAGGGATGGATGGATGGACGCACGGAAGGATACATGGATGGATACATAGATGGATGGACGAAGACTGGTTGAATAAATGGGCGAGTGGATAAATGGATAGATGAACTTAAAATATAGGGTAGTATAAGCTTCTGCAATAGCGTATTTTTGGAGTTTTTGTTTTGTTTTTCATTTTTTCTCGGCTTTCAGAGTTGAACTAAATTAAACAGAACTTAATAATTAGAATTCTAAATTTCTGTGCCTGTAAGTATTTTTTGAAAGATCATATTTAGTACCTAACTTTTTAATTCAAGAAAAATGAAACTTCTTGGTCTCCCCATTTCCTCTCCTTTTAATTTTGACAGTGTTTAAATGTAAGCAATGAAGTTTAGTCTGTCTCTCTCTCTCTGTGTCTCTGTCTCTGTCCCTGTCTTTCTCTCCCTCCCTATCTCTCTCTCTCTCACACACACACACTCTCACACACCCCAACGTGCTCCCTCCTGGATACTTCTTCCTCCCCTGAGAGCCCAGACAAGGTGTCACTGTAAACCAAAGCGCCTTCCAGTCCAGAGCTGTGGGAGGATATTGCCTAAATAAGAGGTGATGCCCAGCCGCCCAGATGCTTCACTGCTGACCTAAGAGGGAAGCTATCAAGGTGGAAACACTCTGCGCGAAGGTGCCCTCACAAAGCCACTGCCCAGGAGGCTGGCTGCACTCTGCCACGGGATGCAGGCAGAGCACGTGCCCAACACGGCCCACGGACGGGGGTTCATCACCGCAGCAGCTGCTCTCCCGGGATCCCAGACCTCTGAGTGTCTGCTTCTCAACGGCATTTGCAAGAGAACATAACTCCGGGGGATGCAGGTCAGGGTCATCACAAGCAGCCTACACGGTGCCACCTTCCTGACTCTGTATTGAAAACCTGCCTGGCTCTCTGCCCATCTCTAGTCTTATTCATTTGTCTTTGGGCCCCTTTACTTTCCATGCCCTGCCCCCCACCCCCCATGAAACGAATAGCAACATGTTAAAACACATTTGCAAGCTGGCACAGCTGTAACCTGCATCAGGTTCCCCAGGAAGACTAGACTCTAAACATAAAACACAAACTCTCTGACAACTTAATATAAGGCTGTTCTCCAGGAAAAGGCTGGGACTGCACCCCAGTGCTGGTAAAAACTTTTTGTTTCATAACAGAGTTCCCAGGTCCTACAGGATAGAACTGCAAGCAATGAAACTTTATTTTTATTTGATTTTCAAACGATCTATGAGGTTGCTCTATGACCAATCACTTCCTGCTCAGAAAATTTAAACATATGGGTTCAAAGACGTTAGCCTGGTAATGAAAATGTGCACATCTGTTCCTTCAAGTCTCCATCTCTGGAAAGAACTAAGGCAATGTGCAGTAGATATAAAAATATGCTGAAACACATATTTAATATTTGGTAATAATCTCCATCTTTCCATCAGACCCAGACAAATTAGGCACTTTGGATGGTGTGTGTCTATGCATACGTTTCCTTCCAACTAAAATCCTCTTAAATGTAGTCCATCTTGGATTTCAAGCTTTTCTAGAACTTTCAGGCGGTCGGAGGCTCTGAGAGGGGGAAGAGATGTGAACATATGGGGAAAAGAACTGAATGGTCCATGTGTTTAGAATTCATATCTGCACCAGGAAATTTTCTACAACTGGAAGGTTTCAGGGCTGTGGAACTCAAAATATGTCATAGGCTGGGCTTACAGCATCCTTCCACAAGCCGAGACCTCCACATCAGAGTTCCTCATGTTAAGGTCATTTTCAGTGTCTCCCACTTGAAAAGTTCAGAACTATCAGGGGAAATACGGTTCTCTTCAACCCTGCTCAGTCTAATCAAGAAATCAGTAACAGAACTATGTGTGTACCTAACCGAGGAAACATAATAGTTAGGTCATATTTACAAAGCTATTCTGAACCTGAATAAAACCTTTTTATTGCAGCATAAAAACAGAGAAGTCTATTCCTATCATCAAACCAAGTGACAACCAATAAGAAACATGCCTCGTAGCCAGAGGCAAGCAAGTCTGCGGGGTTGTTGTTGCTGCGGATCTGGGGTTTTTTAACCTCATGTCTGCCTGGGGTGTATTCACCGAATTCCTCGAGCTTTTCTTCCGTTTCTCATGCACATCACAAATCCCCGAGGCGCTGGTCCTCAGAATTGTTCTAACTCGTCATTAGGAGACACGAACCCATTACGACCGCACTTGAAAAGACAGCCAAGCAGCGTGGGCAGAGGTCACCCTCTTCCTACGTCACACCAGCACAAAAGCCGGCTATTGTCAGATCTAAAGCAATGTAACCTCAGCGATGCCTGAGGAGCTCAGAGAACAGAAAATTCCTGTCATTAAAAAGGCTCTGTGCATGACAATTGGCTTTGAAGTTTCTGAGAGAGATCTCATCTCGAAAATCTTCTCAGGAAAAAAACAACTCTGTTTACAGGGATTTGGGGACACACATGGGAGACTGCTAAGACGCTCCACTTTGCTCCTTATACATTTCTCTGTAGGAAAGAGGCCCCTGTGGGAACCCTACACAAATAAAGAGACCTGATCAGTAAGGAGAAAGAATGGCTGGTCCTTTCTACAACCTCCGGTGTGAATCGAATAATTTCCCTTCAAGGAATTCGTGTCCTGAGCTTCCAAACTTGCTGTGCCAATGACAGGCTGGGATGGAGACAGATGAGGGAAGCAGATGCGGAATCCCCGCCTTCCTCACAGCTGCAAGTCAGGGGCTCTGCTGGGATAACGCAGGTGACAAGCAGGGTTTAAACTCCGCGTCCAACCTGCACGGACGCTGCCACCGGACAAACAGCCACACAAGGCAAAGGGAGAGAGAAGCCTCTCTTAGAGAAACGCAGGGCCACCTCTCCGGAGCTAGCCCCGGGCCACAGGCACAGGAGCCCACGAGGCACGCGACAGCGCTCCCGTACACAGGCGTGCTCCGGCATGATTTCCTCACGGGTCCGTGCCAGTAGAGAAAGTCAAGCCCAAATTCCAGAACCTTTCCAGGAGGTCGCTTCAGTCCCTTCCTCTGACATCTAGCTCAGCCCTCCCGGGGCCCACCTCTCCTTTCAAGGTTCTCCACGGCCCCCTCCCAGAGTGGAACACGCGGTCGGGTGAACGAGGCTATTTTTCCGCCCGGGCGGTCTCACTCAGGGCCTCCAGCCCCAGTCTTCCGGGGAGGCACCTGCTACGAAGGGGCAGCGGGAGGACCTCGGCCGCCGCACGCGCGCGCGTGTACAAGCACAAACGCACACCCACACCCACTCTGCCGGCCGCCCCCATCCATGCACGCCCTCCCACACACTCACTCCCAGCAAAGTTCGCCCCGGGGCCCCAGAGGGCGGCGGCGTCCCCTTACCTTTGGAGAAGAGGGCGGCCAGGCTGACGAGCACGGGGGACCAATGGTGCCACAGCGTTCCCATCGTAGACGCGCACATCCCGGAGACCCGGAGCGCAGACCGGCGGCTCCCCGGCGCCGTCTGGGCGGTGAAGACACAGTCGCCAAGAGCCCGGAGGACCGGAGCGGGCCGGGAGGGCGAGGGAGCGCCGGGCTAGGGGCGCGAGCGGCCGCGGCGCCCTGCGTCCTCCTCCCGCCCATCCATGGCCTGCGGGAGGCGACACCGCGCGCCGCTCCGGAGTTGCTCTCCCGAGTCCAGCGCGCGCGCAGGCAAACCCCACCTCCCTTTCACCCCCACCAGGATATTTTTACTTTCATCCACGCGAATTTGTTCCTTGCCGTTTACCCAGAGAGGACTGGCCCCCAAGTGGCCCCCAAAGGGCGCCTCCGGGAGCGCGGGGACGCGGGGCGGGCGGCTCCGGGTGGGCTAGCGGGCGACGGCGGGGCGGCGGGGCGGCGGCGTCCGGGGCGGAGGCGGTGCGGGGACCTCCGGCCGGGTGGCCGGGCGCCCGGAGCGGCGCGGAGCGCCCGAGCGCACAGCCCCCATCCCGCCCGGCCGCGCCCCGGGGCGCGCGCCGGCGCCTAAAGTTTGGCGGGGCGCAGCCGCTGCCCGCGACGCCCACCCCGGCCCGGCCCCGGCCCCGGCTCTGGTTCGAGGGGCCCTGGGCGCGCGGCGCGCACGGCCGGCTCCGGGGATGCGGGGCTGCCCCCGGCGCCGGGGGGAAGCGCGCCACCCGCGCGCGGAGGAGGACCCGCAGGCCCGGGGACCTCGCCGCCCGCGCGCCGCCCGCGCCCGGCCGAGCCTGCCTCCAGCACGGACGCGAGCGCCGCGAAGCCCTGCGCGCGCTAGGGGTCTGCCTTAAAAATTAGTCTTTTTTTGAAAAAGCCCCACCCTTTCGGAGTGACAGCCGCGAGCCCCAATCCGCACAGCCAATCCCTCCTCCCGCGTCTGCCCCTCACCCACCCTCGCGGCCACCCCGCCCTGCGCGCGCGAGCGGGAGGGGGGCGCCTGGGAGGCGGGCGAGCTCCGGGCGTGTTCTGACTGCTCGGAGGAGGCGGGAGGGAGCTGCCCGCTCTCCCAACAGGTGTCAGGAACGCCATCTGCTTTCTCTCGCTCTTCAGACCTCAAGCTGAGGGCAAGCCCTACAGCCTGGGGGTTTCTAAGGCTCTCCACCTGCCCGTGAATACAAAGATGCCTGTAGAGGCCCTCACCCCCGCGCCTCAGTCTCTGGGTAGGAGGACCTCTGACTTGCCAGGCGTCCTGGGGGTCACGCTGACCCCACCCCTATCCTGGAATGACCACCAAGTCAGTGATCCTAAAAGAATCCCGTCCTGACTCCCCGCTGGCCCATTTGGAGCTGGGAATGGATCCATTAAGGGCCAACGCGGCCTTGAGAAGATAAGAGACAAGTTCTTCATTTATCCTTCCTGAATCCCTAATTAAGACACCCCGGAAACCAAGGACACAAAGCATCAGTGTATGATTTTAGCCCAAGGACTTCCCCATGTGAGCCTTTGAATTAACCGGATCAGAAATCAGAGGGAGGGAAAGCGTTCTGAATATTTAAAGAATGCTGCAAACCAACAACCACCAAGTCAAATGAGGTGAACTTACCCCAGAAGGTAAAAATGGGTCGTCATCATCCAGCCAAGGGAGCCACAGGTGTTTTAGTCTAGATGCCGGTGGTTGCAAACTATACCGACACTTTAAGAGTGTTGAGCTTCCAGAGTTTCAAAAGACTGTCTGTCTGGCTTTCACTCCTGATGATGAGATGTGCTTCTACTTTATTCTGTGTTTAATTTTCTGAATGTCTGTCCTGTTGTTCTTTCCTTTATTTCTTAAACTTTCTGCCTTTTCTCTTTGCATCTCTCTCCTATAAAAATTCTGAAGAATTTATGCAGCAAAGAACCTAAGAGATTATACATTTCAGTGCTTCTGAAACTTAAGTTTCGACATCACCTGGGACCTTGAGAACCCGCCCCCGCATTCATCAGGTCCAGGTGGTACTCAAGAGTCTGCATTCCTAACAATTGCCAGGTGATACCGATGCTTGATACCGATGCTTTCCATCCAAGGACCACCGGTCTAGTCCACTATCCCTTCCACCTCAGTGAAAGGGAAACTGAGGCTCAGTCCCCGACACTCCGTCACCTGGCCTCTTAGTGGCAGAGACAGTAAACTGCACAAAATGCCAACCCTAGCTTGCCAGAGTCAGTTTCAATGTGAAACTGAGTCTATTTTAAAACATTTTTCCAATTTATTGACTAGGAACTAGTGGTCCCTATTCTTTACTAAAAACAATCATTTTATATATTCTAAATCAAATTGAGATATTCTTGTGCAGAATTGCAATCACTAGATACCTTTTTTGGGGGGAAGTGGTATGTCATTGCAAAAGATTTTCTCTATCTGCATCCTCAGAACTAAAGGTGGCTAACAGATTCCATGTTAGGTGATTTCCCCATTATACACAGTTGGCTTACAAAGTTTTTTCTGCTCTTTGGCGTGGAAGCTTTTGGGGGAAGCTGCAACTCCAGATACCCGATCAGTGGCTAAAATAAGATGTAAGCATGGCTACTCACTCTCCAGAATGCGGTTCTAGCTAATACATCTAATCTTCTTTGGGTAATTAGCACAACTAATCCTGGGAGAAGCACTGCCTTAGGAAGATTTGGAAAAGAAGGCTGAGGCCTGCCAGCTCTTAGCTGTGCTGAGGCCTCGGGGACCACTTCCCAACCGACGTGCCTGCCTTTTCTCTCTCAAATTAATTGTGAGAAATCTGCTTTCCTCCAAGAATATGTGTTTCCTCTGCAAGGCCATAAATCAATTTGTAAGCCTAATTTTGTCAGTAATTAAATAGTACTAATTGTTCGTGCTGTGTGGATTAGGCTGTGACACCAGGCAGTTTGGGTTGTTGTCTTTCCATAAAACAAAACGTTTTTCTGCGGCAGTTTCCAGGAAAATTAGGAGATGGTAAAGGTGGAATTCAAGGATTGAAGGCAACTGTCCCATTGGTGGTTAGAAGAGGCTTTGGGGTACCTCAAGGATGGGGCATTCTTTACAACGGAATCAGTCCTCTTCCAACCCTTCTCATCACATCAAAGGAGAAAGGCTCAGGCCTGAGCAACTCTTGGAAGAGAACTTTTCACAATTGCAAAGCCCTTGCTTTTAAAACAAAAGGCAGGGCTTCCCTGGTGGCGTAGTGGTTGAGAGTCCGCCTGCCAATGCAGGGGACGCGGGTTCGAGTCCTGGTCTGGGAAGATCCCACATGCCGCAGAGCGGCTGGGCCCGTGAGCCGTGGCTGCTGAGCCTGTGCGTCTGGAGCCTGTGCTGCGCAACGGGAGAGGCCACAGCAGTGAGAGGCCTGCGTACCGCAAAAAAATAAAATAAAATAAAAATAAAACGAAAGGCAGATCTTTCTGTTCAGAGTGACAATGTCTAGCTAGAATTTGTGAATGTGGTTCATTTTTACTTTCATTATTAATACGTTTGATGTCTCAGCCTCCCTTTAGTGATGTAAGCTGCCTTTTCAATTAAGTTACCCAAGTCTTTGAAGAATGGGCTGATTTCAAGGAGGACATTAAATCACCACTGATAGGACATGTGTCACCTTCCCCCCCGGACAAAAGTCATGAAGATGGTGAGAAACGCCTGAAGTCTGAGAATCGCTGGGATGAAACGTGAGCTACCAGATCAATCCCTGCTGAGGGTGCAGAGGAACCTTTCTGAAACTTCTTTTCTTCTCAGTTTCCCCAAATCTGTGGAGTGGCCAGGAAATAGAAAAGGCCACAGATCCAACAACTTGTCTCTTTCAAGAGTGGCAACAGCATTCCGGCGTGGAGTGCACTGTTCCCAGCAGGGATACTTCTCGCCCTTCCTGGTGAGGCTGAGCAAGGCATCCCTCCAGACAGAGCCCCCCCGGAGACTCCCCATGAAGCGCCTTTGAGGACGGTGCAGGATCCGGTGTCCTCTGCTTCCTGCACGGGGATGGCGATGCTTCTCGGCCCCCTTGCGGGGGACCAGCTAAGTGTGAGTGGAAGTGATGAGGACACTTCTAAGATGAGGCAGTGACAAGCCCGCCTGTGGCTGTCCACAGGGCACCTCCCCACACTCCCACCAGGGGGGTTGAATGGACCACCAGCTCAAGCTTCTCCAAGACGGTGGGACCTCCATCAGCCAGCCCAGGGAGGCAAAGCCCCCTGCAACCCACATGGGACATCTGGCAGGAGAAAGGAATCGTCATTCTGCAGTCTGGGTTCTTCTGGGTCACCATAGTGAAATCCAGATTCTTCTTCTATTCTCCCCCCGCCCCATCCCCTCTGACTCTCCTCCTCCCAGGGGTCCACAAGCAGATGTTAAAAACCCAACATATGGGAACTCTCCTAGGTGACCCCCGGCCTCTCCAGGTAACCCCTAGGTGAACCTAAGGGATTAGGTTCCTTTTGCAAAGATTAAGAGTAGGGTGCTCCTTTTGCCTTATGTTACTGTTTCATGGATCAATACAGAACGCTCAACGGGACGTTAAAGTCTTCATTGAAGTTATATGCAGTGCTGCCTGGAAGAGATCCTGCACTTCTACCTGTAGCTTGGTCAGCCCCTGGGGGCCCCCTCTGTCGGGGGCGAGGCTCTACCAGAGGTCAAGGAGAACCCGCAAGGCTGCCTCTGCCGTAAACCCACCGCTAAAAGACCTCCTGGACTTTTTCATTCACTTGTTCATTCATGGGAGCCTGTGAGGGATGCTTAATGTTCACCAAAACCTCTACCTGTGGCCAAACCACACACCCTGACCTTCCTAAGGTTAAGGTTAAGTGTGGCTATAGGTTGAGTGGCCCAAAGAATGTGGATGGAAGTGATGCCCATCCCTTCCAGGAAGAGCCTACAAAACCTCCCTCTGGCGGGACCCTCTGAACTCTTTTCCCACAACTTCCAGCTGGAGGCCAAAGTCCAGTAGGGAACCCCAAGGCCCCCAGCAAAGACAGAGGGACGAGATGGAGGGAGACTGGCCCCCCTAAGTCTGGAAGCTCACGTTCTAGCACTGGATTTGGGGCCAGCGAGAAATAAGATTGTATGGTGTTAAGTCACAGGAGTTTGAGAGTTTCTTTGTTACGACAGCTGATGTGAATAATTCTAACCAATGCACCTCCTTTGAACTCAGCCTGACTCCACAGAAGCAGGAGTGGGGTACAAGCAAAGCATAAAAAAATAATCCATCCGCGTCCAACTCTACCCACCAAGAAATGGCTTATAGTCCAGTGGAGGGAGAAACATGGGCACCTGGAACCACAGCTAAGCTTTGGACTAACTATGATACGCATCAGGAGAGCTCAAAGGAGGGAGGTGTGGCTTTGCCCTGAAATGATGGCTGCAGCAACCACACTGCACCAATGAATGGCCATGCAAGGTGCTCCGGGTCCTGCACCAGGCACCAGACAGAATGCAGTGTGGAGGACCATGCTGCCCTTAGACTTGATCTTATACTTGATCTCTTGGGATCTTTAGAGTGTATCACAGAGAAGAAGGGCTGGGACTTCCAAGGGAGGGTCCTCGTGGGCTGGGGTACTCACCCATGCTCCATTCAATACATATTTATTACATGCCTACTATTGTCCAGGCACTGGAGGTTTAGCAAGTGTACAAGACGCCACCAAGCTTATATTCTCCTGAAGACAGGCAGACAACATACAAGCAAACTGAGAACAAGATACTTTCAGAAAGAGCCTAAGAAGAAACTCAGGACAATGTTTAGTTAACTTCTGAGAGGTTGAGCCAGGCTTCTCTGAGAAAATGGCCTTAGAAAGGGGACCTCACTGGTGAGAAGAACCTTCTGTGTACAGATCGGGTCCTAACCATGCCTGGTGGAGGAAACAGCAAGTGCAAAGGCCCTGAGGTGTGAAAAAGCTGAGAGGGTCAGAGAGAAAACAGTGCAGCTGAGGCTGAGTGAAGCCAGGGAGAGCGAAGAAGGAGGTGAGGTCAGGGGACGGATAGCAGATATGCAGAGCCTTGTCGGGATTTGGGTTGGTGTAAGGGAATTGGGGGGCCAGCGTGGGATGTCAGGTCAGACGCGCCGAGTCACGTTTCTGGAAGATCTCCAGGTGTTCCGAGAGCACCTGAGAGGCAGGGGCCAAGCGTGAGCTCACCAGACTCTCTTCCCCTCCTGGAGCCCCTGCCTTCCTGCCTTCACAACACCTGGCCTCTGTGTGGCCACTGGGCGCCAGGGAGGCTGGTGAGCTAAGAATCCCACGCCCAGAGCAGGATGGGCTCTGCCGTAGCCAGGGCGGCTGGCCCCCTGCATGCCGAGTCCTTCCCCACTTTCCTGTCTAATTCCTGGTCCCTGTGTTCTGGCTTGAAAACACTTCTACTCATTCCTCACCTAACAAAATCTCAATTGTGGAGCTCCTCTACGTGCCCTGCACTGGCTGTATTATCCTCCAGGATGGAGAAAACGGGACGGCGAGGCTAATCACCATGGAAGTCCAGGCCAGAGCAGGAAATCTGTCTGACAGCGTGTGGCTGGGCTGGCGGCAGCCACCTGCGTTTGGAGCGCCAGCCTCTGTGGTCCTTGGGAGCCGCCTCTTCTCAGCCTGGTTGACCAAGGCTCCTCTGTTGAGGGTGGGCTGTCTACGCACCATCAGGAGGAAAATGGGGGTGTCAGTCTGAAGGTCTTAAGCCAGAAAGCATCCTTCCCAAAGAAAGAGCCAGCCCCCGCCTAATTCTTCCAGAGCACTTGATCACAGACAAAAGAGAACGCTGGCGCTCCGACCCGTGTTCTGACCAGATCCTGAGCCAGGATCCCGTGACGAGCAAGACGCAGCCCAAGGACCCAGTTTCTCTTCTCAGCTCAGCATCAAATGGTCTGATTTCTTTAGCCCCTTTGAAATCAGCGTTTCAGCTTGAAAGGCTGGGTCTTGGGTTCCATACACCTTTGTCAGGGAGTGAATTAACCCCTTTTTGTGGACTTTGAATCAGATGTGCCCATCCCGGGGTTGTGATGGATGGAAGGAAATGGCTCCCCATCTCTGGCCCAAAAAAGAAAAAAAGTTTATGAAAGTGACACAGAGGGAGTTGATCCTGCCCGGGAGGAACTCAGAGCAGCCACAGAAGGAAACACTTTATTTGGCAATTTGTAGAGTTTGCCAACGTCAAAGGGAAAGTGAGCCCTGCAGGTTGTTACAAGCAAACATTCCACAGCTTCAAAGCTGAAATCTGAGGACACTTTCAACGGACTAATTTGGAAGTTACTTAAGGATGCTTTGGGGAATAAACAAATGGCAGTGATAGGGCTGGGAAGACTTCTGCCTTAAAAAAACTCTACTTTTCCTCTTAATAAAAGTCCTCTAAGATCACCCAGTAAATCAGGTGTACACTCCAATTTCTTCCCGAGGGCTAGCTTTTCTCAACAGTATAGAGCTCTCTGCTTGGAATTTCAATAACTTACTCTCATCTTTTCTCTCACAGATATGTTGGTCCAAGTCAGGATGTAGGGTCCCCACCTCCAAACAGCCACAAAAGTCTTTAAAAAGATTATTTCTCACAATTCTCAAATACCAGTTTTTCATTTTGGCCAAATGAAAAACAGTTGGGTGTTTAAATTGATCAACATAAGAGTCATCCAGTGTGATTAAATATGATCTATTATTTGTAAATTGATCTTTGTCTCATCGCACGAGACATCTGGAGAAGATGACCAGTGACATCAGTGAGCTCTTTGGGTGTAAAAGTAAATGCAGTGACCGATGCTGTCCTGCTCCAATGTATCATTGGAAGGATGG
This sequence comes from Aethalodelphis obliquidens, assembly GCF_003676395.1. Taxonomy (NCBI): domain Eukaryota; kingdom Metazoa; phylum Chordata; class Mammalia; order Artiodactyla; family Delphinidae; genus Aethalodelphis; species Aethalodelphis obliquidens. Next base: position 21,928,102 of record NW_020837972.1, read on the forward strand.
TTTAGAAGATTATTTTCAACTCTAACCAACAAATAGTAAAATACATGTGACGCTGGATAAATGTTGGTTTTGTGGTTATTTTAATGCATCAGAAAGGCGGCAAAGCAGCACCTAGAAACGAGACCGTCTCGAGATTTCCTTTTGCACAGACAGCAAGAACAGCGGAGCAGAACTGTGGTCCTCTGGCGCCCGGGAAGGCTGGGTGTACCGCCGCCCGGACTCACAGCATCAGTAGACCTGCAGCGACCCCTAGTGCTGAAGCGGTAGCAGCTCATCTTGTTTTCCCATCCGAGAATAAGTGAATTGACATCTCCCGCTGCAACCAAAGGTCACAAGCTGTCATGTTTTAACTAGTCAAATTATATATTTTTTTAACTAGAAATGTATCTTATCACATCATTTTAACAAAGGAACAAGGTTGCCAAGCCCTTTGCACGGTGGTGAAGGAAATCCTGAGGCTGGAACCTTGAGCCTTATATGCTCCTAAAAGTGTAAATAAAAACATCATGGAATTGACTTAAGAATGAAAACATAAGCACTTATACCGCATGCGCCCTCCGTAATACTTGAGTTGAACTTGGGTTGTTCTTTAATATCTGTCAAGCAACTGATCATTTTTAAATGAGTATATGCACCCATGTTGATTATTCAAATGAATGTTTCTAAACAAGAGGATGCTATCAGCATCCTCCACTTTCTCAGGATCAAATGCGTCTCTTAAGTAAAGGCAAAATCCCTGGGGGAGTTTAAAGAGTTGCATAAGATATGTTCATAGCAACACCGTTTACAATAGCCAAGACATGGAAACAACCTAAATGTCCATCAACAGATGAATGGATAAAGAAGATGTGGTACATATACACAATGAAATACTGCTCAGCTGTTAAAAGAATGAAATAATAAATACTACTCAGCTGTTAAAAGAATAAAATAATGCCATTTGCAGCAACATGGATGCACCTAGAGATGATCATACCAAGTGAAGCAAGCCAGAAAGAGGAAGACATATTCCATATGATATCACATATGTGGAATCTAAAATGTGACCGAAATCAACCTATCTACGAAACAAAAACAGACTCACAGACATAGAGAACAGACTTGTGGTTGCCAAGGGGGAGGGGTGGGGGAGGGCTGGAGTGGGAGTTTGGGATTGGTAGAGGCATATTAGTATATATAGAATGGATAACCACAGGGTCCTGCTGTAGAGCACAGGGAATTCTATTCAATATCCTGTGACAAACCATAATGGAAAAGAATATAAAAACGAATATGTGTGTGTGTTAAAAAAAAAAAAAGAGTTGCATAAGAAAAAGATCTCAGATAGAGAGAACACTGGGTCCTTCTCCTGGAGAAGACACTTTACATGTGGTTTAGAGATGAGTGGGGTTGTGAGATGTCTGGAATCATACCAGTGTCATCGACAATGGCAATGACTATTTAAAATAGAGAATCTTAGAGCTGGGGTAGCCTGGCCATCCCCTACTGCAATCCTCCCACATTAGATGTGAGTAAATAAAAACCAGAAAGAGAGAATTCATTAACTTAATTATTGCTGCCTTTTAAAAACACTGCTACTAGGATCAAATAATTTAGGAAGTAGAAGTCTGAGCATAAATTGCTCGTGACCATCAAAATTGGCCCCTTCTACTCATCATTATCAGTGAGATCAAAAGTAGCTACTAGGGAGTGTCTATCTGCAGCTGTTATATGTTTAAAATAAACTAAAATACAAGTGGTTGGAGTTTCTTTTCTTTTCCTTTGATTCTGACATTTCTGTACTGGGGCCACTATGGAAATGACTTCTAGAAAATCTATTATGAGAAATGTGTACTTAACACATATTTACTTAGCAAACATTTCAAAATTCTTTCCAAAATTAGCCTTCAAGAAGTTACAGTTTGGGGACTTCCCTGCTGGTCCAGTGGGTAAGACTCCACGCTCCCAGTGCAGGGGGCCTGGGTTCGATCCCTGGTGGGGGAACTAGATCCCGCATACATGCCGCAACTGAGAAGTCTGCATGCCGCAACTGAAAGATCCTGCGTGCTGCAACTAAGACCCGGAGCAGCCAAAATAAATAAATAAATGAAAATAAAATTACGGACGTCCCTGGTGGTCCAGCAGTAAAGAATCCACTTTCCAATGCAGGGGACGCGGGTTCGATCCCTGGTCGGGGAACTAAGATCCCATATGCTGCGGGGCAACTAAGCTGGCGCGCCTCTAGAGCCCTCAAGCCGCAACTAGAGAGAAGCCAGTGCTCCACAAGGAAGAGCCCGCGTGCCTCATCTGAGACCCGACCCAGCCAAAAATAAAAATAAATGAAAAAATAAAATAAATCTTTAAAAAAAGGAAAAGAAAAAAATAATCTGAACTTCATCAAAATTAAGAAATTAAAAAAATAGATGAAGTTACAGTTTGACTAAAATTTCCATGGTATCAAAACTAGAGTTAAGTGGGAAGCAGCCACATAGCACAGGGAGATCAGCTCCATGCTTTGTGACCACCTAGAGGGGTGGGATAGGGAGGGTGAGGGAGATGCAAGAGGGAGGAGATATGTGGATATATGTATACGTATAGCTGATTCACTTTGTTATACAGCAGCAACTAACACACCATTGTAAAGCAATTATACTCCAATAAAGATGTTATACAAAAAAAAACCCCAAAACTAGGGTTAGTTACATATGCACCCGCTTTGAGTGGCAGGTTCTGAAACCATCCACCTTGTTGCCGTATCTAGCACCACTGTGTTTCAGCTACAAGACTGACCCCCTGGTCACGATGACTGTCTGGAGGTGGCACCTAAGCCCAACTCCTCACAGCCCTGCCACAGGACCTTTGCACCTGAAGTGGGGGGGGGGGGCGGGGAATCCATCTCCCTTTGGATACCTGGAATATATGATGCAAAACTGAGAAGTTGCTGGCCATGTTACCACCTCCGAATGATCTGGAGGAAGCAACACAAGGAGAATAGAGTTTAAGAGACAAAGCCTGGCTGCCGTTCCAGTCCCTCATTCTGGTCATTTCTCACGTTCTGTGAAACATCCTAGTTTCCACATAAACTCCTCTTCTTTAAGCTGGTCCAGGTTGAGTTGGTTCCTCACTACCAGAAGATCATCTCTCATCTCTCCTCTAACCTGACCCACTGGTTGAGCTCCTGTTCTACCCAGGTTGAAGAAACACTGGAAAGACTGAGTCGGCTCTGGACACTCCTTAGTCAGACCCTCGCGTGGCTGCCACCTCCGTGAAAAGCTCAAGCCCCCAAGTGCCCTCCAAGGCTGGCTGCGGGCTGCTCCTCTCCTGCTTCGGCAAGCCCTGCCCCGCTTCCCGCACACAAGCTGTGCCCCTGACGCAGGGCCTCCGCACAGACTGTTCCCTCTGCCGGGAACACGCTTCCACCCCATACCCATATGGCTGGCTCCCTCACTTCATTCTGGTCTCTGCTAAGGATTCCTTTGTCTTTCTTGGACACAATATTTAAGTGGCAACCCCCATCGCTTTCTCTCTTCTTACCCTGTGCTGTGTTTCGTGTCATTTGTCAACACCTGTCTCTCTCCCACACCTGGAATATAAGCTCCCTGAGAACAAGAACCGCCCAGAACACTGCAGAAAAACGCAGTCCCTCTGTAACATTTTAAAAAACAAGTAAGGGGCTTCCCTGGTGGCACAGTGGTTAAGGGTCTGCCTGCCAGTGCAGGAGACACGGGTTCGAGTCCTGGTCTGGGAAGATCCCATATGCCGCGGAGCAACTAAGCCTGTGCGCCACAACTACTGAGCCCGCAAGCCACAACTACTGAGCCCACAGGCCACAACTACTGAAGCCCGTGAGCCTAGAGCCCGTGCTCCGCAACAAGAGAAGCCACTGCAATGAGAAGCCCACGCACCGCAATGAAGAGTAGCCCCTGCTCGCTGCAACTAGAGAAAGCCCGTGCGCAGCAACAAAGACCCAATGCAGCCAAAAATAAATAAATAAAATAAATAAATATATATTTAAAATAGACCCAACACAGCCAAAAATAAAATAAAATAATTTTAAAAAATAAATAAATAATAAAAAGCAGGTAAGTCAGAGAAAGACAAATATCATATGATATCACTTATATGTGGAATCTTAAAAAAATGGTACAAATTAACTTATTTACAAAACAGAAACAGACTTAACAATATTTCAACAATATTGAAAACAAACTTAGGCTTACCAAAGGGGAAATCTGTGGGGAGGAATAAAACAGAAGCCTGGGATGAGCATACACACTATATATACAGATAACCAACAAGGACCTATTTTATAGCACAGGGAACTCTACTCAATATTCTGTAATAAACTAAATGGAAAAGGAATTTGAAAAGGAATAGATATATGTATACATATAACTGAATCACTCTGCTGTACACCTTGAAACTAACACAACACTGTAAATCAACTACCCTCCAATATAAAAAACCAAGTAATGAATCAGCAACTCCTTCCCCACCCTCCGGTGTCTCCCCCAGCCTGAGGGGAAGTGTGCTCCCCATCCTATTTGAAGAGCACACTGCTTGGATACTATTTACCTGCTGTCTTTGGGCAGAACAACTGGTCAATTTAATGAATTTAGCATTGAACTCCAGCTTGGAGCTCACTTAATTAGACCACTCACTTCACTGATGGGGAAGCGGATACTGAGAGAAGCAATGTGACTTGCCTTGACTGTATTTTCTTTTCCAACAGGGCAAGGGTGTTAATATGAAACTCACCACGACTGATTATTTCCCAGTTCTCCTGTCCACCAGATGACTTTCTGAGGCAGTGCAGAAAGTCTGGGGTGGTTAGAGAGATGCCCTAACCCACGTGCTTGGATTTGAATTAATAGCTGTGTGACTTTGGCCAAATTACTTAACCTCTCTGAGCCTCAGTTTCCTTAGCTTAAAAAATATATAGAATATTACTATCACCTAACATGTTGGGCTGTTACAGAATTAATTGAGAAAACCCACATAAAGCATCTACATGGTACTTAGCATCCTAGCATATAGTTACCATTATAATAGAGAGCTATTGCTAGTGACTGTTCCCTGAAGGAATAGAAATGTGTTTTTCAAAATGTCATGTTTATCTTTGTCCAGTTCCCTATTTAACACTCTGCACAATGTATTGGGTTTCTGCAGGATCCAGGCCAGGAACAGATTTTCTTAGCATGATGTTGAATCAGCCTGTCTGATCCATGAGGATCAGACTTATAAACGAAAGTCTTGTTTCTATCATGTTCACGTTAGATCTCTTAAAAACATCAATCATTAAGAAGTCAGAGAGACAATGCATGCAAATCAATGTTACTCATCTTGGAGTTTAAGAATCTTGCTCTTTTTTCAGTTAAGTTTTTCTTTTCTGCGTGCGCGCGCGCGCACAAACACACACACACACACACACACACTCCAAGGCTTGGAAAACAATAACAACAAAACAAGATGCCTTATGTAACTGCAAATTTTCCACGATGGAGAGTCCGCGGGTGTCAGTTCTGTTTGTTGATTTTTCATTTGGTGCACACAGTTAGGAAAAAGTGTTGACCAGGATAAAAACCGTGTAACATTTCCAGGTTTTGTTCTTGAGTTGTTGCACCTCCAAGTTCAAGTTGAGTGTCAGACTTGCCATTTTAAAATGGTGTTGTTGGGGTGTTTATATAACTTTTGCAGTGGGGCAGGAAGATGGAGCCGCTCACCTGCGCTGGGGGTGGCGCCCTGTCTAGAGCTCAATGCCCCCACGGTGAGATAACTCAGTGGAGAGAGGAACAAGTGGTCTTCATCCTCTCCCAAGGTCAGTACAGATGCCCGCTTCCCCCTTCCTCCTCCAAAGCACCCTTGCCCTTGACGCTCTGCCTTCAAGCTGGTTGGGGAAACCAAGACCACTTGAACTAATGCTAATAAATAATTCATTGCTGATTCCCATCATGTACTTCATCCAATAACGCCAGTCTCTCTCCACCATGCTCCAAGGAAACATCCTTTCCCAAACTGCAGCATCGTATTTTCCAAATATGGCCACAATGATGTCCCCAACCATCTCATCTTCTCAATGTGATGTTAACACCCTCCCCCATCAGCAGGTGGCGTCTCTATCCCCTTCCCTCGAATCTACATGGGCTTGTGCCTCACAAGTGACCAACAGAAAAGTGATGCCATGGGACTTCCAAGGTAAGTCAGAGAAGGTGGGTCACCATACTCACCGGAGCCCTTGTTTGTGGCGCCTTGCAGTGTCGTGAAAGAAGTCTGACTGCCTGTGGGTGAGGCCAACTGAGTCACATGGAAAGGTCATGTGTCAGTGTTCCAGGGAGGGGTCTTAATCTTCAGGGCCTCCAGCTGAGACCCCAAATAGGTAAGTCTAAGAGCCTTCAGGTAACACCAGTCCCCGGCCAACTGGTCAAGCCCTGCGCAAGGCTTCCAATCGAGGCCCTGGCCAGTGTGGAAGAGAGACCCAACCCTACAGTGTGAATTACTGACCCACAAAATCTGTGACCATAAAAAAAAAGTTGTCATTTTATGCCATTGGATTTGGGTGGTTTGGTAAGCAGTATGGATAACCAGAACACTTGCTAACAGCAAAATAGTTCTTTGTTCATTTCAGCTCAGCACAATAACTAATTGGCTGTCTACATTCTGCCAGGCTCTGGGGATAGAGAAATCATAAATGGTTTCTGTCCTGCGTTCGTTGTGACCCATTAATTTGTAAGTTAAAGAAAGCAACCCACAAATTGAAAATTTGAGGGTAGATCCTTCAGGGATGGCTGGATCCAGGTGGTCAAATGGAATCACCAGGCCTTCGTCTCTCTCCACCTCTAGGCTTGACTTTCCCCAGTGTTGACATCTCTCTCTGACAGCCCCCATCCATCCAGTGGCCCCCACAGCTACTCTCTTACAAAGCCACAGCCCCACATCTAGCGGGGAGGGAACTCCTTTTTCTGATGATTCCAACAATAGTTCTCAGTCTGACTGTTAGCTTCTCAAATAGGGCCATAGACCCACTGCTTAATTCCTGCGACTGGAGTCTGGGGAGAGTCTGGTGGAGTTGGATTTGAGCTGTTACAGCTACCCAAAGCACACGTACTGAGAGTAGGAAGGGCTGTTTCGCCAAGGAGAATCCTACTGTGGTTATCCAAGCAGAACGGTTTGTGAGCTCCAGTAACAACACAAGGCTGTACACCCTGCTCCATTGGAGGGAAGAATGGTTATCAGTGCTCAAGAAGGTCCAAGAATATGAACACAAAGACTCTGGGGGCCTCCTCCTCCTTTGGCAGACGAAGAAGTCAAGACACAAACACTTTGATGGCAAGTCAAGATTGCACATGGAATCTGTGGACCAGATGCGGGTCTCCTCAGAGCCTGTGCTGGCTGCTTCTACTGACCTGTCCCAGACCATCAGTCCCACACTTCAGACACACCCTTGATTTCTGATCTCCAGATGGAATGGATTTAAGCTCATGATTATTATTTTTTTAATTAAAGTATAATTGATTTACAATATTCTGTTCGTTTCAGGTATACAGCAAAGTGTTTCCGTTATATATATATATTTTTCAGATTATTTTTCCTTTATAGGTTATTATGAGATATTGAATATAGTTCCCTGTGCTATACAGTAAATCGTTGTGTTTTTAATCTACTTTTTGTATAGTAGTTTGTATCTCTTAATCTCATACTCCCAAGTTATCCCTCCCCCCGCTTTCCCCTTTGGTAACCATAAGTTTGTTTTCTAGGTCTGTGAGTCTGTTTCTGTGCTGTAAATAAATTCACTTGTATTATTTTTTATATTCCACATCTAAGTGATATCATATATTTGTTTTTCTCTGTCTGACTTATTTCACTTAGTATGATAATCTCTGGGTCCATCCATGTTGCTGCAAATGACATTATTTCATTCTTTTTTATGGCTGAGTAATATTCCATAGTTTTATATGTACCACGTCTTCTTTATCCATTCCTCTGTCGATGGACATTTAGGTTGTTTCCATGTCTTGGCTATTGTGAATAGGGCTGCTGTGAACACTGGGGTGCATGTATCTTTTGGAATTAGAGTTTTTGTCTTTTCCCGATACATGCCCAGGACTAGAATTGCTGGATCATATAGTGATGCTATTTTTAGTTTTTAAAGGAACTTCCATACTGTCTTCCATAGTGTAAACTCATGACTATTGAGTCCACCTTCAGATAAATGGAACAGTAAACCAGAAGCAAGTTCTGTCAGTTTTTCCTGACTTCCACCTTGTCAAACTCAAATCCTTAAAGCCCCCAAATCTTGCAAAGTGTAGTATGTGAAGGGCAGCATTGTCTGGTTCAGTCCAATAGCTCACAGCTCTCTTCCTCTTAGAGTAGATATGACCAAGGGTAAGATATTGCCCCATCTAAGCCTCGGTTTCTTTACCTGAAAAACAGGGATTGGGGATGAGAGTAAGGTTCTGAGCCTAAGCTGAGATGTGTTTTTGAGTTCATGGGATGGATGAGATACAATATTTGGTTAGCGTGGGTTGATTTGCAGGGTATGGTGGGGCTGGCCAGGAAGGTTTTCTGAGCAAGCACCTCGTGGTAGAAGTGGGAAGCTGGCTGCAGTCATAGGTGTGTTTTCGCAGAACCTCTCTGCAAATCCTCCCAAAACTCCTTGTCCCAGACACAAGACTGGGCCTGTGGTCTATACTGGACCCACCATACCAGCTCTGCCCTCTTCCCCCAGGCAACAGTGACTGGTCCATGGAATGGATGTGTAATCCAGGAGATAACAGTGACTGGTCCATGGAATGGATGTGTAATCCAGGAGATAACAGTGACTGGTCCATGGAATGGATGTGTAACCCAAGAGATAACAGTGACTGGTCCATGGAATGGATGTGTAACCCAGGAGATAACAGTGACTGGTCCATGGAATGGATGTGTAACCCAGGAGATAACAGTGACTGGTCTATTGAGTGACTGAGTAACCCAGGAGGGCCAGTAAGAGTCCTTCCCTGAGAATTTTCAAAATGGATCTTGGAGATAGAAGCCCTTATTTCTCCTTGCTGAAAAGCTGAAAAGCTGTGAGATCCAGAGCCACCAGTAACTGTGTCCTTCATGAGGTAAAAAGCAGATCTGAGAGAATTAACCCAACATTTAGTGAACAAAAGAGAATCCCGAGGGAATCTGAGAATCTGGTTCCAGATTTTCTTCACACCAGATCTGTGCCTGCACTTTAAACCATTTTATAATGTGAACCAATGAATTACTATTTTGCTCGAGCCCTTTCGAGACGGATTTCTGCTGAGTGATGGCGAACACCATAGACTCTTCTCCAACTATACCTGAGAGACGACTTCTAAAAGAAGTCGTGACAAGTAAGGGGAGAGCTAAAACAGTGAAATTTGGACACCAATGTCATGGCCTCACTTGTTCTCAGGGACACAGGGACCCTAGAGTTGTAAGGATGGAAGAAATAAAACAAGATATGGAAAGTTTCTGGCTCATAAGAGTTACTCAATAAATATTATCTCTCTTTATTATACTTATCACATGTATACATATCTGCAATTTGCATCAGTAATAGACTTTCAAAGAATATTGACATTCCATTGGCCTTAAAAGCTACAGTTGCAACTGCAACAAATGTTCAATTTTGAGTGTTAATTTTGTCATTATTCTGCAAGTGTGTCTAGCATTAAATCTTCTGAAGAGTAGAACACTCATTCGTTAATTGGTCATAGAGTACAAATCATCATTTATCCTTCACTGTTAGAATCTAGGGTTCCTGCTGAAAATGTCTTTTGCCTGCCAATACTAAATAGATTTTTCGTTCTTCAGCCCACTGCCATTTATGTTTTCCCCATCAGTCTGTGGAAACCATTTCCAATCGTGTCACAGGTGACCTACTAATTGCGAATCTCAAGGATGAGTTTCATTTCTCATCTGTCTTATTTCTCTATAACACTTAACACGACCCACTTCTTTCCTCCTGAGGCTGTGATCCCATGGCTTTGTAAAATGTTTTCGTTGTTTTTTTCTCCTTCTCGGATTCCTCCCTAGTATTAATCAGTGGGCTTTTCCCCCCTCTACATACCTCTTAAGTATCCTCTGGGAATATATTCTTTCTTCAATTCTATGTACCCTCCTTGGTATCTTATGGGCATTACAGCCTCCACCAGCAGCCATGAAGAGATGACCCCATATCTAGCCAAGAAATTGTTCCCAAGATCCAGACAGAATTCCCAAGTGCCTATTGGACACTTTCTATAGGCTATTAACATTTAATTTTTTTTTTTCTAATGTCACAAAGGGACTTCACTGGTGGCGCAGTGGTTAAGAATCTGCCTGCCGGTGCAGGGGACATGGGTTTGAGCCCTGGTCCGGGAAGATCCCACATGCCGTGGCGCAGCTAAGCCCGTGGGCCACAACTACTGAGCCTGCGCTCTAATGCCCGCAAGCCACAACTACTGAGGCCACGAGCTGCAACTACTGAGCCCATGTGCCACAACTACTGAAGTCTGCGCCCCCAGAGCCCGTGCTCCACAACAAGAGAAGTCACCACAATGAGAAGCCCGTGCACTGCAACGAAGAGTAGCCCCCTCTCGCCTCAACTAGAGAAAGCCCGTGCGCAGCAGTGAAGACCCAACACAGCCAAAAATAAAAACAAATAAATACATTAAAATATAAAAACTAAAAAACATCATTCTTTAAAAAAAATTCACAAAATATATACCTTCTATCCTTTTTCTGTCCCTTGTATCTATAAATGGCCTTAAATATTCCCTAGTTGTTCACTTAATTTGAAAATCTTCTCAAAGACTTACCTCCCCCGTTATCCCCTACGTAAAATTAATTATCAATCTCTGTTGACTCTTCGTCCTAAATACATAAGAATTTTCTCTTCCCCTCCTTCCGCACTGCCACAGCCCTGGTTCAGGTCTTTTGTTTCTCAAGTAGGATGTTGCAGGAATCTCTATATCATCTTCCCTGCTTACCTCCTTTCACCCCCACACAATCACAAGAGTGATGTTATTAAAATACAAATCAGGTTGTGTTCGCTTCCTGCCTAAGCTTTTAATGACTTTCCAATACCTTCCGGATCATGCCTCAAGCCCTCACAGGAAGCTTGTCCCCTGTGAAGCCTCATCTCCCACCTCCGTTCCACATATTCAGGGGTCCAGACTCTGCAGAAGCAGCCCCTTGGGTTGGTGGAGCTCTTTTTCAGCTCTGTGCCTTTATGGGTGCTCTGCCGTTTTCTTGGAAAGGCAGCAGTTTTCCTTTGCTCCCCTGGTGAACTCAAGCTTGAAGACTTAGATGACGTGCCTTCTGTCCCAGCAAGCCTTCTCTGATTTCCCCAGGAAGAGTCACACTTGTCAACCCCAAAGCCTGACAATCCTGCACTTGAATGATGAAGCCTCATTCCCCTCCGTGGAGTGTGGGCTGGACAAAGCAACTCGCCCCTAATGCCTAGAGTGTGGCAGAAACGATGGGGTGTGTCTTCTGAGACGAGATCTTCGAAGGCATCCTATCTTCCCTCTAGCCCTCACTTCCTTAGAACACGTGATTTGAGAGAAGTCAAGTGCTGGCTCACGAGGACCCTCAGGCTGCCCCGTGGAAAGAACCAGGTGGCTGGGATTTGAAGCCTCTGTCGACTGAAAAAATGTACAACCTAAAAGTTGAGAATTATGTTTTACTCAGTGGACAAAACTGAGGATTAAGCCCAGGACACAGCATCTCAGATTGCTCTGAGGGACCGCTCCAAAGAGGTAAGGGGGGAGCCAGGATATATAAGAGTTTTTGCAACAAAAACCAGGTAATAGAACATCAAAATGTTACTGTGCATTAAAGGAAAGCAGACATCGCAAGTTAATGAATATAGAGCTTTTCTATGGATGGGAAGATGCAAGAGTCTGGGCTTACTGAAATCATTCCTTGGATACGCCCCTTAGCTGTCTAGGGTCGGTGTCCTGCTTTTCTCCATCCTGAGTCTCCTCAGGGTGCACAGCTGGGGGCGGCTGCAGTGTCAGAGGGCTTGATGGCTGCAACATCCTTTGTTTACTGATACGGCACGTAGCATTTTCCACCCACCCCTCCTTGCAACAGTAACGCAAGTGAGGCATGAAAAAGGTGCATCCTCCAGCCACAGACAAGCCTTCAAGGATGCAGCCCCAGCTGACATCTTGGCGGCAACCACGTGAGCCACCCGGCTGAGCTGACCCACCCAGAATTCCTGACCTACGGAAACAATGAGATAATGAGCTCCTCTCTAAGCCAGTAAATTTGGGGCTTGTTTTACGGCAGTAGATAACTAATATAACCAAAACCTGCCAACCAGCAAAATAGTTTGATAATTGTCCTGACAGTCTTTTTCTGGGCGTATTTACACCCCATTCCCCTCTCCCCTCCCCATATGCTAAATATTGTTTCAAGGCTGGACACTTTGTGCACATCTGTCATGGTTTTTCACAGTTGTAGAGATCCCAGACGTTATGTTACCTTCCTTTACCAAACCACTCACTTCCTGCCGTTGGAGATTAGGTAATTTACAATTGTTTGCAATTAAAAACAGGCTTGGAATAGTACAATAGATTAAAATTTTAGTGCAAGGTATTTCCCTCAGGATAAGTACTATGAGTATAATTGCTACATAAGAGAGGACATACAGGCCTAAGTCTTTTAATAAATATTTCCAACTTGTCTTCCAAAAAAATCTGAGCCAGAAATGTACAAGACTACAGATTTTCTCATATTCTAATCACGTGGGCAGTTTTGGCCCCAAGGGGATATGGGACATATGTCATATGCGAGACTTTTCTCAGGGTCAGTACTAGAGGGAGATGGTGCAAGGGGCGTCTAACGGGTAGAAGGTTGGATGCAGAATGACCCTTCCCCGCAAAGAATTATCCAAAAATATTAATAGTGCCAACGTTGAGAAATGCTGTCTAACCAAAGATACCAGGGTGTTAATATATCAAAAGTGGTTTGCCATTTGAGAGTTGAAAAGCATTATCTCATTGTTTTAGGTTGTTTTTTTAAATAAATTTATTTATTTATTTTTTATTTTTGCCTGCGTTGGGTCTTCGTTGCTGCATGCGGGCTTTCTCTAGTTACGGCGAGCGGGGGCTACTCCTCGTTGCAGTGAGTGGGCTTCTCATTGCGGTGGCTTCTCTTGTTGCAAGCATGGGCTCTAGGCACACGGGCTTCAGCAGTTGTGGCTGGCGGGCTCAGTAGTTGTGGCTCTCAGGCTCTAGAGCTCAGGCTCAGTAGTTGTGGCACACGGGCTTTGTTGCTCTGCGGCATGTGGGATCTTTCCAGACCAGGGCTCGAACCCACGTCCACTGCATTGGCAGGCGAATCCTTAACCACTGTGCCACCAGGGAAGTCCCTAGATTGTTTTTACTTCTATTTTTTTGTTTGTTTCACTTCTAATAAGTGTACATTTTTTTTCACATATTTTCAGTCCTGTTTGGTCACTTGCCTACTCACTACTCTTCCCTATTTCTTTAATAACGTGCTAGACGTTTAAGGTGGTTGGTATGAGTCCTAGATGTTGATGCTTTGTGGTACATAGCAAATATCTTCCCCCAGTGGTTCATTAGCTCTTTAATTTTATTGATGGTCTTTAGGGCCTGAAGGAGTTTGGTTTTGTTTTTATGTGGTTGAATCCATCCACTTTGAAGTTTCTTCCTCGGCTCTCAGGCTTGGGAGGGCGAACGTCACACTGAGAACTGCTAATTAACCACCTCTATTTTCTTGGTTTCATCTCCTTAGATCTAATTCTTTCATTTATCTGAAATTCATCACACTCTGTGGTGGGAGATGAGCATATCATTCTCTTCCACATCAATAACCAATTGTCCCAATGCCAGCCATTAAGCAGTCTTTGTGTCCCCTCCGAATAGAAATATAAACAGTATGTTTAAACTTCTTAAGAGCTTAAAAACAACAATTGTGAGATCATAGGGTTTATGAGGCAATAAGTCACGATTTTCCTTCTGCATTAACTTGTCTTAGTCATGAGGAAATGTAATTATAGACACACGCTGAGTGTATTTTACCTGAATTGGTACTTCACATGAAAGGTTAGGAGTTTATACTTCACATGAATGGTTAGGAGTTTAATATTTGGCAGCCAATCCTAAACCAACGCATTTTGCTTTTCTAGTATAAGGTTACTGACGAAAGGGAATTGCTTTGTTCCAAGTAATGCCTCGTTTGCTACCGTACAGCGTGAACACATAACAACAGAATTTTTTCACATTTCATGGAGTTTTAATCAAAGCTATTTCATGCACCATGGCAGAAATGAAGCTTTTTCTTCCTGATTCCCATTGCAGAATTTTAATAGCCGTATTTAATCTTAATTGAATAAGAAGGAATCCCCTCCCAAATTTACAACTGTCCTCAGAAAGCGCTGTGGGATCTTGTTTCATTATTGAGTTTTCTGTCGACTGGACACAAGGCTGGTAAATGCTGCAATAAAAAAGCTTTCATTAAAATAAGGAGGTAACTCGCCAGGTAGGCTGTGTCTTATTGCCATTTTTATTTTCTTTATTATGGATTTATGTTTCCAAGTGCAGTTATTTGTTCCCTGTTCCCTGGCAACTAGGAATGAGGGGATGCTTGCTTCAGAGAAAAGTGGCCTTTGCCCTGGGAGCTCTTAGTGCATATGCAGAATGACCCTGTGGAAGATTTACAGCCTGGCCCGAGGAGCCTCATGAGTAATTTGGGCCACATTACACTGTCACTCCTACTGTCTCAGGCTCCCCTGGGACCCACCAGGTCTTCTGCGCTGCTCCATCCTCTGAGGACACAGCTCTCCATGGAGTCCCTCAGCCCCAAGCATGCACGATTTCCTTTCCTCACACCATCTCTCCTCTTCTTTCCTTCTGCCACTTTCCCCCCTCATCTTTGTCTCCTCTCACTCTGAGGAAACATCCTTTGCAACATCAACATAGCTCCAAAGACTCCTCTAACCTGTCTCTGCATGGTGGCTCCTGGCAACCATGTTTGCACAGTGGGAGACTTTCTCTGTTGGCCACTGTTGATCAGATCATTGGTAGGTCACTGTCACAAGCCAGACCCACCAGAGAGCTTCCCCACAGGAGTGTCTAGGACCTGTGGATAGGTGTCTTCCATCTGCTGCAGGAGCTGAGCTGCAAAGGAAGGCACATTACAGACAAAGAAGAACTGAACTCACTAGCACAGAGCAGTGGATACAATGCAGAGCTCTTGTAGCTGCATTCCATGGAAAACTCCTGGGTATATATTTTATATTTACTCAAGTTCTCATGAGATATCTGTTACTTCCATCCAAACATACCACATTCCCCCCACAAAAATCTTCCCATGATAACATGACCAACTTAGCTTACTTATGTGTAGGGATGGTATTAGGATTATTAGAAATAATGATTGAGATTGTCATCAGATCTGTATTTTGTATAGATTTTCTTGCTGTATGAAGAGAATATTCCATCATGGTCTAGATGAGGGTTTACGTATATGTTTATTTGAATTGGATAAACTGGACTCTGGTGACTGACTTACAGACATGAAGCTAAATAATGGATAAAAAAATGTAAAGTTTAATAGGTAAAAGTAAAATTTAAAAATCACAAGAACTAATCTGTGGGAAAAAGACAAAGGAACCAGATGAGGATGAGGCACCCTCATATATTCATGGCAGGATTTTTAAATGGTGCAGATGTTTCAGCCATTAAAAAAAAAAAAAAAAGAAGCACTGACACAGGCTACAATATGGACAAACTTTGAAAACATGACACTGGGTGAAAGAAGCCAGATACAAAAGGCCACATACTATGTGATTCCATTTATATGAAATGTCCAGAATAGGTAAATCTGTAGACACAGAGGTAAATTAGTGGCTGCTGGGAGCTGGGGGTGGGGGAAGTTGAGGGGTGACTGCTAACAACTATGGGGTTTCTTTTTGGGGTGATGAAAATGTTCTAGAATACATAGTAGTGATGATTGTACAGCCCTCTCAATATGCTAAAAAGCAACAACTTGTACACTTTAACACGATTACATTTTTTTTAATTCAGTTTTTTAACATCTTTATTGGAGTATAATTGCTTTACAATGGTGTGTTAGTTTCTGTTTTATAACAAAGTGAATCAGTTATACATATGCATATGTTCCCATATCTCTTCCCTCTTGCATCTCTCTCCCTCCCACCCTCCCTATCCCACCCCTCTAGGGGGTCACAGAGCACCGAGCTGATCTCCCTGTGCTATGCGGCTGCTTCCCACTAGCTATCTATTTTACATTTGGTAGTGTATATATGTCCATGCCTCTCTCTCACTTCATCCCAGCTTACTGTCCCCCTCCCCGTGTCCTCAAGTCTATTCTCTACGTCTGGGTCTTTATTCCTGTCTTGCCCCAGGTTCTTCAGAAGCTTTCCTTTTTTTTTTTTGATTCCACATATATGTAACACGATGAATTTTATGTTATGTAAATGCCATCTCAATTCTGAAACAAAGAAAGCACCCAAGAAGGAAGAATAAATGTTATTTGCTCATTGGACTGAGCTCGCCGGGATCTCTCCCTGCTCTGGACCCTCCTGCCCGCGGTTCTCCACTGGGATGGCCTGTTTCAAAGTCCCTCCTACGAGAGTCTGCTTTTCATGGTAGACTGAGTGTCAGCTCCTTAAGCTTGGAGGCTGTGTCTTGGGTCCAGGATCCACCAGCACCATGCTAGAGCAAGGCAGTTGGTATCTGTTGATTGACTGATCGTTAAATGACTGATTCCATGAGAGCCATAAATGCCCGGCCACGCTGAGGGGTATGGGAATGTTGTTTAGGAAAAACTGGAAGACAAGAGGGCAGATTCAGGCAGAAGGCGTGGGTTTCCTTGGTAATCAGGGGGTGAATCCAAAGAAAAAGACAGGTTCTTTGGGCTGGAATTAGAAGACATAGGAGACGTTGAATGAAATAAACTTCTCCCAGATCCAGACCGACACTGAGCTAGGAAAAAGGCTCTACTCAGTACTCTCTTCCTTCCAAGACGAAGGAATCTCTGTTAAAGAATGTCGGTATGTTCTGTACCCACAACTCCTCTCCCCAGAGGGAGTCCTCAAGTCTTTAAGTGATAGCTGCAGACATGACAACAGAAAAAAAAAGATCTCTCAAGTCTGGGCTTTCATCATAGTTTCCATTCAACCCCCTTAAGAACAGCAGCAGTGGTGAATCACGCACAGAACACACTAAACCCGAAAGAAGTAAGACAGTTCTTCGTCCACACCCCCGGCCTCCTACACGGAGCTTGACACCATGGAGATTGCTAGAAGCTTCCGGAAGAGTGACACAAACCCCGAGAGTAGAAGATACAATCAGAAGTGACACGCGTCCTCAACAAGCTTCTCGAAATTCAACAAGTGAACACGCCTGCATTTTGCCTGCTCTGGATCCATTCTTTTAAGATAACACAGCTCCCCCGGTCAAGCCAAGCAGGTTGGACGGTGCTGACGTCAGCCCTAGTCCTGGGATGGACGTACGGTCCGGGGGTGGTCCATCAAGCGTCACACTCCTCTGCTTCAGTGATTGGCTGAAGGATGGGCACGTGACCTCATCAGAGCCCGTCATACCTCCTCTTAGGTCTTCTGCTGGAGCCACTGGAAGGGCACTAAGAGATTGGGGGGCGGATCTGAGCTGCCCCCTTGGCCATCTGAACACCATGATCGGATAATGCTGCCTGGGGCCAAAACAACCCAGAAGACTGGAGAGCTTAGTGGTGAAAAGAGGTCAGTCTATTGTTTGAGCACCTGAATCCAGCCATACCGCCACACCTGAAGCTAACACTTCCTATCAACTTGATGGTTTTATGAACCAAATCCCCCTTTTTGCTTCTGTTAGTTTGACTTGCATTTCTGTCATTTGTAACACGGAGTCCTAGCTAATTAACCACCAAATTGCCCACAACATTAAAAACAAGATGGATTGCAGGATCACCAGGTGACATGGTACCCTTTTTCAGAAGCAGTGAGGCACCTCTCCGCTGCTGTATTTCTTCATTGGTTCACAAGATAAACTTTTACCTGGTACTTATGATGTGTTAGTTGCTATGGTACCTTCAGAGGAGATGACTAATGGTTAAAACAACAGGATCTGGGATGGCCAGAGCCAGCTGTGAGCTTGGACCTCTTTCTTAGCCCTAGATCACAATGTGATGGTGGGAATTTAATCAGATTATGTTTGTATTCCACACAGTAACTTACACATGGTTTACACCCCTTCAATGTTAGCCAGTACTCTTAAAAAGTTCAAAATGTGGTTACTGCTCTCAAGCAGCATGCAATCCAGGAAACTTTTCTGCATGAAACAGTTGCAGTTAATTTCCTTGACTAAAAGAAGCCATGTAAGGATTTCAAAGCATCTGTACAATCATTTATCTTAACAGAATCTATGACCGCAAGTGAAAAGAAACCTAGAAAAAAAAAAAATTAAGCCAACTGCTAATGAGATACTGTTGTATTTCCTTTAGGGATGGCTAATTGGCTTCTGGCAGCCTTAATCAGGGAGGAGAAAATGATACATAGCCTCCACATAATCAAAGGTCCTCAAAATTAAACAATTCCATGAATAATTCACTCTCAAATCTGTCCATAGGAATAAAAAATGGAAAACAATGGTCTGTTCTCCAGCTGACATCAGACATGCACAGAAAACACCCAAGATATCAAATTAAATACGCACCATTAATAAATAATTTGAATTGCATTGCCTGATGTGTTGAATAAACAGCATCTGCATCCCGAAAGCTCAGGGGCCCTCAGCAAAGACAGAAAAGTAGGAAATTCACATTCCATGGGGGGCTGGTTTATATTTTAATAATGTATGACGATAAACACTGCATTTTCCTTTTCTATTTAATTATTATCTAATAACAAAACGTTGGGGCACTGATGGGATTTTCAAAAGTAATTTCTCTTTAATTGCATCCCTTCCATCTGTGCCTCTTATTTTCAAGCAGAGAGCTGAATTCAAGCCTTTCCAGGCACCGGGTGCGGTTTCTCCCCCTTCCCCACCATCATCAATCCCGCACCACTGACCTTGCTTTCAGATCCATGCTGGCTCCGCCCCTACCCTCTTCTGCATCGCGGAGGCTTGACCCTTAAATTTTATTTTCCCCCGCGATCCCTGGCCACCTGGTTTCTCCCTAGGTTGGCCAACAGGGGCTCAGGTGGCAGGAAAGGTGTCCCCATGGCACCAGTCCTCACCAGGCAGCCTCAGAACTGCCACCTCCCTCCGTGTCCTTCTAGCCCTAGGAGTTCTGATTTCCTCACCACCCTCTGTTTGGCTTTTCCTCTCTGCCAACGATTTGGACAAGTGCCCCAGATCATACCCTCCTGTCAAGCAGCTGTTGTGGACTGTATTCCCGACCAGACACTGACTAAAGTACCCACTGCCCCCGTCCTCTTCTACTCACACTTATCCCCTTATACCTCCTGATGCCTCTCGATCAGAAGATGCTACTTCTTCTTCCCCTGAGACTTGCATCTCCCCTGAAAACACCACCTTCTGAACAGCCCTCCAGACTGGACCTCTAGCCAATGATCCTCAAAGGATGTCTTCCATCTCCTGGTTCATGATGTTCAGACAGAAAACTTCTGCTGAAGCTCACACAAGCATATTCTCTACCCATCCTGGTGTCTCTTCAATTTTGACCTTTAAGACAATCTACCAGTTTTATTGAGAACTGGTCCAAGGCACTTTTCTAGCGTTGCTTTGGGGCTACTTCCATCTGGGAGCCTCATGTGATGCTCTGTCCTCTTTTTCCCTTCACATCCTCACATCTTAGAGGTTATGAAGAGGAAACTCATCCCAGCTCTACTGAGTGTGTGATCTTGAGCAGGTAACCTCATATCTCTGAGCCCGGTTTCTTCATTCTGACGCCCAATTGTTCCCAAGGTCCTACGATGTACAAGGGAAACAGTAGTAAACAAGATTACATAAACCGTGTCTTATTGCAGTTATATTCTAGCAGAAGAGAGAAGCAGTAATAATTAATTTTCCTTATGTTGCTTCTAAAGATTTAATTATTACTGTGATAATTAATACAAGGGAAAAATATAAGAGCATATCATAAGGGGAGAAAGATATATATATCTTTTTATATATGTAAATATAATATATATAACAATATATATAATGTATATTATATATAATATAATAATATAATATAAAGATAGTAATTATGATATATATAACATATCTTTATATATATTATTATTATTTATTTATTTTTTTTTCCTGAAGCCACCATCTTCTCCCTTGGTCGTTCCAACCACAATGCTATGAAATTAGAAATCAACTACAAGAAAAAAAATCTGTAAAAAACACAAACACATGAAGGCTAAACCATATGTTACTAAACAACCAACGGATCGCTGAAGAAATCAAAGAGGAAATCAAAAAATACTTAGAGACAAATGAAAACAAAAGTACGATGATCCAAATCCCATGGGACGGGCTTCCCTGGTGGCGCAGTGGTTGAGAGTCTGCCTGCTGATGCAGGGGAGACAGGTTTGTGCCCCAGTCCAGGAAGATCCCACATGCCGCGGAGCGGCTGGGCCCGTAAGCCATGGCCACTGGGCCTGCACATCCGGAGCCTGTGCTCCGCAACGGGAGAGGCCACAACAGTGAGAGGCCCGCGTACCGCAAATCCTATGGGATGTGGCAAAAACAGTTTTAAGAGAGAAGTTTATAGCAATACAACCTCACCTCAGGAAACAAGAAAAATCTTAAATAAACAACCTGACCTTACACCTAAAGCAACTAGAGAAAGAAGAACAAAAAAGCCTAAAGTTAGTAGTAGGAAAGAAATCATAAAGATCAGAGCAGAAATAAATGAAATAGAGATGAAGAAAACAATAGAAAAGATCCATGAAACTAAAAGCTGGTTGTTTGAAAGGAAAAACAAAATTGAGAAACCTTTAGCCAGACTCATCAGGAAAAAGAGAGAGAGGTCAAATCAATAAAATTAGAAATGAAAAAGGAGAGGTTACAACTGACACCACAGAAATACAAAGCATCATCAGACTACTACGAGCAAGTATATGCCAATAAAATGGACAACCTAGAAGAAATGAACAGATTCTTAGAAAGGTACAACCTTCCAGGACTGAACCAGGAAGAAACAGAAAATATGAACAGACCAATCACAAGTACTGACAGTGAAACTGTGATTAAAAAACGCCCAACAAACAAAACTTATTGTCACTTATTCGGGTGAAAACAAACTAAGTTCTGTGTATTGTTGCCTATGGCTGAATCGTGCCGCTCTCTGTCTGCCCTCAAGCACGGTGATAGCAACACTTAGATCTCTCACTGAACTCGAAGGGCAAGATTGCAAATGTCAGGCTCTCATAATAATTAACATAAAGGCCATTCAACCAATAAACGGGACACCTTTTCTCCTTTGTATCCAGCAAATAATTCAAGCCAACCATCAATCTTTGGCCCTTTGATGTTTCACTTAGAAATGAGACTTTTACAACCCAACCCAAACGGGCAGGCATAAGGAAAAAGATAATTTATTAAACCATGTAACTGGCAAGGCTCAGATCCGGCTTTACCCATGGCTTAATCTGAGGTCAAATGATGTCGTGGAAATCTGATTTCTCTCTCTCCCTCTCAGCTGTACTTTGATGCAGACTCCATTCTCCACCAAGCTCTCTCCTCCTGGGGGCACAGTGGTGGCAAGAGTGTCAACCCACAGCCTCCCAAATTCAGGCGAGGTGATCAGGCGTCTTCGGGTGGACCTTACAAAGCCCTGAGCCTCATTCTGATTGGACCTGCTTAGGTCACGTGTCCCTGCCTGAGCCAATCAGCACGGTTGGAGGCTACTGTGCTTGGCCCCCTGAACCACTCAAACTAAAACTAGAAGGGAAATTGAGGGCTATTGCTGACATTTAGGGGTCAAGAAAGCCAAATCAAAATGATCTCCTCGGGCTTCCCTGGTGGCGCAGTGGTTGAGAGTCCGCCTGCCGATGCAGGGGACACGGGTTCATGCCCCGGTCCGGGAAGATCCCACATGCCGCGGAGCGGCTGGACCCGTGAGCCATGGCCGCTGAGCCTGCGCGTCCGGAGCCTGTGCTCCGCAACGGGAGAGGCTACAACAGTGAGAGGCCCGCGTACCACAAAAAAAAAAAAAAAAAAAAAAATCTCCTCAACCTCAAAAAAGCAGAAAAGTGGAAAATTTCACCATTGTTTCTGCAAAGTTCTTAACCTCTATAAAAATAAGGAGTCATAAATTAAGCAGGATATATATATACATACACACACACACACATATATACATATATATATATCATCATCATCATGACAGGTTGTCACGCTCACTGAACTTCGGTTTGGAGGACAGGCCGTTTGCACTTCTTCAACTCTGACTTCTTCAACTTCAACTTTGAAAAAGCATCACCTGGGCTTCCCTGGGGGTGCAGTGGTTGAGAGTCCTCATGCCAATGCAGGAGACGCGGGCTCGTGCCCCGGTCCGGGAGGATCCCACATGCCGCGGAGCGGCTGGGCCCGTGAGCCATGGCCGCTGGGGCTGCGCGTCCGGAGCCTGTGCTCCGCAACGGGAGAGGCCACAACAGTGAGAGGCCCGTGTACCGCAAAAAAAAAAAAAAAAAAAAAAAAGCATCACCTGTTTCTTACTGACCTTTTAACGATGTAAGCAATTAATTCACACAATCTTCTGGACAATTAATCTTACAGACAGGTTCCTGCTTGCTGGAGTTAAAAACAGAACTTCTGAAAAACAAACAAAAATAATCTTTAATATATGTGAAAGTTCCCCAGACTTCTGTAATAAGACACACCATCTATTCTATGACAGGAATTACAGGGGCTGTATTAGTTTACTAGGGCTGCCATTACAAAGTAACACAAAAACTTAATTTTCTCACATTTCCAGAGGCTGTAAGTCTGAGATCAGGGTGTCAGCAGAGTTCATTTCTTTTGAGACCTCTCTGCTTAGCTGGCCGTCTTCTCCCTGAGTCCTCACATGGTTTTCCCTCTGTTCATGTCTATGTCCTAATTTGCTCTTCTTATAGGACAACAGTCATATCACATTAGATCACCCATATGATCTTATCTTACCTTAATTGTCTTTATAAAGACCTTATCTCCAAGTACAGTCACATTCAGTGGTACTGAGGGTTAGGACCTCAACATATGAGTTTGGGGAGAGACACACAATTTAGCCCATACCAGCGGCTTCACACTGTTGCTGATAAGAACAGTACTCTTTCTGTATAAATGAAAATGAGACTCATGATATATAAAAATCCTATACAGTAAGTCCCCTACATACGAACCTTCAAGTTGCAAGCTTTCAAAGATGCAAACTTGCATTCTCATGTCCAATCACCTAAGTTAGTTCACGTGTCTGTGTCTAGCGTACATTGTCACGTGCGTGCATCCTCTACAAGTGGTTGTGCTTTTGTGTACTTTACTGTACAGTACTGTTTAGAGTACAGGAGTACAGTACCTTTACTTCAAGCCCAGGATGTCCAGAAACAAGCGTAAAAGCAGCAGTGATGTAGCTGGTCCTACTGTACTTTTCAAGGTCCTGTGCTGTAAGATTAAAAATGTTTTCTTTATATTTTGTGTGTTTGTTTTTTATTAATTTTTTGTCCGAAGAGTATTATAAACCTATTACAGTACAGTACTCTGGAGCCGATTGTGTTAGTTGGGTACCTAGGCTGACTTTGTTGGACTCACGAACGCACTCTTGGAATGGAACTCGTTCGTAGGTAGGGGACTTACTGTAGTTGCATATTATTGCCTTTGCCATCAAAACGTGAACACGTTTTAACCGTCCTCTCCACAAGGCAGATTGCAAGGGACATAAGGAGATTCAGACTCAGAAGTGTGGAACCTTCAGTAGCGTGTGGGGCCAGCATGGGAAGGACCTGAGTGCACAGCTCTAGTGTGTGTCCGTCCAGCATTGCTCCATCTGTTCTGGGAGCAGCACCTCTTTTCCTTGGAAGAACCCCCAGCCCCCAGGGGCACGTGGCCTTGGTGAGCCTTTGACACAGGCTAAATGCATCAGATTGTCTCTTCCAGGAATCTGAATCTTGAGCGCCATGACAACGATGGGAGAGAGCGGCGTGGCTCCAGGCCCAGGTGCCTGAGATCGTGATCACGGCCCTCTGTCCCCTTAAATCCACCTTCTCTAGCTCTTTTGAGCTGCTTGTAGGACACTATTTGTAACTATGTTGATCCCAAAGCTGTCACACCACGGTCGTGCGCCACCTCTGTGCACTTTACACTGGAGACTCAAAGGGCAGGAAGGAACCACTTAAGAGAAAGGCTGGAAGGGACCTGTCTTTCTGTAGGAAAGTGTCTCTGCTGTTTAGTCCTGAAAAGCAGCATGGAAAAGGGTCTATGTGGGTCTGCAGAGCACGAGACCTGAGGGGCCCTTCTCCAGCCACAACCCTACGTGTGACCCTTTGCGCCCATCCTAGGTCACTGTAAGGCTTTGACAGACAGGCTCACGGGGGATGCTGCCCTCCCCACACCAGACTTGGTGAACAGCCAGAGTTCTCTGGAAGGACTGGCATCAAGGACTCAGGTCCCCTGGGCCGGCCACGCTCATGTGACAACCACCTTCCTAGCGGAGGCGTCTGCACGTGGAGGCCTTTTGATGGGTCCCCCGGCTGCGGCACTTTGCTCCGCTCTGGCCCCATATTCTCCCACCCCCAGCCCTTCCTCTCCTGCCTCTCCTCCTCCCCTGGCTCCAAAGGTAACCAGCCAGGAGCCCGTGTGGAGGCGTCCTGCACGCTGAGCTCATCTACCTGACCCTCGCCCCGTGCCCTTGTGCCGGGAAAAATACAACATTGGGAGCTGGAACGCTTCCGTGTTTGTGTTTTTTCTCTTGCCTGCATTGTCACTGCATGAATAAAGGCTTCTTCTTGCTGTCAGTTTGGTTCATTGTCCTAAGTGGCCCCCTGGGCCCTCCCGTGGTGGGTCTTCTTCTG
Organism: Aethalodelphis obliquidens; assembly: GCF_003676395.1. Taxonomy (NCBI): domain Eukaryota; kingdom Metazoa; phylum Chordata; class Mammalia; order Artiodactyla; family Delphinidae; genus Aethalodelphis; species Aethalodelphis obliquidens. Next base: position 21,953,069 of record NW_020837972.1, read on the forward strand.
ACTCATGCGCAGTTAGCGCACCTCCGCTCAGTGGCAGCGACCAAGGCTGTGGTGGCCACTGAGCTCTGAGCACAGGCAGTGGGCGTGGCGCTCGGAATCATCAGGAGACATGGCGGACACTCCTTGCAGAGGTCGCCGGTGGGGGTCCTGGCAGCAGAAAGTATTCGGTTATATATCCGGGGTCTTTGTGGATGCAGGGGCTCAAGCCCCTCTCAGTCTTCTGGCCACAGAGCTCAGGATCTGGATTCCAGGGAAGCAACTTGAGCCGTCCCCCAAAGCCCTGGGAAAGAGCAGTCGTCTGGGTTAGCAATCTGCTGGACGGCATCCCGCGGGACACTGGTTACTTCCCAATGAGGAAATCAGTGTGCTATTTTCCAAAGAAGGTGAATAGATGCTGGACTGCCAAGAATGAAATGTCCAGTGCAGTGAGACATCTACAAAGGAAAAATCCAGGAGCCTGAGAGGGAATGTTCTATAATGGGATTCTCACCCAAAGCCTTGTCCCTCTTAAGCCTGGAATAAATCGGTGGGGATCTAGACCTGTGGGTGCAGGGGGAGACTAAGGTAGATGGGAAGAGGGGAAAGAGCGTATTAGGACTAATATCATGTCAGGCCATGGGAGCCTGAACCCGCCACTCACAATTATCTCATGTCTTCCTGGAAACTAAGATGAGGTGTTCTCTGGCCTCAGCGTGAAGCCCAATCCAGCCTCTGAACACTGACACTGAATTAAATCTTGGAGAGAGAGTTTTGGGTGAAGTAGAAAAGGACTGCTTTATTGCTTTGCAAGGCAAAGAGGACCACAGCTGGCTAGTGCCCTCAAAACTGTGTGTCCCGAACCTGGAGGAGGGGTGTGAGGAGTTTTATAGCAATGGTGCAAAGAGGGCGTGGTCATCCCGTGGGCATTCTTCTGATTGGTTGGTAGTGACGTTAGTGGGAGTCGGCATCATCAACCTTTTGGTTCCTATTGGTCTGGGGTCTCCGTGCTTGTGGGCAGCATGCAGTTAACTTCTCCCACCTGATGGGGGTTTCAGTATCTACAAAACAGCTCAAAGATATTGTTCTGTGTATCCCTCGAGGGGGAACCAGGATCCTGCCCCAAGGCTGCACTATTGTGTCTTGACTACTCCCTCCTTGTCTCTGCAACCCCTCCCTTCCCTAATTAGCAACTGTTTGAACCTGCCCTTTGGAACTCAGGGAAGGTCATGGAGGTTGAATGAAGCCTATTTCCTGTAATCAAGGAACGGGGGACACAGAAAGGCTTCCGTGCCCAGGAGCCCACAGGGTCCTGCTCAGCTTCAAGGCTTTATGCTGCCTCTTCCCAGAGACATGGGCTTACTGGCTGGTCCTTGTCCAGCTCCATCCTCATCCATCACCTCAGCCTCCCATCCCTGGAGACTCTCCTCTTGTCCTCAGGGGCAAGATGGACCCCAAGGCACTCTGTGTGGATACCAAAGTGTCGCCCTTTAACTGGACAGGCTCCTTGTTTTATTCAGCGCCCATGGCTCCAACTTCTGGAATTCAAGTCACCCTTTAGGGTGTCATGGTGCCTAAGAGCTTAAGCTTCATGGGAGCAGGAACTTGGGTCTGAGTCCTGATTTTAACACTAACTGGCTGTGTGACCCCGAACAAGTTATTTGACATCTCTGAGCTTAGGTTCCTCTTGTACAAAATGGGGATGGTACCCAGGCAAGAGATAGATGGGCTCTAGGCTAGACATTTACAACTGGCGTCCTGTTCACACTTCCTGGGGGGAGAAAAAGATGGGCTCCAGGCTGGACATTCATTACCAGCCCCCTGTTTACATTTCCTGAAGCAAGAGACAAACGGGCTCCAGGAATACATATTTATGACCAGACTCCTGTCTGTATTTCGAGATCTGCACTTCGATATAAGAAACAGCAACAGGAATAGGGTAAATAACCAGACATTGGACATTTTTGTGGCAGGGACGGAGTGGGACTAAACCCTGTTAAAAGATCAAGAGGTCATACATTTCCCATCCTTGGGGCAAGGGAGACACTGCACATGCGCAGAAAGCCTCCTTGGGGGTCAAAAAGAAGGGGGCACCACCCCATAATAGGTGATGCTAAGGCCGTCCCATAGGCCTCTGGGCTGGGATCCATCTTGGAAAGAAGCTGCACGCGTGTTAGGGAGGGTCCTAGGGCAGGGCAGGTGTGGAGAAGGAAACCAGATAATTGGCCAGAGGTGAACAGAGACCCGGAAGACCTGCCCTATATAAGTGACTTAACTGCCTCTTTACTGGGGTCCTCCTCGTTAGGGGGGACGCCCACACCCTTGCTCTCCGGGTGTGCATCTCTGCCCTGCTTCTGTCTTAACCAAACAAGCTGTTTCTCTGTGTGCTCTCCCACTTGTTGTGCTGTGTCCCTAACAATAAACTTTGCACCTGTTTTTACAGTTTTGCCTCCATGAGAAATGCATTTTTCACTGGGGGGCAAGAGCCAGGGGGTGTGCTGGCTGGGATTCCTGGTTTTCATCCAGGCACCCCAGGTTCAAGTCCTGGGCAGGGAATAAAGATCTCGCTTCATGCCACCACTCACTGCTGCCTCTCCGAGATCAATAATAGTACCTTCCTTAAAGGGCTGCATGAGGATTCGATGAGAAACCGTAAGTTAAATACTTAGCATGTAGCGTTCACAAGGGAGCATTAATTGCTAATGATTTATTGCTATTAGTATTATCCAGTTTGCCTATATCATAGAGCAGTACAATAAAATAATCCACTGCTCTGGTTCACTTTCTTCCCTGGAGGGATTCAAAGAAGTCATCTGGTTCTCAGCAAGGGCTCAGAGGACTTTGAAGGTAAGCAGGGAACTTCCCAGTGGAACCACAAAGGACTTACAGCCTTTCAAGTCAGCTGTAGACTTGCTATCATATATAAACTATAAGTTACAGTAAAAAAAAAAACCCAGTAACGCTTCAGCAAAGAAACTCGGATTCTAGACCTGGGAATAAAGAGAGAATCCACGTTGCCCGACTTGGCAATAGATTTACGTTGGAACCGACAAAAATGCCTGAAAAACAAACAGGAGCCCCACGCAGATTTCTGAACTGCGTGCAGCAGCCTGCAACCGGCGAAGGTAATTCACCAGCATAAAAACAAACATCCATTTTACACTCACACGGCAATGAGGATGTTCTTATTTGCATAATGATGGTGATTTGCATATGATAAAAATTCGCCTGAATGAATGTGGAGCTCGAAATACATTCAAATATGATACCGTCGGTACAATTTTCTCAAGGATCCCAATTTAATACTATTTATCTAATGAAAGGAAAAAAATAAATATTGGCTGTAACATCCCATTATGCTCAAGAGTTGGTTTTAAATTACACTCAAGTAAGTGAGTGAGTAGCATTTGCCTTTCTTTATGGGCAAAACAAAGACTATTGTCTATAGGTGAGAATCCTTCCATTTGATATGGAGGCCTTCAGCCACATACACGCAAAATGACCTGCAATAATCATTTGCTGCGTGAACGCAATGCCTCCACCGTAGGTTACGCACAAGTCAGGAGCGGAAGATGTGCCTTGAAGATGGATGTCCTCAAGGGAAGGAAAGGGAAGGGAAAAGGATGGGAAGAAAAGGAAAAAAGAAAAGAATGGATATCCTTCAGGTGTGTAAAAAGTGCATTACTTCCAAACCTGCAGCACAGATAGAAGCAGAAGTAGAGCTGAAGTGTTTCTAGGCTCCGTGTCTTAAGCCCGAATGGTACTGGAAACTACCTTACATCTGGCTCAGCAAAACAGAGAAACGCAGCGTGGGCCTCTTTGGGTCTGATCGAGCCCCGGAAGTTTTCCACGTGGCTGTCTAAAAGATGCTGTGTGTCCCTCTTTGCTTCCTCCTGCCTCTGCAAGTGGGTGGACAGACCTTCCTTTAATTTCCATTTCCAAGAGAGGGTCTCCGGTGTAATCAGAACCAAAGCAGTATTTGTCTAATGCCCGCATGCATACGGCACGAGGCTGGTGAGCGCACGCTATCCGAGCCACCGTCCTTCCCACTCAGACGGAATGTTGCTGACGGTGACGTTCTCTGTACACAGCTGGGGCTGGAGCGGGTGGGGTGGAGGGAAAGGGTGAAGAGTCTCTTCCATATAACGTATGCCATTCACACCAGTTATCTCTTACAGTTTTTGACTGCAACCGAGAGTAAGAAACAGATCTGATATTACCTGCAACGTACAGATCTGTGCGCTGCTCCCACGCCCCCCCCCCCACATCACAATTGAAACAAAATTTCAGAAAATGATACTTATTCTACTACCTTTATTGCATAAAGCATCTTGTTATTTTCTATCCCACCCTGTCCTGCATTCAATTACTTTACACCCTGCTATGGCATGGTCTCCCCTTTCTTTTTTTTTAAGTGATGACCTCTACATTAAATTCAACACTCACAAGTGGACTAAAACATTCTAAAAGACAGGTAACAAAATCTTAGGATTTGTGTGTTAAGGACAGACTAATACACCGTATTCCAAATGTTTCAGGTTCGTTTCTGCTTTCTATTAAACTTCCTTTTTCTCTGCCTTAAACAAAAAGTCAATTCTTTGGACCTATTACCTGTGAATTATTGAACTACTGTGCAAAGTCTTATGGGAAAACTAAGGTTTACACTTAGAGAAATGAGACGGTGGCTCAACAAAGGTTATAGAAAAATAAATAAAGAGCTTCTCAAGCAGAACTCTGGTACAAGCATAAGAACTCGCCTCTGGATTTGGGGACTAATTTGAGCTTTTATCTTTAAAGGAAGGTGCATTTTGAGCCGATAAATGAGAAATGTTCCCGTCAACTATAGTTTAAATATCTGTGTGTAAAGCAAACCTATTGACCTAACCATCTGAAACTACTTAAGGCCATTATTCCGAGGGTGTCAAATTTGTAAGAAGTACGATGCTATTTCTCACTGACCTACCCACGGCAGACATCAATAGTAGATCACATATCAATAGTAGATCACACTACTCGTGGCCTGTGAACCCAGATTAGACTTCAGAATCTCCCTCCCTGGAAGCCTCCACCTGTCAATCTTAGTTGGAAAGGTTGATGAAATGTACATGAACCTCAAGTCTACACAAAGACAAGTGTGAGGTCTTTCAAGTAAACATCAGATGGTTGACAAGCCTTTACATAGGTGGATATTTCACTTTTCATCCAGGAGATTCTGGTGTTGATTAATCATGGCTAATGTCTGAAATGTCTTTTTTATTGTTTAAGAAAGTGAAACAAAAAATATTGGATTACTGTAAAAGTTCTGGGTGGTAAAGAAAAGAGCTTCCTCAGAAATTACTGGCAGTTGTTCAGAGTTATTTTTAAAATTCCTTGCATCTCTGGTCTTCAATAATTAAATCATAAATAATAAATCAAAAGCAGTTGATGATTTTAGTTTCACCAAGTCCTAGCATGGAAAAAATACTGCTTCCTAAAGAATGAGGGTATTCATTTACTTCTCTGTATAGATTCAACAAGTATGTATTAAGCATCTGCTAGGTTATGTAGGTTAACTGGTTTATATTTATCTTTCTAATGATGGAATGAAGTAGTTAGTTAAAACTTCTATGAAATAATAGGTTTTTAGATCTTTTCTAAGAATCTTTGGAGAATGTAATAACAAAATGAGCTGCCACCACAAAGATGAGAAGTCACAGAGGCAGAAAATGCAGCTGTGCCCTGTGCAGTGTTTGTTGATATTTGTATCCCCATAGAGACGTATAACCTGGGGAAGGGGACTGAGTTTACCCTGAGATGTCCATTCACAGAACCAGCTAGATGGTGCTTTGATTTCTAAGACCCACCACACTGACCAACAACTGACCAAGAGAGTTGTTCAGAGTCCCCCAAGAGGGAATTTTTCCCCCAGTGACATTCTGTTTTATCCATCTTAACAATTGACACACCCAGAATAATGTTTAACTACATATCTGGGCATCCTGCGGCCCAGTCAAGCTTTATATGTATACGTATATATAATATATATATGTATCATGTAGAAAATATATCATATGTAGACAATATATATCATATGTAGAATATATCATACATAGAATATACATCATATATAGAACATATGTACCATATATAGAACACATATCATATGTAGAATATATGTATCATATGTAGAATATATCAAAGAGAATATATAGCATATACATAGAATATATATCATACATAGATTATAATATATATATATATTCTTTGGAGAACCCTGACTCTACACCTCCTCTGCCTACAAGGGTGCAGTGACTTCCATCCCATGCAGCATAAAATCCAAATTCCTTACAGTGGGGTCCCCAGGGCCCTGCATAACCCAACCCCATCACCTTGATGACCTCACTTCCCCCACTGGCCCCCTTCCTCACTGTGCTGCACCCACACTGGTCTCCCTGCATTCTGTTCTCTCTCTCTGAAAGCCTTTCCCCCCAAACTCTTTCTCACTCTCCCCAACTCTTTTATCAAATGCCACCGTATGTGAAACATCCCCAGGACCTAAGAACAGCACCTCACCATGACGGGGGCCTTTCTAATAGGTCCACCATTGCTGTACCCCTGAAACTAACACAATACTGTAAATCAACTATACTCCAATAAAAATTAAATAATAATAATAATAATAGGCTTATTAGGCAATGGCCACTCTTGCAACTTTTGAAGACATCTGGGCAGCCACTGAGTCACACGCGCCTTCCAAGCCGATGTTTGCAAGTCCGTCATCACAAAGTTCTCTTTTGTATAAGGAGTTGCCTCCTTCTTTAGTCCTTTATTAAAATGAAAATAGTCTGGGCTAACAAATTATTTACCATATTATTTCCTTAACACCTCAGTAAGAAAGATTATGTCAGATAAAGTTTTCTTCTAGCCAGAGAAAGGAAGCTTAAGAGGGAAGTATAAAAACCATCCTTGTCTCTCCCAAAAAGAAAGTGGTACATTGTTTCTTTTTTTAAATTTAATTAAATTTAATTTTTTTATACAGCAGGTTCTTATTGGTTATCTATTTTATACATATTAGTGCCTATATGTCAATCCCAATCTCCCAATTCATCCCACCACCACACCCCCCAACATTAAACTATTATTTATTTATTTATTTGGCTGTGCTGGGTCTTAGTTGTGGGATGCTGGATCTAGTTCCCTGACCAGGGATCAAACCCGGGCCCCCTGCATTGGGAGCATGGAGTCTTAACCACTGGACCACCAGGGAAGTCCCAAGAAAGTGGTACATTGTTTCTGTTTTACGGGTTTACATAGAACAGATCCTGAAAAGGGCTCTTAACTTTTCAAGCTCAGCGATTTTAAAATTTGTCAATTTTAGAGTGGATTTTCAGTGCAAATTCTCACTTCAATCATAGCAAAATGTATTGGGTTGGTGCATTTGTTTACTATGGCAGCTGTAACAAATTATCAAAAAGTTGGTGAATCGTCACAGTTCTGGAGGCCAGAAGTTTGAAATCCGTTTCACCGGGTGTCAGCAGGTATTGGCAGGGCTGGTTCCTTCTGAAGGTCCTGGTGGAGAATCCGTTCCCAAACTTTAACAGCTTCTGGAGGATGCCTGCATCCCTTGGCTTGTGGTCCCTACCTTGAATTATTCTAATCTCTTGCATCCATGATCACATCTCTATTTCTGCGGTCAGTCTCCCTCTGCCTCCCTCTGCTAAAGGGACTTGTGATTACATTTCAGACCCACCCAGATAATTCAGGAAAATCTCTTCAGCCCTAAATCCCTAATTTAATCATCTTTGCAAAGTCCCTTTTCCTTCTAAGATAGCATCCACAAGTTCACGGATAACTTTAGGGGTCGTTATTCACCCTACACAGGGGGATTCTCCTGTGCATGATAAGGTTGATTTTCACTGACGGTATTTTTGACACAGATAAAAGACATTAGCTGGACTCGAAAACTGCCAGGAGAGATTGGGGATATTAATTAAATCCAACATGATTCAGGCAAGTCAGGCAAGGTTTAGGGGGTAACTTTCAAACAGAAAGAATTAAGGTGTGACTTTCAAGCGAAGGGTTCAAGGAGTGATTTTTCTTCAACATCATTCAAAAAAAAAGCGTAGCCTCATTTTTATTTTATTTTCAGCATTGGGATATCATTGGAATTGTTAAATAGGCACCCAAGATAGCTGTCCTGAAAGGGACAGCCATTGTTTGGCAATATCGTTTATTTCTGATACATTCATTTAGAAATCAGTCCCCCTATCTTGCAGTCACAGCCTTTATAAATAGAAAAGCCATGAAACTCTTAATGTAGTTTTAGCATTTCTGGGACCCTTCCTCCAGTGGTCACTTATGTTTCAGGAATAGAAATGAGTACACTAAGAGGTTGCAACAAAACGTAGGTAAATTTAATATACAGATATTTGATAGGGATGGGCTTTTTCAACAAGAGAGCAAAGAGAGAAATCACAGAAGAAAAAATATAGATAGGATAGATTGAATAAAAACTAACTTTTTCTGAATGTCAAGACACACATATGCACACAGAAATACACACACACACTAATAAGGCAAATGAACACTGGAGTAAATATTTGCATAAGTAAAGGATTAATATTTTAATGTATAAAGAGTGCTTGCAAATCAATAAGTAAGAGGTGATGCCGGTGGTTAGAATTTCGGCAATTTTAGGAGAGAGGGTATTCTTATCAGTAAATCTGCAGTTCTACCCTAAGTTGACTATGGTTTTCAATTGCTAATTTTTTTTGGTAATCTCAAATTCATGCTACTTTGGCTTTATTATTATCCATTTAGTTTCCTATTGAGGTTTTTTTTAAAAATAAATTTATTTATTTATTTATTTTTGGCTGCGTTGGGTCCTTGTTGCTGCACACAGGCTTTCCCTAGTTGCGGCGAGCGGTGGCTACTCTTCCTTGAGGTGCGTGGGCTTCTCATTGTGGTGGCTTCTCTTGTTGTGGAGCACGAGCTCTAGGCGCTTGGGCTTCAGTAGTTGCAGCACACGGGCTCAGTAGTTGTGGCTCATGGGCTCTAGAGCGCTGGATCAGTAGTTGTGGTGCACGGGCTTAGTTGTTCTGCGGCATGTGGGATCTTCCTGAGCCAGGGCTCGAACCTGTGTCCCCTGCTTTGGCAGGTGGATTCTTAACCACTGCGCCACCAGGGAAGTCCCTCCTATTGAATTTTGATTGACTTCACCATGTGTATTGAAGCATACACAGTTGCATATTTTGGGCTATATTTCTAATAACTAATGTTGGAGCTATGCATACATCCATTTATAACTCATTTATGCATCCTTATTGAGTAGGCTGTTGCATGAATAATTTATACTCTCATCCTATCCCAAAATATACTTGTACAGTGGTATTTTATTGGTAATATAGTTCAGTATTATTTAAACAACCTGTGATATGTTATTGTAAGCTAAATTTAATTAGATAAAGGCACAAAGGTTGCTTTTTCTTTTTAACTTGTAGCCAGAATAATGTCTAACACTTATACAACACTTACTAAAGTACATCATTTGTTGTGCTTCATTTGATCCTTACAACTCTATCAGGTGGATAATACTTTTTTTTTTTTTCAATTGAAGGTAAGGAAACTGAAGCACAGAGAGGCTCAATAACTTACCCAGGGTCACACAGAAAGAAAGTGCCACGATGGAAACCCAAACCAGCCTTTCTAGCTCCAGAGCCTGGACTCTCAACTGTTATGTTATTCTGCCCCTCCTTACAGTTTCATAATAGGTAATCAGGTACCTGAGATCTTGATCATCTCACAAACTCTAATAACACATGGGTCAGTAACGTTCCTCTTCAATTCTTTTTTTTTCTTTTTTTTTTTCTCTCCCCAGCATGTCTGCTGGAAAGCAGGCATGAGTGAGGAGGTGGACTTACACGTCTTTTGCCTAAATTGGTCCTTTGATCATCAGTGAAGTTCCAGCTCTCAGGGTCCCCAGTGCCCTGTTTCTGGGCAGCCCCGCTGGCTTCCTAGGCTGATGGCCAAATTCCCTCCAGCTCTTCTTTTCTTCTGGAAGGCAGTGGTCCAGGGTCCTCAAGCATTGCTGGAGGAGCCTCAGCGTCCTCAAGAGCTGAGCAATCTACATCACGACATCCGTCCAGTCACGACCTCCTGGTCCCTGAGGGTCACTGTTTCCCATCTGTGAACAAGAAGGGTCCTCCCTGAATCACCATCTTGGTGCCCCATGCGCTGATTATTAATTCAGCGGCCAGAGCATCTGTCACCATGAAGATTCACTGAACCCATCCACGGGGACCTTGCAAGTCCACTAACAGGACACCATGCGCTCCCCCAGATGTTCACATCCAGGGTTCTGTCGTCAGGCGGGATGACTTCCGTGTTTATTGGTATAAAAGAGAGCAATCAGCTGAAACCCTGGCACCATCTGGAGGAAAATCGATGTCTCTATATTTAGACCAGACGGAATGCACATGTCTGTGCAAGTACGTGCCAACGGCGTGTTAGACGCCCCACTTCTCACTTCCATTATTTACCAACCTGGAGAAACAATGCCTTAAGCCAGACTCTGGGCAGGGTCCTTGTTTATAAGGAATGTAGAAAGCAACCCCTAGAAATAATAAGAAGAGTGAAAGCAAACAGCACCCACCAGACATCACTGGAAAACACAGCTTTCATATCCTGCCCTGAGCTCTGTTTTACGGCAGTCCTGCGGCCAGCTTCTGCTTCATAAGCAAAGGGCATATGTACCAGACGTGGTGTCCTCCTGGACCTCGTGGTCCTTGCTCACGCTTGAGTCATTAGAGCTCTGTGTCGGTTGCATGGATGCTTAGCTGAATCCCTGGTACTCAGGAGGTGTTTATTAATTTGTCATTCATTCAGTGCAATGGATATTAATTGTCAACTGTGAGCAAAAGGCAGCTGGATAAGTGTCTGCAGTGGACAATCGCATTTTCTTCCAGCTTTATTGAGGTATGAATGATAAATAAAAATTGTCTGCATTTAGTCTGTACAACACGATGTTATGGTCTACATCGGGACATGATTACCACAATCAAGCTATTTGACATATCGATACTTTCACATAGTTACCCTTTTTTGTGCTGAGAATACTTGAGATCTCTTAGTGGAATTTATTAGGCTTTGGAGTTGCAGAAAGGAAGTCTGGCTAACTGAAGCAGAAAAGAGATTGAGAGAATCTCGGGTAAATCATAGGCGCTCTGGGTGCAAAAGCCACACAGTCAGCAATGCTGCCCAAAGTGGTGTTGGGGTTGAGGTGGGAGAAGACATGTGTGTCCCAGCTGCTGTGCAGATGCTGTTCTGCCTGTGTGGCTGGTGTGCTGTCTCTGATCCACAGCAGAACAGAGATCTGCCCATTTTAAACCTCTCTTCCTGGAGCAGCACAGTGCCTCTGAGAGTGCTAACCCCAGCCTTGGGCAAGCCTTCTCCTGATGGTGGCAACGGCCAGCTCTTGGGTTACCTCTCCTTTGGAGAATGATGGGCACACATATATTTCCTAGCCTCCCCTGCTGCTAGCTATGGCCATATGCCTGAATACTGGCCAAGGAAATGTGGGGAACTGGCATACACACGCCCAGGTGTGCCCTGTAAACACTGCTGTGCTTGGTCCTCTTTCTCTGCCTCTGTGCACTGGCTTATACAGAGGATCTAGAGGAGAGCAGAGCCACAAGATGCAAAGGACCTGGGTCATCACCTTCCAGATAAAAGGGTCTCTGCCAACTCACCTTGGGTTGTGACATGAAGGAGAAATAGACTTATTGTGTTAAGACACTGAGATCCTATAGTTTATCTGCTCAGTCAGCCATAGTATTTATCTGAATTAACACAGAGATATCATCAGAAGTAGCCCATTCTATACACCAAGAAGTTCATAGGTTTTTGTTCTTTTATTTTTCAACTTACAGATTACCAATGACCTGTAGGTATTCTCCTCAGAGTTTTCTGTGTTTTCCAGATTCTTTATAAAGGAAATGTTTTCAAATATGGGAAAAATCTTACAAGGTTGGTTATGAAGAATTTGCAATAATATTCATTTAGCAATTCATTCCTGGTACCATATCACTCTGTAATGGAAAAATAAATAATAACCTTTATTAAAATTTTAAAAGGGATAGAAAGAGACCCCCTTCCTCCCACCAAAAGTAATAATATCGGGACACAAGGTACTTGAGCTATTAGGAAATCCATCGAGATTTCAGCAAGAAAATATTAAACTAACATGATGTTGAGACATGGACCAAATAAAAAGTGCTATGATTCTATAAAAAAATATATATATATCCATAAAAATATCATGAATATGTATTAAAATGACTAGTGGCATTTCTGTAATATCCATTGTGAACTGATGGCTTTACTATCAACAATAATCATCAGTAATCATTGCGCACCTGAGTACTCTGTATTTATTATTTATTTAACCTTCACAATGCCATTTAGTTAACCCCCAATCCACTTCCAAATTCCCTTTCTGCTGTTGCTTTCCACTAAGGATGGAAAACCAAATATCCCTTTTCCTACAGCAAAGGGAGGCCTTACAACACAGTACAGACCAATAACATGTAAATAGAAGTTTAGAGGGTAGGGTAGGGTAGAGGCAAGTCTGGCAAAGCTTGCTTTCTTATTAAAAATGAACATATTTGGGGGACTTCCCTGGTGGTGCAGTGGTTAAGAATGCAGGGGACATGGGTTTGATCCCTAGTCCGGAAAGATCCCACAGGCTGCGGAGCAACTAAGTTCGTGCGCCACAACTACTGAGCCTGGGCTCTAGAGCTGGAGAGTCACAACTACAGAGCCTGAGCGCCACACCTACTGAAGCGTGCATGCCTAGAGCTCATGCACCACAACTAGAGAAAGCCCGCGAGCAGCAACGAAGACCCAACGCAGCCAAAAATCAATAAATAAAATAAATAAATTTATTTTAAAAAATTAACACATTTGGGAGAAAGGGAAAGGAAAGGAACAGCACAGCTACCACCATCCCCAGTTCATTCCTGCCTTGACCACTGATATGATGGCAGGAGCTGCAGCAGCCATGCTCATGAGGTAAAGATTGGGGGAATCCTAGACACAGTCTTTGGACATGACTAAGCCACTGAAATGATACATCAGGACTTCTTCGTTGTGAGAAAAACAACTCCCTACTTGCAAAAATTACTAGCAATTCATGCATTTCTAATTGATATATCTTATCTCCATATTACAGATGAGGAAATTGAGGCAGAGGGAGATTAAGTGGCTTTCCCAAACTAGTGAGCAACTAAGCCAGTGCCAGATCCAGATCTGTTTGAATCCAGAGTCTGTACAATAAATTACAACCCTACACTATAGAAAGAGTAGAATAGGCAGTCAAGAATATGAGCATCTGTTCAGTCCTGCTTAGGAACGAATTACGTTAACTTAGGTGAAAAAAATATTTGATCGCTAGGAACACGTCTTGATCATGAAACAGGAGAAATTCATCAGGTATGTTTTCATAGCTTGGATGAAATATCCTCCAGGATCATCTATCCTCCCACCTGTCTCTGGATCCATGTGTGCCAGACTTCTCTGCTGATGAATTAGCCTGGGAAGTGGCAGGCAGGATTGTGTGGGGTTCTAGAAAGTTCTAGACCGTCACAAGTGAGCTTTTTAGTGTCTTTGGTGCCTGGCTGTGAGGACTTCGTGCATGTCTCCACCGCTAGATGCTCCCCGGGTGAGCTGACTTTTATCAAAGCTGAGAAGCAAAACTTGGTGGAGGAAACCGCCCACCAACCCCAGGAAGCAAGGCTGTGAGTCCTCCGGGCTGCCGAGCACAGACGAAATAAGGGCAGGCGACAGTTACTAGAGCAGCGCCCTTCTAGAACATTCTGTCAGAGGGTATCGGACTGTAGACACGGAGCCGGTTTTTCCCTCCTTGAGTGGAATATGTAATCCGATATCATAAAGATGAAGTGATGTGGTGGGTTTGGGAGAGGCACAGTAACCTTGAAGGCGTTAAAGTAGTTCGCTGGCTTCTCTTACGTCTTTTCTTGCCAAAAAAGCTGGAATTCTCAAAGGCACCACAGACTGTTGTGCCTCAGCTCAGATTCCAGAGACAAGGGTGATAGCTGTTGAGCGCAGTGACAGTGGTAGGAGGAGACGTCCTCGTAATCCCTGTCTCCAGGCTCCTCCGACGGGGCTTGCTGGAACCCTTAAATTAGTCAGGACTCTTTTCTGCAAGATGGGGAATGTATTGGCTCCTGAAGAAGGGGTGGGCAAGTAACAGCAGGAAGGGCATGAACGCCAGGAAAATCGGAAGTGGGATTTAAAGGACACTTGGACCGTTTCTTCCACGTCTTATCCCTCTCCATGCAAATCAGTTTTAGTCTCTCTCTCTCCAGGGACCTGAATTCTTTGTCCAGTGGGAAATGTGGCCGCCAACAGCTCCCAGGCTTTATGGACACTGGTTCCACTACCATCAGGGATTCTTTCCCAGTTCCAGTTCTAAATATCCTTCTCTGGTGGGCTTCAGTTTGCTGGTAGCCAAGGACTCATCCAACATGGCGGCATGGAGGGACGGCCAGGCGAAGACGTGACCCACTCCTCTGGGACCATATGGTTTAGCAGGTCCCAGTAGGAACTTGTTTCTAGAATAAGGGGAGATGCCGACAGCAAAACAATGTGTCTCTTCATCCCCTGAGGCACGTGACAAGCCTGGTGAGAGTTTTTTCCTTATCCATCTCTGCATCTCATAACTCAGCTCCTATCTGTCTCTGGGCTGCTCTCACAAGGAATGCTGAGCGTATTCAACCCCCGAGCACAAAGTGTACAATCTACAATGACAAGCGTTAGCAGCGTGTGTTGATTGAACAATTTCCAGAAAGCCTTGGCCATCTCTTGCGTTAGGAAAAAGAAGTCTTCATCTCACATAGCAAGTCAGAGTGAGAATGACACCTTCAAGTGGCAATGCCATTTTCTTCTCACACTCCCACCATACACACACACTTACATTTGGTTTTCTGATTTGTAGCAGTAGTATTTTTAAATTAAACTTTAATTGCACCGGGAATACATGTATCTATTCTCCTTGTAAGATGCTGAAATTCAAGGATAACACTGAAGTTCTCATCTACTTTTCCCTCAAACCCAGATCCCTTTCCTTCTTCCCCAGAAAGAATCATTCATTCCTGTTTGTTTTGTATCTTCTTGGACTTTTTTCTATGAATTTCTACGCATCTTTTGGAGCTGAAGACTTGAGAGGTGTGTGTTCGTTGTGCGTATCAGTGTAGGTTTATCATGAAAAGTCAATAAACTTAGATAACTTTACAGAACTTTTTTATTCAACAATATATCACGGAAATATTTATTCATCTTTATGTGTAGGTTTGCCACATTCTTTTAAACTACATTTTTCTTACTAATGGACATTTTAGATTGTTTCCAGTTTTCCCCTGTTAACCTATGCTGAAATATATATCTTTGTGTGTGGAAGGGAGAATTTCCCAGCGGAAATTTCTAAGATGTGGAATTGAGGCATGCTTTTAAAATACCAATTTATGCTCCTGTCAGTGGTATAAAAAGATACCCGTTTCCGACATACTCACCAACACATGATAATAACAGTCCTTTTAACTTTTTATTATCATTTTCTCAAGTGGCATTTTTTTAATTAAATTATTTTTATTTATTTATTTTGGCTGCACTGGATCTTCGTTGCTGCGCGCGGGCTTCCTCTAGTTGCAGCGAGCGGGGGTTACTCTTCGTTGCGGTGCGCGGGCTTCTCATTGCGGTGGCTTCTCTTGTTGCAGAGCACAGGCTCTAGGCGTGCGGGCTTCAGTAGTTGTGGCTTGCGGGCTCTAGAGCGAAGGCTCAGTAGTTGTGGCGCACGGGCTTAGTTGCTCCGCGGCATGTGGGATCTTCCCGGACCAGGGTTCGAACCTGTGTCTCCTGCATTGGCAGGCGGACTCCCAACCACTGCGCCACCAGGGAAGCCCTCAAGTGGCATTTTTAAAACCTGAAATGTGATCCATGAACGTTGGGTTTGTACATTATAGGCAGCTTACAAAACGTGAAGATGATTTGAGGAAAGCATAGCGATTTACTAACAAAAGCTGACTTTTAAAATCAAGTGGCTTAATAGTTGCAGGATTTTAGCCATTCACTCACCTTTACAGTTATTAGTAAAATTGACAGTCTTTGTAAGTGATATACACGTAGATTCCAAACAAGGTGCATCAAGGAGCTTCATTTTACACACATAGTGGAACAGCAGCTGCCTCTTTGCCCACAAAAGAACAGTATTTTTTAAAGGGTCTTAAAGTCAGAAAGACATCCACAGACTTGATTCCGTAATAGATGGCACTCTGAATGCACGTGCTGGGTAGAAAAGCGGACTGGAAGAAGTTTAAAGTCCGTTCCAACTTTGAGAGCCTGCGTGTCTGTGATTGATTTGGTGATTCTCAATCACAAGGACGACTCATTCATTCAACGAACTTTGATTTCTTTCCTGCCATCTGCCGGCACTGCTCTGGATGTCAGGAAAGGAGGAGAGAAGAGGACGGTCACGGCACCTGCACTGAGTGCTAGGATGAAACGTGCAGGCTGTCACAATGGAGAGAGACTGGATGGGGAGTTCAGGACACACAGGAAGGGAAGGGCACTCAAGCTCAGCTGGTGAGGAGATACCCATTTAGAAAGATTTAAAGGAACTGAATTCTGGGATGAGGTCCTGAGGGAGGGTCTAGAGCCTGTTGCCTGGCCTTCTTCCAGGACAGGGAGGACCATCAACTTGATCTAAAGACAGGGGACTGGATGGAGTGACTTTTTAGCATCCCTTCCAGCTTTGGATTTTTGGAATATCTTTACTGTACAGCAGAAATTAACACAGCATTGTAAATGAACTATACTTCAATTAAAAAAACTGGGGAAAAAAGTGTAATGAAAGCCCTAAATAAGTAGAAACATATTCTAAAAAAACAAAACAAAAAAACCCCAAAAATTAGCAAATCTTACACCTTAGCTTTTCTCTCTGTGGACCCAGGAGTCCACAACCTGAAAGACGTGGTCAGCTCAGCCCAAAAGAAACAGGTTTCTGTATGTTTCATGGGTTTATCTAGTTGGGTTTATCTTTAATTTCCTTCTCTATGAGTGATAGTAAAGTACAGTAAGAGCTGGGAGCCAGACTGCCTGGGTTTGAACCCTGGCTCGGTCATACTAGCCAGATGACCTTGGGAAAATTCCTTGACCTTTCTGGGCCTCAGTTTCCCCATCTGTAAAGTCCTCATAGATTCAGGAAGAGTAAGCTACTTACCTGTGTGAGGCACTGGATGTCTGACACATTAAGCACCTAATATAACCTAGCTAACCTCATCTTGGGGACCCTCCTCCTATGTCCAACACGGCGTCAGGGTTCCTTGAGGGGAGTTACACAGGGGGACACAAGGTCCAGGTAGGTTGCCCTTTTTCTTGTGCCCACAGAGGTGGCCTCTCAGATGACGGCTGAGGTGGTGAAGATTTCCCTCCAGGCCCAGCTCTGGCACACAACTGTCTTTCCAGGGGTCTGCCCAGGTCTGCCAGGCATCACCTTCTTAAGCATATCTTGTTCCTTCTTTCTCTGGGGTCTTGACCCCTTCACATCAATGCTAGGAGGTCCGTATAGCCCTTGGCCTGTGGAAAAGTCCCTCCATGGTCCTTCCTGCTTCTGAAGTGGATAGTATTGTCCCCAAGTTGTCTCTCCACCCTGGGGTATTAATTTGGGGGCAAACCCAAGAGGTTTCCAGAGCCATTTCTGCTGTCTTCTCCATCACGTCCTGAGATAATGATTGCAGAGCTGACTTTATGTTGGGGGAGAGCCAGCAGCACCTAGCTGACGCTCCAGAGGGGACGCTGGGGAGAGATTGGTAAAGGGACCATTGACAAAGGGGGAGGCAAGATTACAGGAACCAAACAAAATAGGACACCAGCAAGAAAAAAGCCCGAGGCCACCTCAGGTCCTGCAGGGACAGAGAATCTTCCCTACAGGAGCTGAGGGGATCAGTGGAGGCATGTAGCCCACTGGCAGTGACCCTGCCGGGAAAGAGCTAGGGGAATATTTAACCCTCCCTCTTTCCCTCTGCTCTGTCTTCTGCCAGGTGTCTCATTAGCCAATTCCAACCCTAAGACAACTAAACTTTTGATGCCATTCATGAAATGTAGTCCCCTGAGACGTAGAGCAGTGCAGAAGAATCTAGAAGGACAAATGGGGAAATGTCTAGTTCAACAAGCTTCTGCTCTGATCTGCGGTGACGAACGCTAGGGTCTTCTCTGCAGGAAAGAATGTTCGTCACACTTGATATAACTTCTACACTCAGGGGAACAGACTGAGGAATTCAATCTCTGCACACCCCTGACTCCCACCAGCTAAAAGCTGACCAATGAACAATATATGTGCAGAAAAAATACCAATGTGGTGACAGTTAGTGTTGCCCTCCGTGGTGGAAAAGGGGCAGACGCCAAATACCATCAGATAGAGCGTGCACAGTGTCTGAGGGATGGGCTTCCTACTCACAGGTAGAATCGTATTTACTCATAAGCTGGAGAGAAGAATTTGCTACCTCACATCCGATCCATAAATTATCCCAGTATACTTAAAGAGTCCGGTTCATTGACTTATAATACAGTTCATTTATAAAAACCAAACTTATTTCACAGATGACAGCAGCTGCTTGAAACACTCTTTAAAGTGAAGGTGGGCTACAAATTATCCACTGGTTTCAAGTGAAACAAATTATTCATGAGGAATGCAGTGTCAGCAGGAAAGAGGCTACATATTAATCCCCGACAGGGGCGGTGGGGAGACTGTATCTGTTATCTGATAATTATTTCAACACTTCAAGATGGGAAAACAACGATTTGATGGGGAAAGGGAAGTGCCGAGGGAGGTGACAGGTCCACAGTAGCAGAGAAATGTCACGCATAATATATAAAAAAGCGTCTCAGGGCTACTGATCTTCCTCCTTTACAAGAGGTGAAGTGGGTAAATCTATAGCTTTGTAACAAGTTATTAGGAATTTCGCACCGAAAAAGAACGCGCTGTTATTATCTCACGGTTGCTGTGAGCGAGGAGTGTAGGTGTGGCTGCGCTGAGTCCTCTGAGAATGTAATGAGGTGTCGTGTGTGTGTGCGTGCGCGCGCGTGCGCGCGCGTCCGCATTAGGTCTCATCCGACTGCCTGGCAGGGAAGGGTCTGTTTCCAAGCTCACCCTGGGTGTCAGCGGAGGTTCCTCCTGGCTGCCCTGGGTTTCTTACCTTGTGTGCCCCTTGTTGCATCAAGCCCACAAGAGGATCCTAGCAAGACGAGGGTTACAATACTGAGTTATGTAAACCTGTGCGTCCCATCGCTCGGCCGTCTGCTGTCGGTCAGAAGCAGGTTGCAGTCCCTGCTGCACCCCGACACTTGGGGAGGAGGTCACACGAGATGTGACCATCAGGACGTGTGAGCAGGGGGCCCGCTGAAGAATCCGCCCCAAGGAGAAAGGCGAAAAAATTACACTGGGGGAGGAAAAGGAAGCCGAGAAGGGGAAAACAGAGTAATAGAGATAAAAGTTGCAAGAAAGTAGCTCAAAAACATGGGTTACTTCTGGATATCTGAGACTCTGGTACAACGTAAAGGAAGAAAACAGCACTCTTAATAGCTCAATACCTCAGTAGTTGTGACACACGGGCTCAGCTGCTCCGCGGCATGTGGGATCTTCCTGGACCAGGGCTCAAACCCACGTCCCCTGCACTGGCAGGCAGATTCTTAGCCACTGCGCCACCAGGGAAACCCCTGCTATTTTCTTTTGAGATCCTTTTCCCTTCCTGACCACTGGTGGTTTCTGAAAAGGGCTTCCCTTTGGGAAGATGACTTCCCAAGAGCTTCCTTTCTCACTAAACCCTGAAAGGAAAATTCGGACATCACTACCCCAAAGCAGGAGCCATGCACCTTTGAGTCTACGTGAAATGATCATATCACAGAGTGAAAATAGTTCTCCTTTGTAAATCCTCTAATAAATTAAATGGCTGAAAGAGTAGCTTGGCATCTTGGAGTAACCTCAATAGATGGAACTGCAAACCTGGTCTCTGCGTGTCCACCGAGAAATCAGTCATGTTACAAGAGCAGAGAATCACCCACCTCGTTTCACTGACTTTCTACTCCATTTTGAAAGGTAACATGTCTTTCATCCTTTGATTCTGGGGGCAACTCGAAAATAAGCGTGGAATTCCCTACCATGGGTTCCGCATGCCCTTGGCAGGGAGTTTAGAGCAGGCAAAAAGACTCATGGATCTTCTCTAAGCAATACTGGGAACAGTTGAGTTGGGTGGCTAGGACAGGACATGAACGATTACAAGGCCAGTCTCACACAAGGTAGCTTCTTCGGAGCTCGGAAGGCACGTACACATGCCCTATGTCACAAGCGGGGCAAGCACTCGAGTGACCTGATGTGGCTCAGCCCACAAGGGTAAAACAGCTCAGAGCTGGGCTCCCCACTGAAGGACATCCTTTAGTCCCCTTCATCAGGCCCAGAGAGCAGCCCATTGGCCATTTCTTCCGAGCAAGGGCACCATGGAGATGATGGTCTCCAGGGGCGGCCAGGAGGATGACATGAGCTGTCATCGGGGGATAATTTGGTGCCAAGAGGGTGGGTGCCGTAGGCAGAATCCACCCAAGGAACGACATAGGAGCCTCAGAGATCAGAGTAAAAAGGTGACTTCGTATTGCTTGGCTGCATTGAAATTCCAAGTGCCTAAAGTAATGGTCACTACATTTCGTAAACACTGTGAAAGGAACCCATTTTACAGTCTTCCCCCGGTGTCAGCATTGCCCTTCCTGACCTCCTGTGTTCAGGTGCGTCCAAGTTCAGTTCTGACCGAGCACAAGGGCCCGTGGGGACCCTCCCGTCACGGCCACGGTGGGCAGCAGAGTTGGCAACACCATGGATAAGAAGGCCCAGCGTTCATCAGTTTTTATTCCCACTGTGATTTTTACCAAATACGGAGGAAGCCGAGCTCCTCCTGTTACTTCCTTGTCTGAATGAGACGCTCAAGTTCAGAGCTTCTCTTGGAAACGAGCCCGCACTGCATCGACTTACAGGAAAGTGGGCTGCGAGCCATAACCCCATGATAGGAAATTGAATGACATTAAGGTAATGTCACAGTAAGGGATGCATGGAATACAATCCATTCAATTATCGCAAGTTCAACTTTAATCTGAGAGAAACTTCTTAATTGCCTTGGCTGGACGGCAGGTAATGGAAAGTTTAAATTGGCTTTGGACTTTTACTTTATTTATTGTGAGATAACTGATTTCCAATATGGGACTTCCTTCAGAGGACCAATAAATTACCCTCTGAAATATAGATTATGCCAATAATGGATGAGCTAGATATAAATGGAATTCCAGCATCTTTGGAATGTACCTTGTGTGCATTTTTCTAGAAATTGGAAGAAAAGAGGGCACTATTGTGGTGAAATAAAACAGTATCGCTGACATATAATTATACACTCTCTAAAAATGAGTGGCCAGTGCTGACTAAACAGAAACGCAGAAGTTGAGTATTCTCAAGAAGTTGAAATCCTCAAACGTTAAAAGAATGACGAAAAACATTAACCCTTCTTGTTTATAAAATAACCGAGTACCACCACCGAGAATATTAAAGGTCATTCTTTTCTGGGCCCTTTATGATTTTGCAGAGCTAGTCAGGGTCCTGAGAACACAGGGGAGGTAAAGTCGGTAGTTTCCACAAACAGGCACTCAGCATTCGCCATTTTATTCTATTTTCTGAAGAAGTACAACGAAAACCCAA
The DNA here is from genome assembly GCF_003676395.1 of Aethalodelphis obliquidens. Classification (NCBI taxonomy): domain Eukaryota; kingdom Metazoa; phylum Chordata; class Mammalia; order Artiodactyla; family Delphinidae; genus Aethalodelphis; species Aethalodelphis obliquidens. The sequence goes on from NW_020837972.1 coordinate 21,974,829, forward strand.
AAAGAAAATGTTCTCTAAACAAAGCACCCGTTGTTGTTCCTATTTGCTCCATGGATGTAGGCAGAATTCATCGGTGGAATGCATTGTTTCTTTATTTGGTTGGAGGGTAACACTTGATGAGTCTTTCTGGACAGAAAAAAAGTGAAGCTCAGATTTTATTCTAGAAATAAGAAGTGGATATAGAGGTGCCAAAGTATTTAAAATTTTATTTTCTCCATCCAAAAAAAAATTTATTGAGTGCCTACTCTATACGTGGGTACTTCTCCACACACTAGGAAAAAAGCAGTGCATGAAACGGACAAAACTGTCATCCCATGAAGCTTGTCTCCTAATGGGATGGACAGAGCGTTAATGAAAAGATGTCATAGTATGTTAAAAGCTGCTACATGCTATGTAGAAAAATATGTTGGAAAGGGGGTCAGGGAGTGTTGGGATGAGGGTGGAGGGCTGCAATTTTAGATAAGACGGTCGGGGAAGGTCTTGCTGAGAAGATGACATTCAAGCCAAAATTTTAAGTGAGTGCAGAAGACCATACAGAAATCTGGGGGTATAGATTTTGCAGATAGACGCAGGTGTTCTCAAACTTGGCACTATTGTGGGGACTGTCCTATGCATCATAGAGATCTAGTAGCATCGCTGTTTTCCATCCACTATATCCCAATAGCATCTCTCCCCCGTTGTGACAAAAATATCTCCAGACATGGTAAAATGTCCCTTGGGAGGCAAAAATCACCATTGACTGAGAGGCAAGGAAGCATGGGCGATGTTTTCCAAGAGCGACAAGGAGGGTGGTTTGCCCAGAGTAGAGTGAGCATGAGGGATTCACAGGAGACAAGGTCAACGAGATGACGGAGGGACACCCACCCAAGGTCCCAGGGGCCACTCTAAGACGTTGGCTTTTCTTCTGCATGAGGTGAAACGCCACTGGGAGCCTTTTAGTGGAAGGACACCCTGATCTGCATTACATTTTAACTGCGTCACCCAGGCTGCTGTGGAAGTAAACGGTACAGGAACAAGGGTGAAAACAAGCCCAGGGTGGGGATATGAAAAAACTCGAGAGCGGAGGTGAAAGTGCCTTGGAGCACAGTGGTTATATGGTGGAGGGGGTGGGAAGCGGGCAGTTCTCAGACCTAGTTTGAAGAAAGGGCTGATGGGAGTTTTGGATGAATATGAATGTGATGCCGATTTCCTGGCGGAGCCTCCGTATCTTTGAACGATCGTTCTGCATCAGGGGAGACTGATCGTTTGGACTCACGGATCAAAGAGAGTCCTGAGGGACAAGAGGACGAAAGCTCTCGCGTGTGGTAGCTGATTGGAGCCAGCAAAGGCCAGAGGGGCTGTGCGCTGAGGACACATGGACATGCAGGGGCAGCCGATATCACTTCAAAACCTGACCCTTCACTGCCTCCAAGGCAGAGCTGGACTCAGGCTGCCGTTCCCAAGAAGGGCGAGCTCCGCAGGGTCGCAGCTCTGAGGTGCCCCCCCTTGAACAGTTAGGCACATCTGAGCAATGCCAAGGAAGAGAGAATCACACATCTCATCTCCCCTGTGATGAGCCCAGTTGTTCGTATCCTCCCCTGAACATACATTCAAATCCTAACCCCGGCTACCATAAATGTGGCCATATTTGGAAATCTACATTTCAGATGTAATCAAGCGGAGATAAAGTCATACTAGATTAGGGTGGGCCCTCATCAAATGACTATCGTCCTTATAGAAGAGGACATTTGGATACAGAGACACAGACGCAGAGGGGAAAGATGGCCATGTGAAGAATTAAGTCTTGAGCAAGGAGCGCCAAAGAGGACTGGCCACGACCAGAAGCTGGAAAACCAAGGAAGCGTTCTCCTCTAGAGCCTTCGGAGGGAGCGTGGCCCCGCTGACACCTTGATTTTGGATATCAAACCTCCAGAACTGTGAGAGAACACGTTTCCGTTGTTTTAGGCCTCCCAGCTTGTGGTAATTTGTTACGGCAACCCTAGGGAACGAATACATCTCCTTATCCAGAGAAGTCTGGTTTGACAAATTATTGAAGGAAATATGCATTGGCCCCCAGTTAAGTCTCGACCGACACAGCCTTATCTCTCCTTCTTGTTCTTGTAGGCACAGATGTGGGGAGAAATCCAGTAACAACAGAATACATGGAAGATTCCAGAAGACGTGCTTCAAGCAATGCACAATGGAAAAAATTTATATAAACACCTAGGATATTAAGGCTAGAAACTTTGAAGGAGGTGAAGATGATTGGATTATCTAAGAAGAAAAGCTAACGTTTAAGGTAGATAAATCTTTTTAGCTGTACATAGATGGAGCACTGCTGCAGACAAGGGCAGGGATGGACATTCTTCTCCCCACCCTCAAACTCTACTGATAAATAGAGAAAATTACCCAAATCACAGAAAAATGGATTTAAAATTTTGGCTGTGGCAATTACCCAATAGAGATAAAAGTAAGCACCAAACACTTCATTTCCAGAAAATCTATAAAATAAGCGCTCCTTTCCCCCAGGTAGTGGAATTAGAGTGATTTTCATCATTATATTGTGCTTTATATTGTGTGTCTTCCAAAACAATGGACATGTTACTTTTATGATCAGAAAAAATGGACACTGTAACGTAAGTGGCCCGTCTGCCTCTATTGGGGTACGAGTAGGACTGTCCATCTTGCCCAGCAAGATACTGCCATGAAAGAACCTAAGGGATTTCCAGAGACTCAGAGCACTCACTGTTGCTTCTTCTCTTATGATGCTGTGGTGGACATCTTCTCTTTGCCCCTCCAGGTCCAAGCTCTACTCTTCTCTGCCTGACGCTGTACCCTTACTTATTGCATCAATGGGCTCCCTGGGACTCTGACTTCCTGTTGGGTTTGGCCAATGGTAGCCAGTTGGTTGGGAAGAATGAATCAAGGTATCTGTGGTTACAGCTCCCTCCTTGCTGTGCACCATGGGTTATCTCTTTCCTCTGCCAAAGACCACAGGTCCCATCAGGAGACCGTCTCTAGAGCCACACTCTTCAGGATCCGGCACGCTTCCTTCCCTTGCCCCTCCAGGTATAGGGATAGTAATAACTCCCCCATGTCAAAGGTCCCAAAGCACCACAGCATCCCATACCCTTGTTGGTTTCTCTCCATCTGGGTCTTCTCAACAGCTATTTCATATACCTTCTGTTTCCTTCTAGGGCCATGAATAATGCAACGTTCATACATTAGTTTCATGCATTTTCTAAACCTAGGAAAGGATGAGAAGTTGAGCTTGCCCTACCCTACAGGGTTTAGTCCAGCTACGAGGACATGGTTTACATCTCCTTCCTGCTTGGATGCTGCTAGCTTCAGAATTGCCTTAAAGAAGCAAACAGAAACACACAACAAAGAAACACATTCGGCTTTTAAAATAAACCTTGTTAAATAAAAAGACTTCTAACAAATTCTGTAGCTGGAGGCCTTCTGCCATATTGACAGGCACCAGAAACACCACAGCAGCTGTTTCTGAAGTTTGCAGCCTTTCAAACTTCTAGGGGGCTGGTGGCGTGACTGACAGCTCGTCTGCAACCTGGGAGAGGGCAGAGTGTTTCCATTTTGCGCGTTCCAATTCCAAGGACCATCACCAGCAGACTGAAAAAATGAAAGCAGGAATTAGAGTTGCCCCTTACAGGCAGGTAATTTGGGATGAGAGATTTAGACTGAAGGTTTGGGAAAGGAATCTAATGGTTTAAAGTCCACAAGGCAAGTATACACCATGCATTTGCTTTTTTTTTCCTCATGTACCCAAAATGAGTCATAGGACAGGAGGGAAGCATAGGTAAATATAATAATGACATAAGCAGCTTTGAGTCCAGGGGGATGAGGACACGGTAGAACGTGAGACACTATTGTTCATATCACCTAGTATTTTCTGACCATTAGAAATCTAGACTTCCGTTTCTGGAAAGATGGCTTAGATGTACTTTTTCCTATTCCTCTTTCTAAGTACAGCTAAATTGTACGGACATTGCATACGTAACAAGCACAAGGAGACTCTGAATGGTCAAGAGAAGAAGGTAGATTTCACATGGACCTCAAGACCAAGGATCAACAGAATGGTCATTTTCCTGGGTTTTCTTTATGTCTCATAAATACCAGGTTGCTTAGTTCTAAAGAAGCTGGCAACAGGAAATGCCAGTGGGTGTAGACAAAAAGACCCCTAGTACGTCTTCTCTGTTTAGGCAAAGGAACAGAAAAGGGGCAGCCTCCCAAGATAGAAAACCTTCAGACGATTACTACACTGCTCCAGCCACACACCACAGAAAAAAATCTGTGGCCTCACTCCCCCACCACCAGCAAAGGTTGAATGGAGAGCCTAGATTTCCAGCCTCATCTGGCGGAAATGAGGTGTCCCGATGCCTCTGTTGGACTAGCGTCAGAGAAGGCCAGGTGCGGGCCTGGACATCCATAGCTTCCAGGGTCAGCAAGGCCAGCCTCCCCACACTGTCAATGGATGAACAGCAGTAATGAGGTAGACCTCCCCCTCCTAGAAAAAAATGGTTATCAGTGGAGGTCTGAATTCCCACCCCCACCCAGCAGTAATGAGGGGCATTTCCCCCCAGGTGTCAAAGGACATTGAGTGAGGAATCTGGACAGACATGAGGCAATGCTACTTGTCCCCACCCACTGGAATTCTGTCAGAGGAATCCTACTAAAACAGGAGATTTAAACAAGATCCAGGGGATTCCCTGGTGACGCAGTGGTTGGGAATCCACCTGCTAATGCAGGGGACGCGGGTTTGATCCCTGGTCCGGGAAGATCCCACATGCCGCGGAGCAGCTAATCCCGTGTGCCATGACTACTGAGCCTGCACTCTAGAGTCCATGCACCACAACTACTGAGCCCACGAGCCACAACTGCTGAGCCTGTGTGCCACAACTACTGGAGCCTGCATGCCTAGAGCCCATGCTCCGCAACAAGAGAAGCCACCGCAATGAGAAGCCCGCACGCTGCAACGAAGAGTAGCCCCTGCTCGCCGCAACTAGAGAAAGCAACTAGAAAGAAACAAAGACCCAATGCAGCCAAAAATAAATAAATTTATTTACAAAAACAAGATTCAAAGTCAGGGCATAATACCTAATGTGACCAGATTTCAATAAAAAATCCTTCATCATATAAAGAATTAGGAATACATCAACTTGAATGAGAAAAAACACTCAATAGAGGCCAACATCTAGATGACACAGGATTTTAGAGCAACCATCATAAAAATGCTTCAACAAACAATCACAAACAGACTTGAAACCAATGAAAAATAGAAAACTTCAGCACATAGATATAAAGTCTTAGCAAAGAAGTAGAAGGTGTAGAGTAGAACCAAATAGAAACTTCAGAACCGGAAAATAAGTGAAATGAAAAAGCTCAGCCAATGGGCTCAACAGGAGAATGGATGGGACAGAGGAAGGAATCAATTGACTGTAAAATAGAACACTAGAAATCACCTAATTGAAACAGAGAGAATAATAGGCTAAAAACAGAGATAGTGGGACTATAATAAGAGATTTAATATTTGTGTCATTGGAGTTCTAGAGAAGAGAAGAGAGGTGAGGCTGAAACAGTATTCCAGCAAATAATGGCTCAAAATTTCCCCAATCTGGCAAAAACAGAAACAAAAACAAACAAATGAACATCTGGCCAACCTTTTTAGGGTATCATCACTGAAATGAGTCAGTTGAACTATGTCCCACTCCTGTATCACTCTGCAAAGACTCAGATTGCTGAAAGAGAGCATGATGACACTAGAATGGATTACATTCTCATTGATGGTGAAAGAGACCCTCACACAAGACCACATGCAATAAGGAAGAGCTCATTCTTCAAAACAGAAATTGGAGTGTGTCTTAGTCCATTAGGGCTACTATAACAAAAATATCATAGCATATCATAATGGCTTAAACCACACATCTATTTCTCACAGTTCTGTAGGTTGGGAGTCCAAGAGCAAGTCACCGGCAGATCATGTGTCTGGTGAGGCCTACTTCCTGGTTCATAGATGCCATCTTCTTGCTGTGTCCTCACCTGGTGGAAGCGATGAGGGAGCTCCTTGGGGTCTCCTTCATAAGAGCACTAATCCCATTCGTGAGGGCTTCACCCTCATGACCTAATCACCTCCAGAAGTCCCACCTCCCAACACCATCACATTAGACGTTGGGATTCCAACAGATGAATTTTGGGAGATCACAAACATTCAGCCCATAAGAGAGAGCTACTGCTCAAAGAACTGGAATGGGTGCTGGTAGGCTAAAGCAGGCTGTCCACACAACCCAAGAAACATGTCAGTGTGACCAGTTATCACTCTGCAAGTGCAGCAGTTCAGGTCACCCATAGGTGGGAGATGAACATGTTCAATAGCTTTACTAGTTGGAAGGACAGGGATTTAATATGAATCAATGACTTTCACAGCTTTGTGTAGCTGTAAGAAAAGGCAAGGAGGAAAAAAGGAACATCATAAAAACAGGATTGCCTTTTTGCCTGGGCAAGAGTTTTCTGGTGGCATTTGTTAAGAATCCAGTTTGTTGTTCCAGATGCAATACCTAATCCCTTCCACTGTTCAAAGCATCACATGAGTCAAAGATGGAGATAGAGATCGTGTTGGAAACAGAGTTGTTCCTGCAGAGAGATGGAGAGATCCAGAGGCAGAATGCACATCTATTTGTATCTGTCCGTCCAGTTTCCTTCTGGAAACAGGGTCCATGCCCTTGTGGTTGGGATAACCTAAATGAAAAGGCAGTTTGCCCACTGCTGAACCCCCAACAACCAGAATAGTACCTGGAACTCAAAAAACATTAAAAAAAATAAATTTATTATTTATTTTTTTGTTGTGTTGGGTCTTTGTTGCTGCACGCGGGCTTTCTCTAGTTGCAGCGAGCGGGGGCTACTCTTCGTTGTGGTGTGTGGGCTTCTCATTGTGGTGGCTTCTCTTGTTGTGGAGCATGGGCTCTAGGCACGTGGGCTTCAGTAGTTGTGGCGCACGGGCTCAGTAATTGTGGTTCATGGGCTCCAGAGCGCAGGATCAGTAGTTGTGGGGCAAGGGCCTTGTTGCTCCTCAGCATGTGGGATCTTCCCGGACCAGGGATCGAACCCGTGTCCTCTGTATTGGCAGGCGGATTCCCAATGACTGCACTACCAGGGAAGTCCCTCAAAAAACATTTCTTAAATGGTTCCTGAACAAACACCCAGACTGACAGCTAGTAGCCCCACATGGACCACTGATTTTTACTTTTATTTCTTTTTCTTTTTTTTCCCACTTATTAGAGTCTATTTTTTTTGACTTCTTATTTTATATCGGCGTATAGTTGATTAACAATGTTGTGTTAGTTTCAGGTATACAGCAAAGTGATTCAGTTATACATATACATGTATCTATCCTCTTCCAAATTCTTTTCCCATTCAGACTGTTACATAACCATTGATTAGATTCTAACAGGTTCCTTTAAACTGGGTATAATGTTTGCATGGAAATTGAATCAGTACCGTTTTCCTGTTTAAGAGTGGGAAGAGATCTCTCTTGAACTGCTGGTCTCATATCTTAATAACTCTACATGGCTAGAGATTATGAACTTTCTCTCTTCTCTTCCACTTTTTCCTTTCTTCTTACATGACTAATGTTATGATAAAATGTGGATCACTGATTTTTAAATCACTCCTCTTTTGCTGTTCGGATGAATCTTAAACTCTATTATAAGGGTCCCACCTTAGAGCCCCTAGAACAGGATTCTTGCTGCTGTAGTCCTTTCCACAAGTCTACTGACAGCTCTATTAGGGCTTGGTTCAGAAAATAATTACCCACTGTTCCCATCCCTCAGAAACACAAAGAAGTCAGTTTGGCTGGTGTCATGGTCCTATTGGGCTGTGACACTCACATTGCCTTTTTTCCCCTCTTGAGCGAATCCCTCAATTAGCAAAATGCACCTCTTTGTCGCTGGATTTACATTTATTTTATGAGGTTTGCAGAAGATCTGATGTTGAATCCAGCCTCTGAACAGTGACACTGAATTAAATCTCAGAGACAGAGTTCTGGGTGAAGTAGGAAAGAATAGCTTTATTGCTTTGCCAGGCAAAGGGGGCCACAGCTTCCTAATGCCCTCAAAACAATGCGTTCTGACCTGGAAGGGGTAGTGAGGACTTTTATAGCAACGGTTCAAAGACGGCGTGGTCAGCTCGTGGACCTTCTTCTGATTGGTTGGTGGTGAGGTAAGTGGGAGCCGGCATCGTCAACCTTCTGGTTCCAAACCGTCTGGGGTCTAGATGCTTGTGGGCAGCATACAGTTAACTTCTTCCACCTGGAGGGGGTTTCAATGTCTGCAAAATGGCTCAAAGATACTGTTCTGTGCATCCCTTGAGGGGGAGCCAGGACCTGCCCCAAGGCTGCACTATTGTCTCCTGACTGCTCCTCCCTGGTCTCTGCATCCCCTCCCTCCCCTGATTAGCAACTGTTTGAACCTGCCCTTTGGAACTCAGGGAAGGTCATGGAGGCTGAATGAAGCCTATTTCCTGTAATCAAGAAATGGGGACACAGAAAGGCTTTTGTGCCCAGGAGCCCCACAGGATCCTCCTTTGTTTCAGACCCGCAAAGCTGAACTGGTTTAGTCCCTGCCCAATTATGCCAGGGGGCTGCCTGTCTGGCCCCCTGTGCCCAACAGGCCAGCCTTCCTCTGTTCCTTGGTCTCTGGGTCTAGTGTGTTCTATTATGGCCACAAAGATGGGGTCGAGCCATCAGCTGAGGGTGAGGGAGCCCAATCATCTTCCCAGGTGAGCTGAAATTGAGGTCAGGTCTGCACATGAGATGGAGAATTAGACAGAGTCCCAGCTGCTGCAGAAAACAGCTGCTGGGTTATGCGGTGGCTTGAGGTGTGGGCAGCTCCCCAAGGTATGGAAGGGGCCCTGGAGTCCTGCTGACCAGGGCCAACAGCCCTGTTCCATCCCAGCCAACAGCCCCGACCGACCTAGCAATTCTCCTCCTTAAAAGCAGATTTTTTTCCCTCTCTGTGGTCATTTTGCTCGTCGGAGCGGTTCTGCTTTTGTGATGCAAAACGGTTCTCCGCTGCCAAATCTAGTCCCCGTAAATTCCTTCCAACCAATTTAAGAAATGAAATGAGAATCAAAACAAGGGGAGGAAGAAACGTTTCACGGGAGAAGAGAACAAAACACAAGCATAAACGTGTTTTCCTGGCTGTGTGTGAAGTGGGTGAGACCCTCCTCTCAGTCATTTGAATCCAAACAACACCTCGCTTTCAAGCCCACATTAGTCAGAGTCTGACGAGCCGCTGCACTGTGTCTGTTACACGAAGGCGCTGGGTGTTTGGGAAGGAAAGCATCTTCCCATCACCCACCATCCCTGAAATAAGAAAGATGGGTTTGAGAGGAGATTCCAAAGCCGCAAGAAGCTACTGCAGAAGGGGTCAGTAGCAGCAAATGTAGACAAGCTAAATCACTCTGGAAAGGAAAGGGGCTGGAAAGACAAAGCTTCGTGTGAGATGGTCCGAGCCCAAGATCTGCAAAAGAAGGTAAACAATTGGCTCTAAATTCAAGAGCAATCATGAGGCAGAGTGGCTAGCTTGCCTGGCACATCCTGTAAGACCCTCGGTGACACTGTGATTTATCAAAAGAAATACGTATTTGGTCTCCTTCCCCATTCCTGGCACAGATCTCCTAAAACTGTTGGAATTTCCTGTGAAGGGAGCCGTAATGGTGTCTTTTGTTATATTAATGAGGTGACTTTTGGAAAGTACCGAAGGTGAGAGGGGGCAGGGCGGGGGGACTCGTTGCCTGTGGAGCTCCCTGTGATTAGAGAGATGGAACTTTCAGTCTCACCCCCCCGACCTCTGGGAAGGGAAGAGGGGCTGGAGGCTGCATCAGTACCAATGACCAATGATCTAATCAATCATGCCTATGTAATAAAGCCTCCATAAAACCCCAAAAAGAACCCCAAAGGGGTGCAGAGAGCTTCCAAGTTCTTGAACACCTGTTGATTTGGGGAGAGAGGCGCCCAGAGCTTGGAAACTCCATACCCTTTCCCTATGCCTCGCCCTGTGCGTCTCTTCAAACTGGCTATTCCTGACTTATAGCCTTTTAATCTAGCAAGTAAAATCGTTCTCTGAATTCTGTGAGCCGCCCTAACAAATTAATCAAACCCAAGAAGGAGGTCGAGGAAACCTCGAATGGATAACCTGTTGGTGAGAAACACAGGTGACAGCCTGGACTTGCGATTGGCATCTGAAGTTGGGGGGAGGGGAGGTGGTTTCCTAGAACTGAGCCCTCAACCTGTGGGTCTGATGCTGTCTCCTAGTGGATAGTGTCAGAACGGAGTTGAATTGTGGGATACCCAGCTGGTGTCTTGAGAATTGCTCGGTGATGGGGAAAAACCCACACATTGTAATTGGTGTCAGAATCAGACCTTCTATTATTAAGAAAAGGACACCTAGGACATTTTAAAGTGGAGTTTCCAGAAGACAGAATGAAGAATTTCAGTCATTAGAGATTTCCTAGGAATTGCACTTACGAGTTTGGGGATGGTGGGAAGAGGTTCCAAAGGGTCTTGGCTGGAGGATGGGGGTGGGAAGACCAAAAAAATATCTCGCCTCATGTCTCATTCTTCTATTTCTCTTTCCTCTGCAGTTTTAAAGAAACCACACTCTGAAGAGAAAGGCAATTCAGAGATAAAAGCTCAATTTACATGCGTTTCCTTTGTGGGGAGGAAGGTGGAAATCCAAACCCAACTGGAAATCATGCGGGAGACCTTACCTGTCAGTATTCTAATAAAAATAACAGACACGGAACTCAAGACAGAAACACGTACCAGAGTTTAATGACCAGCCAGCTTCTAGTTACTGGAATATTTCAACTCTGGCTGGAGATCCCCCTTCCCTCCAAAACACCGAAGACTGAATAGGTAAATAAATATATATTTAAGTTCAAACAAATAAAATTTACTCTCGTCTTTGATGAGTCTTGTTTCGTTCGGGTTAATCCCATTTTTATTCCACTAGCACCACCATCTCTCCAAAGATTCCTATTCTTCTGTCACATTCAGGAGAGAGAAAACAGATATTTTTCTCATCACATTTTGCCAAATCTCTCATTATTTTGAGAGAATTCCTGAAATAATGATTTCACTTCTCCCACCCAGGCCCCACCTTTCTGAAGGTTGCCTGATTGCCAATCATAGAGCAACTTCAAAATCATAATAATGAAACTATCCTTTTATAGTTTTCTTGGCGATTTTCAGTAGGGTCACTTTGAAATTTCACTTGTTCGGACAAAGCAAAACCAAGTACTACACAAAATTTTTCCCCCAAGTACGTGATCACAGTGGAATTTTTTTTTTGAAAATACTACAGCACATGCAAGTTAACGGCGGGACCAGGGGACTCCAAGAAATCAACGAGCTGAAATACTGTCAGACAAATCGTGCGCAGACGTTAACTACGTACTCAATTATGGATAACACAAACAGCAGCCTCCTCTTGAGGTTATTAGTGACTGTAATGCTACTACCTTTAATTATGCCTCTGCTGTCTATTCCAGAACACTAACTCTTCAGAAAAGGAATGCATGGAAATTCTTTGTTAATCACCAGTGGGAGATGCACTTGCCCAAATAGTGGATGTAGTTTGTTTATGTGTTTACTTCCCAAGTCTTGAAATCTATTAAGAAACCTGCCTACAGGAAAACTGTCTGACAGCTAACACCAAATTCACTCTAATGGTATTGGAAAGTTTTGTGGTTACCAATTACCAAGGGCAGAACCTTGCAAGAAAGGGTGGCGAGGTGGGGGGAGGGCAGAGGATGTCGAATCCATGAATCCATTGGCGGGGAGACTGTCTACTGAATACTTATATAAATGCATGTCTCTGTATCAGTGTTAGGGAACTAACAGTCGCTGGGAAGGGGAATACAGCCACATTAGGATGCTTTCACACCTGAATTCACATCTAAGACTCTTTTATCACTAGTTACATGGAAACAGATGGAGGTGAATAAATCAGTCAGTATTCTGCAGTAATTTTTGCAGTAATTTGCTGCAAAAATTACTGCAGTATTCTGCAGTAAAGTTTTGCAGTAATTTGCTGCTCAGAAATAGTAACTGGAACACAGGGAGGGAAGGGCCTGGGGTTGTTTTGGAGAACTTCGTAATATATGCTCACTTCTCAGGCCAGTAGATTATAAGCTCAAAATGACAATATTGTAGAGGGAGAGGTAGGAAACACGTTTAAACATTTTTTAACACTTTAAAAGATTCTGAGTGCATTAGCGGAAATTTGAATATGGGCTGAATATTAGAAGATATCATGAAATTAAAATTATTTTGGTAAAGGGTGATAATTTCATGTATTATGTTCAGGCTGGACGAAATCCATCATTATTCTTAGGAGATGCCTGTTTAAGGATTCAGAGGTGAAGCAGCCTGCGTCCTGATGTCTGTAGCTTTTATTTTCAAGTGGCTCAAAATCGGCAACAAAATTTAGAGAGAAAAGAAAAAGAGAGAGAGAGAGAGATGGAAAGAGGGAGGGAGAGAGGTGAAAGCAAATATGGTAAAATGTTAACAATCCTTGACTCTAGATGGGGGGTATTTGGGATGAAAATAAAAAGGGGAGGAGATAAAAAGTGAGAGAGAAGGAAAACTTTCAATTTACCTTTTATAGAATCGTGAGAAGCAAAACAATGAAAAAGATTGTGGAATAGAAGGGAAGACTAAAGACTCATGGAATTCCTGTTCCTGATCCCATATGCTGATCAGTTTATTTGGAACCAAGATGACAGGCTTGTATTAGTTATATTGACAGCACCGGGAATTCAGCGACGTAGACAATTAGTTCAATAGCAGTGATCAAAACAAGGGCAGGACTTTCTCCTCTCACGATTATGCAACTGCAAATTGGAATGCCTACAGGGTCTAGGAAAATACCAAAATTGAGGGAACCCAGAATGTTTAGATGATAATAAATGGAGGCTGATGTTCTGTCTACAGGGGCAGCCTGCACACAGCTCCAGTCCATTGTTGTCATTCAGAGACAGGAGCCAAGTGTAGTCTGATCTTCCAATGTTTTTTTAGAAGCCAGAGACCGGAATTATTATGAGAGAACTTACAATTTTTTTTGACATTACAATACTTTATTGATAAATTGAAAGTAGAGCTAAAACATGAGTATGGACTCAGCAGATGAAGTTTTTTTTGCCTTCCTAAATATTTAAAAAAAATTTTATTGGATTATTGTTGATTTACAATGTTGTGCTAGTTTCAGGTGTACAGCAAAGTGATTCAGTGTGTGTATATATATATATATATATACTCATTATTTTTCAGATTCTTTTCTCATATAGGTTATCACAGAATATTGAGTAGAGTTCCCTGTGCTATACAGAAGGTTCTTGTTGGTTATTAATTTTATATATACTAGAGTGTGTATGTTAATCCCAAGCTCCTGACTTATACTTCCCCCAACCTTTCCCCTTTGGTAACTGTAAGGTTGTTTTTGATATCTGTAAGTCTGTGTTTTGTAAATAAGTTCAGTTGTATCATTTTTTTAAAAATAGATTCCACATAAAAGTGATATCATATGGTATTTGTCTTTCTCTGTCTTACTTCACTCCGTACGACAATCTCTAGGTCTATCCATGTTGCTGCAAATGGCATTATTTGGTTCTTTTTATGGCTGACTAGTATTCCATCGTATACATGTACCACCTCTTCTTTATCCATTCCTCTGTCGATGGACATTTAGGTTGCTTCCATGTCTTGGCTATTGTGAATAGTGCTGCTGTGAACATAGGGGTGCATGGATCTTTTCAATACCTTATAATTTTTAAATGCTGAAGATGAAATTACAAACGTAAAAGTACAGTGCAGGTCAAATGAACTTCTTCTCCATGTCTTATTCAGTTTGGGACGCAGCTAAAGTAAAACCTGTCTAGGCTGACAGGGTGGCTGGCTTGGGGTAGCATCCTGCTGTGCTCTCATTATGTTATCTTCCGCCCTGAGGGTGAGAAGGAGCGCGGCTACACGTTCCCGAAGCAAAGTCCCCTGTATACAGGTCCAGGGACTCTCCTTCGTTCCATAACACCTTCCCGCCAAATGTCCAGGACCTCCTCTGAGGGCATGTCACATCCTGGACCTTTGAAGGGCAAGTTCCCCCACGGTGTAAATGGATCCGAGTCTTGGGGACAGACAGGTATCATTGTTGAGTGGTGGGTGAGTGATGGACGGAAGGAAGGACGCCGAGGGTGAACACTGCTGTGGGTGCCTGATGGAGACCAGCTTACCTGAGGATGCTCTTTCTAGGTCTGTCTGAGAGGAGGTTTGGACGCATAACTCTGTCTCTCTTGTCACCTCTCTTTGCTCCCTTCTATCCCAGGAAAACATGGTCTATCATAGAACGAACTCTGGATGTAATGCATTGTGTCCATTTTATACTCCGACTCCCCTCAGAGCCCAGGTTCTAAAGTTCAAATTTTTTTTTTCTGCTGCAACACCAGCTGCATAAACCCCCAACCAAAGACCAAGGTCGAGAAGGAAGAAAACACCATGAAGAAAAAAAAAAAACATATTAAACATATCATCCTATATCTTATATTGTATAAACATGACCAGAACAGATAAAGGGAACAAGGGAGTTTGAAAAAGAGAAATATAGAGGAGAGGTTCATAAAAGTCTTAAAGTGAATCCAGAGAAGAGATTAGTCCACAGAAAGACTCCCTGTGATTACTACTTTGGAAAGGGCTATCACATTACCTCCAAGCTTCCTGGAATCTACATGAGGTCAGGTTCAGGTCAATGCTACTGTCTTTTCTGGATAGAAGTCAGGTTGCAAGCAGGTTGCTGAGTGAAACTCTAGGGACGTAGGATTGGATCATGGTTGTAACCTGCTGAATGCTGCCCTTTTTGTTGTTGTGTTGTTTTTCTCTGCTTGGAGAGGAAGGGATGGTGGCCACAATGGTCGTAACCAGGAGTCCGGAGATGAGAGATGGCTTGGTCTCCCTCACCATCTGCTGCAGTTGGGGAGGGAAGGCGCCCGGGCAGGGGTATGGAGCCATTAGGTATATGGGATGTCTCAGTTCGGTGTCCCAACAAGTTCAAGCCTAGACTTATCAATCAACTTCGTGATTGGTATTTGGTGACTTTGTCCTCTACGAGAATGTGCGGGGCAACAACCGTTAATTCGTGCGATACTGGCAGATCTGATCTACATGTAGGAGTGGCCCTGCTTGATCAGACATGAAAGTGGCAAGGTTGCCATGCAGTTAGCCCTTCGCTCATGGTGCCGGAGTCAATGCAACCTTGACTTACGTTCACAAACCACACAGCTGGTTTCCATGTTCATTTTCAAGTTCTAGCGCTGGCCCGATCATTACAAGATTTTCTTCTCTCTAGGAAACTGCAGACGCGGGCTAGGAAGAGACCTGCCTCTGTGCCTTTCTGACGCCGAGCTTATGGTTACATTTCTCATTAAGCATTTATAAATGTACCTTATGAATTATTAGTTTTAAAAAGAGACACTAGGTTCCATGAAGATAAATACATAGATATTATTTCTCTTCCATGTTTCATTATGGGTGAAGCAGAGGGTGTGGGCAGCCATGTTGGTGAAGGGAGGGTACGGGTGGCCATGTGGTGAGGGGACGATTTGGGTTAACATTTGCAATGTCTTAATCACATTGGGCTCACATCTCACCACCTCCTCTGCCCCCTTTCTCCTTTTCTTACTTGAGACCAAGTTGCTGATGTAGCAGTCTCTTTGCTTTAATCATCCTTTTGAGAGAGGAGCATTAGGAGGAGCCTGTAGGTACCGTAGTGAAGGTTGTCCAAATGATGATAAAAAGCTCTACAGAAATCGTAAAGCTCCCAGGGCACAGGAAGTACCAAGCGCTCTATCGCTGAAGGGACTAATAAACCAGTAAATGGCTGACCCTGGCCTCATCTCTCCAGCCTGTTTGTTGCACAGATAAAGGAGGAGTTTTGATATTTGCAACAACAGGTGGCAAACTGCAGCCTCACGGGGCCAGGACAGAGGCTGTGTAGGGTGTCGTGGTCTGTGACACTTAGTGGCTCTACCACGCTTCAAGGAGAGAAAGCCAGCAAACAAGGTTCCTTCTGAGACAGGAGTCAGCAGACCTTCTCAGGAAAGGGCCAGAAAGTACACGTTTAGGCTTTAAAGGCCATCCAGGCTCTGCCACAACTACTGCGGCTGCTGTCGCACAAGGACAGCCATAGGTATTAGGTAAATGTGCGTGGCTGGGTTCCAATAAAACTTTATTTACAAATACAGGCAGGGGCCCTGCTGCTGTCTGTTCATAGGTTACTGATTCCTGTTCTGAGGCACCACTAACTTCAAGATGTTTTAGGGAGGCAAAATGTATATTACCAGGTCTCAACCAGCTGGGCTATATTGTATGAAGGGTAGACAATTATTGTCTTTTTTTAATAAAAATGTATTTATTATTTATTTATTGATTTATGGCTGCATTCGGTCTTCACAACTAGGCTTTCTCTAGTTGTGGCGAGCGGGGGCTACTCTTGTTTGCAGTGTGTGGCCTTATTGCCGCGGCTTCTCTTGTTGCAGAGCACGGGCTCTAGGCATGCGGGCTTCAGTAGTGGTGGCTCACGGGCTCAGTAGTTGTGGCTCACAGGCTCAGTAGTTGTGGCACACAGGCTTAGTTACTCCACGGCATGTGGGATCTTCCTGGACCAGGGCTCGAATCCGTGTCCCCTGCATTGGCAGGCAGATTCTTAACCACTGTGCCACCAGGGAAGTCCCAATTATTGTCCTGTTATATCAATTATTGGCCACTAATTCCTTTTTTTTTTTTTTCTTTTGCGGTACGCGGGCCTCTCACTGTTGTGGCCTCTCCCGTTGCGGAGCACAGGCTCCGGATGAGCAGGCTCAGCGGCCATGGCTCACGGGCCCAGTAGCTCCGCGGCATGTGGGATCTTCCAGACCGGGGCACGAACCCGCGTCCCCTGCCTCGGCAGGCGGACTCTCAACTACTGCGCCACCAGGGAAGCCCACTAATTCCTATTTTGAATGGGCTCATGATGTCGAAGTCTCTAGGGGAAAAAAAAAATTGTAAATTGTTGATTTTTATCACCAGTACAAAACCAGATTAGGTCATCAGAATCACAGAGTAGAAAGGTCAGCAATCCAAAAGACTTGAGCCTACATCCTGGTTGTAGAGGGTGGGAACCTCAGACTTTCCAAGTGTTGTTCAGGTACAAGCTGTCCTCCAAATTTCAATGCTTCCGTCCTCCCAGGCAGGGTTGCACCCAGCCTGGCTGCTGAAAATAATCTCACTATGACAAACAGGAAATCCTCAGTGGAAGGCAGCCTAGAAGATAGAAGTATAGCTTTTTTGTGTGTTTTCTTCTTCTTTTATAAAATTAGTCAGCCATGTGCCTGTGTGTGTCACGCCATAAGATAGCAATTTATGGGAGAAAAAATGTCACTTTTCATAATTCAGAGGCTAGAATGATTGCACTGCTCCTCCAAAACATGAATATTCCCAACCATTATACAAGCATAATGGCATTTGACAGATGCACGGGAAACACCATGGAACCAAAGAGTCATTTGTCACTGCTGGCATTTCAATTGTCAGAGTCTGGGAGTTCTGCTGGACCTGAACATTTTGCTTCTGATTAGAGACAATAAAATGAAAAGTGCTGTGTTAAAAGAAGTACACGAACCCATAGAAATGTACAAGTATCCTACTTTTTCAAAAATCTACAAGGAAAACCCACATGTGCGTGTAGGATGGTTCCAGTTTGGATTCTGAAGCCATTTCAAGCATTGTTCTTGGTGAGCACCTGGCTCCTTTTTGGGTTAGGCTATGGCCACCAATGAGTCCAGGAGAGACCCCTTTATAGGCAGGAGACTGATCCTGGGATGTGGGGCTGGAAAGAGCCCTAGTATATCTGTACAGACACTCGGAAAATGGAGGATGGGTGCAAGGAGGAGGAGGAGGCAGCGTGGTATCACCAAAAGGGTCTTTCCATTGACTATTTCTGTGACCCAGAGAAATTCACTGTGTCTTCATTTTCTCACCTTGGAGGCAGAGGATGTGAAAGGGTTTGAAATTTTCAATGGGATAGATGGATCTACAGGATCAGAATTACCCTCATTGTCCTGTGGGACCTCAGAGGAGTGTGTGGAGTGGGGTGGAGGGGTGTCTGGAGCACTTGGTGATGGTCAGTGTGACACTAGCAACAGGCTGGGAGCTGAGATGCATCATCACCCCTTTCATCATCATCTCCATCATCACCTTCTCCATCGTTAACACCATCACCATCATCCTCATCATCTCCATCATCACCTTCTCCATCACCATCAACATCATCACCATCACCACCATCATCACCATCTTCATCTTCATCATCACCCTCAAGGGAGAGAAAGGAGAAAATAGTGAAGCCCAGTTAGAAACTATTGAAGCCCAACAGGAACCCAAAGACCAGTTCCAGCTCACAAACATTTTATTTGTTCCATGTAATGTGGCCACCCTATATTTAAAAAAAAAAATAACGCAACATTTTAAAGCTGAGATTTTTCACATAAAAGCCATAAGTTCTCTTAAAATGGGAAGACTGAACCACCTTGGGCTCTTCCACTGGGAACAATTGACTACAACTGAGAAGTCCTTGCCTTCTTTAGAAGAGACATACTCTTTCTAACGCGCCACTGTCCTCACCACTCTCTATTACCTAAAGACCGGCAGCTTTAATAATTTATATTACCTGATCTGTTCTTGCAGGTATATGAGTTTGCTGCTCCTACATTTCAAAATGATTTGATTTAGATTTTTTTCCTAATTTGCCAATTTCTCCTTTGAATGGGTGAGTGCTAGACACACAAATGGTACTTTTGTGCCTGAATATGCTATTGAGGACCACACACGTGCATATCAGGCAGATGTTTGCATCCACGTACATACATTGGGGATTGTCATGGCTTTCCTTTCAACCCACGGGTCTTTGTGGAAGGCAGGCAATATGGGATGGACGAAATCAATTATTCCTCCTGTGAGGATGTTTGTGCCTTTGAACTTTTGGCTACTCCACTGGTTTCACAGGTGGAAAAATCTCATCCTGGGGCCACTGAGAAATCCAGATGCCAGAGCTGGACTCTAGAGTTGAGAGCTTTAGCCAAACTGTTGATTACCCATAAGGCACAGCAGCTGATTTAACTTGTCTGTTGGCTGAAAGTATTGGATGGTTAGATGCTGTGACATACAGTCTGAGTCGGCACCCAGGGGACAAAAACCAACCAGGCAGCTGTCGCAAAGGCAGGGGGCTGGGAAATGTAAAGGGGTGCTTGGACAGCTGACAAAACTCACAGGGAAATATGGGCCAAGTCACTTTGTCTCTGCTTATCTGTTAAGTGAAAACATTGTCCCAATCAAAGGTTCTTACCTGAGAATGTACATCAAAATGACCCCTTTTCAAAATCTAAATCCAAGTAGTCACCAGGATGGAGTCATTGTGTTTTTGATTTCAAAACACTTCCTCAGGACTTCCCTGGTGGCGCAGCGGTTGAGAGTCCGCCTGCCAATGCAGGGGACACGGGTTCGAGCCCCGGCCCGGGAAGATCCCACATGCCGTGGAACAGCTAAGCCCGTGCACCACAACTACTGAGGCTGCGCTCTAGAGCCTGTGAGCTGCAACTACTGCCAACTACTGTGGCACGAGTCCACGTGCCACAACTACTGAAGCCTGCATGCCTAGAGCCCATGCTCCGCAACGAGAGAAGCCACCGCAATGAGAAGCCCGCGCACTGCAACGAAGAGTAGCCCCGGCTCGCTGGAACTAGAGAAAGCCCGTGCAGAGCGATGGAGACCCAATGCAGCCAAAAACATATAAATAAATTTAGAAAAACAAACAAACGCTTCCTTAGTGATTCTCAGGCACAATCAAGGTTGAGAAGAATTGAACTAGGTGATTTCTCAACCTTCCATCTCTTAGGTTCTTTAACTCTGTGCTTTTCTTTTTTAATCTACAGGTAGAAAAACACACAGAGAAGACTGATGGCTCTGCCACTCGTTTGCCATCAGATTCCCAGAAGACTGAGGTCTTAGGATTCTGTGTCCCTTCCCAGTAGAATCTTACCCAGATTCCATGTCAGATCCTCTAATAGTCGTTCTCCTGACCTCATATGCTGCTTGATTCACCAAAGCTCTACCCAGTGTCCTTACAGCAGAATCCTACCTGGAAAACCAGTCCCCCCAACACCTACAGTCTTTCATGGGACCTTAAATGAATCGACTTCCCTCTCTCCCTTTGAAGAGTTTCATAGTTATCAACATGCACTTAACCCTCTATATCTAAAATATTAGAATGTCAATAATGCCTTGTTAAATAAAACACACAGAGAACTTTCTTATTATGTCAAGGTTCGTAAAACTTTACTTGAGGGCTTCCCTGGTGGCGCAGTGGTTGAGAGTCCGCCTGCCGATGCAGGGGACGCGGGTTCGTGCCCCGGTCCGGGAAGATCCCACGTGCCGCGGAGCGGCTGGGCCCGTGAGCCATGGCCGCTGAGCCTGCGCGTCCGGAGCCTGTGCTCCGCAACGGAAGAGGCCACAACAGTGAGAGGCCCGCGTACTGCAAAAAAAAAAAAAAACACAACAAACATCGTAACGGAACTGAGCTCAGGTCGTTACGGAAACTCCACTTGAAGTTTTAACACATTCCAGGCAGCAAGACAAGAATTAGAAACCGCCTTTGTCTGGTTCCCAACATAGGGTGGGCTGGGAGGGGATGATGGTACCCATGACCAGAAGGGCAGGTGTGCGGCTCTCCTGGGGCCACACCTGGAGAGAGGCCCCAAGTTGTCTGGAGACCAGCACTCCAGATCCTGAGACATCAGGAGGGTCCACCAGCTGCTACTGTCAAATGTGTGCACGGGCTCTGGGAAAAAAGCCCGGGCTGACTACTGCAAAGCCAGACTGGGGGATCATTTTCAGAGGCAATTAGGAAGCGAAAACCAAGTAGCTACGCAAGGGCATCATTTCTAGAGATGCCTTGGGACTGAAAATACTCTCGGGCTTATAAGAATCCAAGATAATGTGTCAGCAGCCACCTAACCGGTACCTGGGGAGACTTCACACGTGCCCAAGCCTCCTGTAGACACCCTCCTCCCACCTTGCCAGGCTCGGAAACACAGAGCTCCAGATTACACTGCTTTGAAAACCTTTCTGAGCACGCTCTTCATCCCCGCAGTTTGCTAAGCCCTTTTCTGTGGACCATTATCTCAACCTTGGCAGAGATCCTGTGACTTAGGTCATCACCAGGATGCCCAAACCCCCATTTGCCCCGGGGGTGGTCCCAAGTTTGCACCTGTTCTCTCAGTGTGATTGTTAACAGCATTCCCTTTGCCTCTCAGAAGTGTTCCAGTTTGGAAGATAAATTGTATGTCATTCTAACTATTATCCCATTTTACATAGGAGAATATATGAGAATACAGAGCCCTGGGTTGTATCTAGGAAGCAATGCCCCAAGCTGACAGTGTGCTTTGGGTGGAGAAGTCTTTGGCTCCAGAAATGAGCACCGTCCACTCAGCATTTCCACCATCCTGGCCACGAGGGTGGCATATAAAAAGGACCAGCCCTGGACTGAAGCTAACCGAGGAAAATGGACCCAAGAGCATCAGAGGCTTCTGACACCTCTAGACAGCATCGTCTAGGTCATTAACCCCAGATCTTCGTGGTCAGGTGTGCCATTTAACCTGCCCTACCAGCTTGGTTGGGTTTCTGCATTCGAAAGTAGAAGAGTCAAGAACAATTCATTGATGGATACAGAGAGGACCAGGGGTCACATACTCCACCCCAGGCGCAGGGAAGCATCCTCTGCAAGCCACCACCTTTCAGCCTCTGGGCTGGGGACACTCGCCAGCCCCACGTTCCCCCCTGGTGTCCGTCCGGCCCCCACCCCGCATTGGTGCACTCAGGCTGCTGACTGGGATTTATTTCTAAGAGGGGGAGGAAGCGTGCAGACCCTCTCTGGCAGAAGCTGCGGTCTGAGCATCTCACCCTCCGTCCCCCCGCCCTCCTGCACACCGGCCTGCAGATAACGTGGCAGCAGCGTTTGACTTCCAAAGACAGCCCAATCAGATCCCTTTCTTGAGGTAATAATGCTTCATTTTCTCCCTTTTTGTGGGAAGGAGATCATCTCCTACACCCTCCTTCCCAGCTAAACACATCATCAAAATTTAACTTCCTGCATCTGTGTGTGATAAATAGGGCTTTGCAGAAATGGGCTGCAAACCGATATTCATCTCCCTCTCCCCCACCCCAAAATAAAAGGACACCAGCCAATCATTTTCTTTTGAAGGGAAAAAAGGAAAGGTGATGCAAACAGGCACAGGAAACTCACGGTTGATCTGGACCCTCCAAGTCACAGGAAAGGGTGGGAAAAAAAGGGTGATCGTGAGGACCAGTGATCAAGTGGCGAGGCAAGAGAAAATGAAGACTTTTTTCCCTGAACATCATTTAAATGAAGTAGATCGTCTCTATAAACTTTATATAATGACTCCATCAGCTCCTAGAACTATAGAAAGCCCCTCAAGCATCATTTCTTTAAACAGATCACCCACTTGATTCGATTTGATTCTTTGCTTCTTCTATAAAATCATTTATTTTAAAGGATTGAAAACATATCAATCAGACCCACAGACATAGAAAACAAACTTACGGTTACCAAAGGGGAAAGGTGGGGGAGGGATAAATTAGGAGTTTGGGATTAACAGATACACACTACTATATAGAAAATAGATAAACAACAAGGACCTACTATATGTAGCACAGGGAACTATCTCAACTATCTGTACACCTGAAACTAACACAACATTGTAAATCAACTATACTTCAATTAAAAACAAAGGTAAATAAAAATAGCATACGATATTTGCCTTTCTCCATCTGACTGACTTAGTATGATAATCTCTAGGTCCATCCATGTTGCTGCAAATGTCATTTTCATTCTTTTTTATGGCTGAATAATATTTCACTGTATCAATCAATGTGATACACCATATTAACAAACTGAAGGAGAAAAACCATATGATCATCTCAATAGATGCAGAGAAAGCTTTTGACAAAATTCAACACCCATTTATAATAAAAACCCTCCAGAAAGTAGGCATAGAGGGAACTTTCCTCAGCATAATAAAGGCCATATATGACAAATCCACAGCCAACATCGTCTTCAATGGCGAAAAACTGAAACCATTTCCACTAAGATCAGGAACAAGACAAGGTTGTCCACTCTTGCCACTATTATTTAACATGGTTTTGGAAGTTTTAGCTGCAGCAATCAGAGAAGAAAAAGAAATTAAAGGAATCCAAATCGGAAAAGAAGAAGTAAAGCTGTCACTGTTTGCAGATGACATGATACTGTACATAGAGAATCCTAAAGAGGCTACCAGAAAACTACTAGAGCTAATCAATGAATTTGGTAAAGTAGCAGGATACAAAATTAATGCACAGACATCTCTTGCTTTCCTATACGCTAATGATGAAAATCTGAAAGTGAAATTAAGAAAACACTCCCATTTACCACTGCAACAAAAAGAATGAGATATCTAGGAATATATCTACCTAAGGAGACAAAAGACCTGTATGCAGAAAATTATAAGACACTGATGAAAGAAATTAAAGATGATACAAATAGATGGAGAGATATACCACGTTCTTGGATTGGAAGAATCAACATTGTGAAAATGACTCTACTACCCAACGCAATCTACAGATTCAACGCAATCCCTATCAAACTACCACTGGCATTTTCCACAAAACTAGAACAAAAAATTTCACAATTTGTATGGAAATACAAAAGACCCCGAATAGCCAAAGCAATCTTGAGAAAGAAAAATGGAGCTGGAGGAATCAGGCTTCCTGACTTCAGACTATACTACAAAGCTACAGTAATCAAGACAGTATGGTACTGGCACAAAAACAGAAATATAGGTCAATGGAACAGGAGAGAAAGCCCAGAGATAAACCCACGCACATATGGTCACCTTATCTTTGATAAAGGAGGCAAGAAGATAGAGTGGAGAAAAGACAGCCTCTTCAATAAGTGGTGCTGGGAAAACTGGACAGCTACCTGTAAAAGAATGAAATTAGAACACTCCCTAACACCATGCACAAAAATAAACTCAAAATGGATTAAAGACCTAAATGTAAGGCCAGACACTATAAACCTCTTAGAGGAAAACATAGGCAGAACATTCTATGACATAAATCACAGCAAGATCCTTTTTGACCCACCTCCTAGAGTAACGGAAATAAAACCAAAAATAAACAAATGGGACCTAATGAAACTTAAAAGCTTTTGCATAGCAAAGGAAACCATAAACAAGACGAAAAGACAACCTTCAGAATGGGAGAAAATATTTGCAAATGAAGCAACTGAGAAACGATTAATTTCCAAAATTTACAAGCAGCTCATGCAGCTCAATATCAAAAAAAAAAAAAAAAAAAAAACCCAATCCAAAAATGGGCAGAAGACCTAAATAGACATTTCTCCAAAGAAGACATACAGATTGCCAACAAACACATGAAAGAATGCTCAACATCATTAATCATAGAGAAATGCAAATCAAAACTACAATGAGATATCATCTCACATCGGTCAGAATGGCCATCATCAAAAAGTCTACAAACAATAAATGCTGGAGAGGGTGTGGAGAAAAGGAAACCCTCTTGCACTGTTGGTGGGAATGTAAATAGATGCAGCCACTGTGGAGAACAGTATGGAGGTTCCTTAAGAAACTAAAAATAGAACTACCATATGACCCAGCAATCCCACTGCTGGGCATATACCCTGAGCAAACCATAATTCAAAAAGAGTCATGTGCCAAAATGTTCATTGCAGCTCTATTTACAATAGCCAGGACATGGAAGCAACCTAAGTGCCCATCAACAGAAGAATGGATAAAGAAGATGTGGCACATATATACAATGGAATATTACTCAGCCATGAAAAGAAACAAAATTGAGTTATTTGTAGTGAGGTGGATGGACCTAGAGTCTGTCATACAGAGTGAAGTAAGTCAGAAAGAGCAAAACAAATACCGTATGCTAACACACGTATATGGAATAAAAAAATAAACAAACAAAAAAACAATGTTCTCAAGAACCTAGGGGCAAGATGGGAATAAAGACACAGACCTACTAGAGAATGGACTTGAGGATATGGGGAGGGAGAAGGGTAAGCTGGGACAAAGTGAGAGAGTGGCATGGACATATATACACTACCAAACGTAAAATAGCTAGCTAGTGGGAAGCAGCCGCATAGCACAGGGAGATCAGCTCCGTGCTTTGTGACCACCTAGAGGGGTGGGATAGGGAGGGGGGGAGGGAGACGCAAGAGGGAGGGGATATGGGAACATATGTGTATGTATAACTGATTCACTTTGTTATAAAGCAGAAACTAACACACCATTGTAAAGCAATTATACTCCAATAAAGATGTTAAAAAAAAAAAAAAGAAAAAGAAAGGGCAAGCCCCAAAGCGCAACTACTTTCAAGATCTGGCTTTCATCACCTTGACCAAAGCAAGTCACACAGACAAGCCCAGTCAATATAGTGGAGGATTAACCAAGGGCATGGATACAGAGAGGTGTCGTTTATCATTGGTGATTAATATGACAATATAGCACTGTCCTCCTTCTGGTCCCTGTGATTCCTGTTCCTCCTATAGGCAAAATATACTAACTTCTCCCAAGACACCAAAAAAAAAAAAAAAAAATTCACTGTATTATATATGTACCACATCTTCCTTATCCATTCCTCTGTCGATGGACATTTAGGTTGCTTCCATGTCTTGGCTATTGTAAACAGTGCTGCAATGAATATTGGGGTGCATGTATCTTTTCGAATTATGTTTTCTCCAGATATATGCTCAGTAGTGGGATTGCTGGGTCATATGGTAGCTCTATTTTTAGTTTTTAAGGAACCTCCATACTGTTCGCCATAGTGGCTGCACCAATTTACATTCCCACCAACAGTGTAGGAGGGTTCCCTTCTCTCCACACCCTCTCCAGCATTTATTGCTTATAGACTTTTTGAAATACAAATGAACTTATTTACAAAACAGAAACAGGCTCACAGACTTCTAAAACAAACTTATGGTTACCAAAGGGAAAAGGTTGGGGGAGGGAAAAATTAGGAGTTTGGGATTAACAGATACACACTACTATATATAATATAGATAATCAACAAGGACCTACTGTATAGCACAGGGAATTCTACTCAATATTCTGTAATAACCCCATATGGGAAAAGAATCCAAAAATAGAATAAATACATGTATATATATAACTGAATCACTTTGCCGTACACCTGAAACTAACACAACATTGTAAATCAAATATACTCCAATATAAAATGTAAAAAAGAAAAGAAAACATATCAACAAAGCATTGATCCAAGAGATGAAAGACGTCACCTCCCAGTTCTTCAAAATTGGTGCTATTTACTTATTGAAGAAATGCTGGTAAAAATTCCAAACAGTCCAGAAGCATAGAAAGAAAAAAAAAAAGAAAGGGACTCTCCCCTCCTCACTTCCGACACCTCCCCCCGTGTCCACCCCCACCTGATTTTTAAGGACTGTTTTATTAGGGGAATCTGGCTCCCATGGCAGTGAACACAGTAATGAAAGCTGTGTCCCGCTGCAGGATGTTTGCGGTCGCGGTGTCACGGGAGCTGATTCAGGAAGAGAAATATGATAGCCCTGGGTAGAGATGGCTAGATGTTAAAATCTCTCCTTCCCCTTCCAGTACGAGCCCAGCCGGCTGCCACTCCTCCCCGCTAGCCTCTGACACCATGGTCTTGCCAGTGAAGTAGGCCAGCACGTCTGGGGGCTGTTTCTCCTCCACCTTCCCTCAGGGGCCTGCCGTCCAGGGCCACCCTTGGTCCCATTGCTATGAGTTACAAAGCAAACTCCAGCTGTGGGAAGCCATAGGGGCCTGCTTGTTACAGCGGTGAGTATGGCCATAGCCCATCAAGGTGCTACCTCTTCCCCAACTACACACACCAGTGGTCCAAGCACAAGTGACTTTTCCTTCAGTCTCTAACAGTACATACGCAATTTATTTTTAAAAATTCTAAACTTCTGCAAAAATCTTCTCCATGCAGGTGTGCTTAAAAATGACACATCTTGTTACAAAACCACGAAGGTGTTTCTGCCTTAAGCAAGCAAAGTGGTGACGGCTCAAAGCTCTGTGTCCTCAAGCCCCAGGCTTCCCCTTGGGAATGTGACAGTATGCCCGTGTCAGGCAGGGATCTCCAGAGACATGGAACTAATAGGCCGTATCTATATAGAAACATATACACAGATAAAAACATATATAACATACACGTACATCTGTTACAAATAGAATACCTATATATACTATATATTATATATGGGATACATAGGCTATAAGACGTAAATTATATATAGGATACCAAAGAGATAGAGATAAAGACCAAAATCTATAGGGCAGGCCAGCAGGACGGAAACTCAGAATTTCTATGTTACAGTTTTGAGGCAGAGTTTCTTCTTCTCTGGGAAACCTCAGTTTTTGCTCATAAGGCCTTCGACTGACTAGGTGAGGCCCACCCAGAGGATGGAGGGTCATCTCCTTGACTTAAAGTCAACTGCGTAACTGTTAACCACATCTACAAAATGCCTGCCCATCGAGACTAGCGTTTGACCAAACGACCAGGCACCGTAGTCCAGCAAAGCTGACACGTCGAAGTAACCATTGCAACTTGCCTCACAGCCTCGTGGGCCCCTGGGAACGGGTGTGGTGTGAGCCGCGTGAAGATTAACCAGCAGAGTCATTGGACTCTTTGCAGTGGGATTGGGGTGAGGAATGCAAGGCTGGACCAGGATTCACAGTGGGAGGTCCTCAACAGAAACCTCAGTCTTCCTTTGCATGGGACTGGGAAGGATACAGGTCATCAGAGCCTTCTAGACCCGGACAAATGGTCTTCGTGTCTTTGGTTTTTCAGAGCCTGAAGTAAGTTGCTTTGGGCTGGGGCTGGGAAGCAGCAGGACTGGGGAAGAAGTGGAGGAGACAAGGAAGACGATGGTATCTTGATAAGGTCACTCCAAGGTCAGCTCAAAGTGGAGGAGCTTGGGAAAGAAGGCAGAGGTTGTCAGGTTCATAAACCAGGCACCCGTGAAGGGGTCCGTAGACCCCAGGAACCCAGAGAGGCAGCAGCTGTGGTGCAATGCTGCCACCCCGTGTCCCTCAAGGGAATTGCTGCCACCAGGTTTTCTGAATTCACCCAGCTCGTTCCTTCACCCATCCATCCAGACCTTCTAGGCGAATAGCTCTCCTGGAAGCACAAAGATGCAGCACAAACTAAAAAAAAATGTAATCACTAAATAACCACCAAGGTACTGATAAAGAGACAGCACACCCTGCTATTGTTACATCCAGGATGTCAGCCATCTTTATCGAGCACATAGCTACATGGTTCCAGGCTCTTAGAACAAGTTTCACTTCATCAACACTGCAATCCTGTGATGGTTGAAACAATACCTGTTACAGATGATAAGCGTAGAGCTCAGAGATGTTCCACAACGTACCCTAGACCACACACTTAAACTACAATGAACATAGAATCTGAACTCAAGTCAGCCTGTGCCCCTATGCTGACTCTCTGTTCTCTATCAGCTTTGTCCAGAAGAAATGTAATGTGAGAGACATATGCAATTTAAAAATGTCCAGCAGCCTCCACCTTTAAACAAGAGAAACAGATGAAAGTACTCTTCACTGCACATTTTATTGAAGCGAGTACATCCCAGACATTAGGATTCCAACACATAATCAATATACAAAATTATTAGAGACATTTTGCCATCTTTGTTTTTGGACCAAGTCGTCCAGATCCGAGCCTTGGTGTTCCGTTCACACCACATCTCTGTTGGGACCAGCCACGTTTCCAGGACTCAGTGGCCATGGGGCTGGTGGCATCTACGTTGGACATACTGCTCTGATGATAAAGAGGTCTCTGACTCTGATAACACAAAGTTTTCCCTGAGGAAACCTTTTGTTTTTGTCTTGTTTTTCAGTCTAACCCGTCGTGGTAACAGTAGTTTTGGCCATGGTGGTAGCTAGCTGAGATATGACAGCACCTAGGCCCTGAAGATGCTGCACGGGCACCTCACAAATGATCCCATCCTGTGCCCCATTCCCTTGAACTGGGCTTTTCATTGGGATTCCATTGAATTTACAGACTAATTTGAGAAGATGGTTCGTATCATCTGTCACATGCAGGCCACAGCGTTCTAACCAACACGCATCTCTGTAGTTCTTCAAGGGCAGTGCCTCTTTGTAATCTCAGCATTTAGCCCAGTGCCTTGCGTATAATTGGCTCTCTATAAATACTTCTGGTCTGAGTTAATTTAGGAGTCTGTGGCCTGAAGCCTAACCTCATCTGATGAGAAGTGGGGATTTCCTATCAATCCCTCTACACCTTTGATAACTTATTTCAAGCAGTTTGGCCTCTAGGTGTCTGTCATTCACAGCCTGAGCCTTGAAGATACATCTTACATTAAATAAGCCATCTGAGAGATAAATGAATAGGGAGTCCTTTAGGAGATGAAACAGGTAGGGCTGTGGACGCATATCATCTTTTATGAAACGCTTCATCTCCGGGACCGGGGTGGGGAGATGTCTAAGTTTAGAAATGCCGGGACAATTGATCAACTCTAGACGTTGACGTGAGGTGAAATAATGTCATTACCTTGTAAAATAGAGGATTTTGTTTTCCCTACATCTGTCCGTCTATTTTATGGTTGGTTCAGCCCTGCAATAAAATGTGAAGGAATTAGAAAGACTGCTGGATTCCCTGCCCCTGGAATACACTTTCTGAAATAATAGACCATATGATGTGGACGTTAGGTCCCAGTCAAGACCTTTTTATGCAGATCGTGTATTCCAATAGTTTTCTAGTTCTTGAGCCTGGCCAAAGGATGCTGCCGGTAGCAGGAATGCGATGACAATTAACGTGTGGCCCATTGAGTTATACCTTCAAGCGACCTCATAAATAAGGAGACAAGTCATGACAAAGTCGTCTGCTTCAGGACAGATTTAAAAAGAGACAGAGAAGTTACTCATACCAACATGGATTAAGCACAAAACATTATTCTGAGTGCAAGACATCAGACCAACAAGAGAGTACATATTTTATGATTCCACGTATATAAAAATCTAGAAAAGGCAAATCTAATCTATAGTGAGAGAAAACAGATTGGGAGTGGGTGATGGAGAAGGGATGCAAGAGAACTCTTTGGGGTGATGGAAATGTCCTTCCATGTCTTTTTTGTTAGGGTAGTTACTTGAGTGTATTCATTGATCAAAACTCACGGCACATGAAGAGAGGCCCAATGTCACGAATCATCAGGGAAAAGCAAGTCAACCCCACAATGAGATGTCACTTCACACCTGTCAGAATGGGTATTACCAAAAAGAACACAAATAACAAATGTTGGTGAGGGTGTGGAGAAAAGGGAACCCTCGTACATTGTTAGTGAGAATGTAAGTTGGTGCAGCCACTGTGGAAAACAGTATGGAGGTTTTTCAAAAAACTAAAAATAGAGTCGCCATCTGATCCAGTGATCTCACTCCTGGGCATATATCTGAAAAATACGAAAACACTAATTCGAAAAGATACGTGTACCCCGCTGTTCACAGCAGCACTATTTACAATTGCCAAGACGTGGAAGCCACCTAAGTGTCCACCAACATATGAGTGGGTAAAGAAGATGTGAGATAGATACCACTCTGAAACATTTTTTCAGTTGTTCGTTTCGTTACTTGTTTGAGGACCACGGATCAGCAAACACTGACAACACAGGTGAAGGGGCTTCAGAAAATTACCAGATTGTTCGCTAGTCTCAGTATTTCCAGTAAACGTGTGTTTTATTCTTCCTCTAAATTCCTAGTCTCCGCTTGTACACATGGAAGTCTCGGTCTCTTAGAGACAGATTCATTAGTCTTGGGAACAACTAACTGGTCGCCTGGAAGTCAATATGAACTTCCAGGCAGGAGATCAAGGGGGCGTTCATTCATTCACTTATTCATTCACTTGCTCATTATTTCATATTCACTTTGTTCATTAGTTCCTGAGTGCCTGCATGGCGTTCAGCAATTTTATTACAGGAAAGTGAATTTAAATCTATTCTAAACACTTTACATGGATTAATTTATTTAATAGTAGCTGTCTAGTCTCCACATGCAGAAAAAAACCCTTTATGCTCCAGTGAGATACTATTATTTGTCTAGAAGGACAGCCTCTAGATTATCTGGTTGAGTCTCTCCTTGAACTATTTTACAACTCTCTAAGTTGTAGCTAATTGGAAGCATTGCAAAAATAATTCTCATAGCAAATCCTACCAGGGATAGAAATTCTATCGTGGAAAATCACCTGATACAGTTCCGGCTGACCTCCCATCCCCTGAAAAGAGCATTCATTTCAAGCTTTCTGATCTATAAATGTGTCTGTTCTTTGGATTCTCTTTGGAACTGGTTATAATATCTGTCTGGTTCCCTCACTGATCAGTGAGTAGAATAGAATACAATCTGTAACATGCATTCATTTTTTTTTTCTGTATGACGGTCATGATTTTACCTTTTGGGAGAATTATCTTTTAACGCATGATATCCTGGGAACCCTAATAATTAGTGGGATGGACAAGGGTACTGACACCCCAAATCACAGGAGATGGAAAACTGGCTTCTTGAGGTACCATCCAAATTCTGGTACAAGGATTTTCTTCTATTCCCGTCCTCCTACACCTCAAGTTGTCCTAGTGTCTAGCTCTCTGGGAGTGTGCTCCTCTTGTGACATTGATACTTTCAAGGTAAGGGGTTAGCACTGGGCAACCTTTCTGGACATTGGTGGGGATGATGCCTATGGAATGGTCAACAAGTAAAATTGTGCCTACTGTCAACAGGAGATCCTCAGCAGACTCTGGGGTGAGGAAGGCTCACATGACATCTGATGCTGGTACCTGATGGAGGATGGGCGGGCTGCATGGCAGCCTCAGGTCCCCTGTGGTCCCAGGTGGTAGAGACTAAAGCGGGTCACACTGGTCTCTGCCCCTGGCACCTCTGTCCTCGTTCCCATTCATGTAGGTTCATGGTCTTCCTTCCCACAGCCTGAGAAATGCTTCTGTCTCTGGGAGGAGCAATGAGTGGTGGTCAAGAATTACTTCTCAGATGAGCGGAGAGGGTCAAAAGGCATAAACTTCGGGCTTCCCTGGTGGTGCAGTGGTTGAGATTCTGCCTGCCGATGCAGGGGACGCGGGTTCGTGCCCCGGTCCGGGAGGATCCCACATGCCGCGGAGCGGCTGGGCCCGTGAGCCATGGCCGCTGAGCCTGCGCGTCCTGAGCCTGTGCTCCGCAGTGGGAGAGGCCACAACAGTGAGAGGCCCGCATACCGCAAAAAACAACAACAACAACAACAGAAACTGCCCTAGTTATTTCAGGCGGAAAGGGATTTCATGCAGGGAACTAGATGCCTCCGAGAGCATTGCAAGGGAAGGAGTAGCAGACAGGAACCAAGACTTCTAGAGCAATCTCATGGACCCGGCCCACGAGGGGGAGGCCCTACCTCGTCCACATTCAGCAGAGTGCGGAGCCAGGATACCCACAGTCAAGCGTCAAGAAGCCACTTATGTGCCCCATGACTGTCCTGGGACACTTGTGAAATCAGTGAAGGTGCACTGGCCACAGATGCACCAAAACAAAACAAAGCAAAGCAAACCCCACCCCGTCCTCCCTCCAATCATGCTTGCCGGTAGAAAGAGCAGAAGCTTCGGGAGGACAGCCTCTTCTCCCAAATGCAGAACCTAATGCACATCCGTACTCCTAGCATCAGGGAGCCCGAAAGGCCGTTTTCCAGCCACAGTGTAGGATGCAACGGGTACCGAGTGTCCATCCAAAATACCTACCCCAATACGGACGAAACAAAACGCAAACTGCCTGAGTCCTTGTGAGACGATGCTCAAACAAACACAGACACTGATATGAGACAGTTTCCTTCCCTCAGCCTCCTCTAAGAAAGCTTCTCAAACTTGCTCTGTGCCCACATTGCAACAGAAGGCTCAGAACCAAACCCGCAAGGTAATGGACCACAGTGCCTCCCAAGAGTGGTGTCAGTAACACAAAATATTCCAGCAAAGAGGCCGATTTCACACCCTTTCCACATGTTTTTTAGCTGAACGGACAAGCTGTAGACCGCACAACCAATCAGAGGTGGAGATTAATTCACACCCCAACGTTCTGGATTTAAATTTCTGACTGCCATAATGCATGACTCAGAAGAACATCGTGGTAAGTGTGATCATAGATGCGAGCTTAATGTTACAGGCTTTGAAAGAACAGGGTGATAGCCCTAGTTTTCAGTCCCACCAATCTGAAAAATGAGGAAATTTTTCCACTGGTGTCCTGGAGTCCAAAGCATCTTATAGATGAACAGTCAGGTACCAAGCTTGGTAAACAGTTGAGGCTGCTGCCCTCTAGAGGGGTTTTTGGAATAGGAACTCTGACGCCAAAGCAGTTTCCTATCTTATTGGTGACATGAAATTGGATTGTCACAGGCTGCAAATACCTTTGGTTTAGCCTTGGTCAAAATTAAGATTAAAACAATTTCCCACAAGTTTCTAATCACTTGAGACGATAAAAAGCAGTTGACACGAGCACTTTTAAAACGCAAAGCTTTTTTTTTTAATAAAGAAGGAAGGTTACTAATATTTGCTTATTCGTTAAGATAAAATTTAATTTAATTTGGATTTTATCAAAAGTTAAGTTACTTAAAAGACAAGGAATTTTCTCTTTCTAGGAAAAGATTTATTTTAACTATTCCATGAAGCATTAACTACTGTCTTTGAGAGTCAATGTCATGATTTTTCATGTGGAAAAAAAAAAGTGTGCCTTATGCACAAAATTTTGTGGGTTTTTTTAAACGATTACTTTTTCCAGAACATTCAAGTAGTTTAAAAAGTGCTGAAAAACTGAAAAGCGGGTGTATTACCCACTTACAAAATTACTTGAGTATAAATATTTTATTTACACCCAAACAGAATTCTTTATCCTTTTACTTCGGTTTAGGTTAATTAAAAACTACTTAAGGTCATCACTTGATCAGGAGAAATTGTCAAGCACGATCATTCTCTTTACTGAAACTGAGACAGGCAAAGAAGAAGCTTCTGAAGACTTTGTTAGTGAGTTTTCTTCCACATTTTTCCTTCTGGCTCAGGTTCCAATACGGCTCTGCATGCATTGGTTCTCATTTGCAGTTTTGGTGTTTTGTTCATCATGGATTTTTTGCATTAATTTAAAAATTTGTCCTTAAAGCCAGGGCCCCAGGACCTGAACTAGGAAAGTCTATTATAGAACCTTATACTGAACAGAATTTTTGCAGAAAACTATACTTGATTATTAAACATTATAAGGTTATGACACATTTTTCATAGGAGATTGATTTTTTTTTCACCAACTTGGTGACCATTAACCTGAGTTGTGACGTCATTGATCTAACACTATTGAAATCAAGCAACATCAAGGCCCTGAACCAAGATGGCAGAGCAGAAGGACGTGCTCTCACTCGCTCTTGTGAGAACACCAGAATCACAACTAGCTGCTGGACAATAACCGACAGGAAGACACTGGAACTTACCAAAACAATACCCCACATCCAAACACAAAGGGGAAGCTGCAATGAGACGGTAGGAGGGGCGCAATCACAGTAAGATCAAATCCCATAACTGCTGGTGGGTGACTCACAGACTGGAGAACACTTATACCACAGAAGTCCACCCACTGGAGTGAAGGTTCTGAGCCCCACGTCAGGCTTCCCAACCTGGGGGTCCGGCAACGGGAGGAGGAATTCCTAGAGAATCAGACTTTGAAGGCTAGCAGGAGTTGATTGCAGGACTTCGACAGGACTGGGGGAAACAGAGACTCCACTCTTGGAGGGCACACACAAAGTAGTGTGCGCATCGGGACCCAGGGGAAGGAGTAGAGACCGCAGGGGAGACTGAACCAGACCTACCTGCTAGTGTTGGAGGGTCTCCTGCAGAGGCGGGGGATGGCTGTGGCTCACCGTGGGGACAAAGACACTGGCAGCAGAAGTTCTGGGAAGTACTCCTTGGCATGAGCCCTCCCAGAGACCGCCATTAGCCCCACCAAAGAGCCTGGGTAGGCTTCAGTGTTGGGTTGCCTCAGGCCAAAGAACCAACAGGGAGGGAACCCAGCCCCACCCATCAGCAGTCAAGTGGATTAGAGTTTTACTGAGCTCTGCCCACCAGAGCAACAGCCAGCTCTACCCACCACCAGTCCCTCCCATCAGGAAACTGGCACAAGCCTCTTACATAGCCTCATCCACCACAGGGCAGACAGCAGAAGCAAGAACTACAATCCTGCAGCCTGTGGAACAAAAACCACATTCACAGAAAGACAGACAAGATGAAAAGGCAGAGATAAACCCACACACCTATGGTCAACTAATCTATGACAAAGGAGGCAAGGATATGCAATGGAAAAAAGACAGTCTCTTCAATAAGTGGTGCTGGGAAAACAGGACAGCTACATGTAAAAGAATGAAGTTAGAACACTCCCAACACCATACACAAAAATAAACTCAAAATGGATTAGAGATCTAAATGTAAGACCAGACACTATAAAACTCTTAGAGGAAAACATAGGAAGAACACTCTTTGACATAAATCACAGCAAGATCTTTTTTGATCCACCTCCTAGAGTAATGGAAATAAAAACAAAAATAAACAAATGGGACCTAATGAAACTTAAAATCTTTTGCACAGCAAAGGAAACCATAAACAAGACGAAAAGACAACCCTCAGAATGGGAGAAAATATTTGCAAACGAATCAATGGACAAAGGATTAATCTCCAAAATATGTAAACAGCTCATGCAGCTCAGTATTAAAAAAGCAAACAACCCAATGCAAAAATGGGCAGAAGACCTAAACAGACATTTCTCCAAAGAAGACATACAGATGGCCAAGAGGCACATGAAAGGATGCTCAACATCACTAATTATTAGAGAAATGCAAATCAAAACTACAATGAGGTGTCACCCCACACCAGTTAGAATGCCATCATCGGAAAATCTACAAACAACAAATACTGGAGAGGGTGTGGAGAAAAGGGAACCCTCTTGCACTGTTTTTGGGAATATAAATTGTTACAGCCACTATGGAGAACAGTATGGTGGTTCCTTGAAAAAGTAAAAATAGAATTACCATATGACCCAGCAATCCCACTACTGGGCATATACCCAGAGAAAACCATAATTCAAAAAGACGCATGCACCCCAATGTTCATTGCAGCACTATTTACAGTAGCCAGGACATGGAAGCAACCTAAATGCCCATCGACAGACGAATGGATAAAGAAGATGTGGTACATATATACGATGGAGTATTACTCAGCCATAAAAAGGAACGAAGTTTGGTCATTTGTAGAGACGTGGATGGATCTAGAGACTGTCACACAAAGTGAAGTAAGTCAGAAAGAGAAAAACAAATATCGTATATTAACATATATATGTGGAACCTAGAAAAATGGTACAGATGAATTGGTTTGCAGGGCAGAAATAGAGACACAGATGTAAAGAACAAACGTACGGACACCAAGGGGGGGCAAGCCGTGGCGGGGTGGGGTGATGGTGGGATGAATTGGGCGATGGGGATTGACATGTATACACTGATGTGTGTAAAATGGATGTCTAATAAGAACCTGCTGCATAAAAAAATAAAATAAAATTCAAAAATTCAAGAAAAAAAAAGCAATAGAATACAAAGGTCAAAGTAAAAGAAACATCCGATATGGAGTCAGTCCTTCTCTATTACGTCGGGACCCTGGTAGCCTCCCGGGTAGGGGCTACAGGACACAGGCTCCTTTCGATTCTGAGCAGTGCCTGAGAGAGTCATCCATGTAATATCAGTAACAGGACAAGGTTGTCTGTTATCACTGCTAATGATGAACAGTTTCAGAGATTTTCACTAATGAAATGAGAAAGGGAATGGAATAGTCCATATGAACATTATTAAAGAAGGGAAAATTATCTTTTTGTCAGGTCAGATCGCAAACCTAGTCTCATAGCAAATGATTAAAATTAATAAGTATTAAAATTACCAATAGAATTTTGAAAGGGGGCCATATACAAGATAAATGTACAAAAATCAGTGGCTTTTCTCTGTATTAACACGTGGAGAGATTCACTCCATACTCATAGGTGGAACAACTTAGTATAAAAATATAACTCCTTCTAAAATTAATATATAAGTTTAATGCCCTTCTAGTCAGCATGCCAGTATGTGTGTGTTTGTGTGCACGTGTGTGTGCTTACGTCAGGGTTGAATGGTTTTAAAGGTCTACCTTGTTGATGAGGTTGTTTAGATTTCTATGTCTTTGCTCAATTTTTGTCCATTTGATCTGTCTTATACTGAGAGTGGTGTGTTCAATTCTCCCTACAGTGTATTTCTCTCCATTTTTCTTTGCTTTTCTACTCTACATAGGAGGAACATTCACTATCCCCATCCAAGAATAACTGCTATCTTTACTTTTGACACCATAGATTAATAATTTTCCCTGTTCTGTTCTTAAATAAATGGACTCATCGAGCAAAAAAAAAAAAAAAAAAAGAGAGAGAAAAGAAATCACCCAACATCAAAGCTATGTTGATATGGTTACAATTAGGAACATAGCTAACATTCTTCCTTGAAAATATTGACTTTCAGGGAAAATTAACAAGGGGCTCTAAGAGAATGTTTTGAAACACAGTAAACAATATAGATGTTCCATGACAAGAGTTTTGTTACTAACCCAACAACAATAAACAAGCAGAACAGGGCACAGCTGATCAAAGACAGACCCTGGATGATTTTATTAACATCTTAACATCTTACTGTAATCTGACTCACTAACAGAATTCACTGAAACTAACATGCTTCTTTTTAGCTATGTGATTTTATCATCTTTTCTTGGTTAGTGAATTAGCTAGCATCCAAGATTTCCTACTAAATTATAGTGTAGAATATATTCACTTGACACAAATGTTTCCTTATTAAAGCCCTTCAAAATGGCCTTCAATTATGTACAGTAAAGATGACAATTTTCCCCTAAAGAGGTTCCTTGTAGCCCTGGGACCCATCAGAAGTGGCCGGGCTTCTTAGGAAATGGAGCGGATGGCCTGATGCACCTAAGGGCGCCGTGGATTGATTCTGGGGCTGTGTCACACTCCCAAGGAGTGTGCAGCCATGCACACATGGAGCCTTTTGCCCTGACCTCCCTCACAGCCGATTTTCTGAATCTGAGAGGTCAAGGCTTTCTATTATTTTTTGACATTAAAATATATTTAATATTCTCAGAGGGATAAGAGAGGATGTTGACTCCATTGAACAAGAACGACCTATTATGGAAAAGAATTAGAAATCATGAATAAAATATTTAATCATCAAAATTTAAAAAAATATCAAAAGACAATGAGGAACCGAATAGATACAGATCCAGAGAAAATTACTGAGCGGGAAAATCAGGCGAAGGTATTTCCCCAAAACACAAGAATAGAGACAAAGAGTCCTGGCAAAACCGGCATAGGCTGTTAGTATCCACTATTAGCAAGGTTTTAGAGAGTCTGGCGTTTGCAAATATTTTTAACGGGAGTATAAATGATTAAGTTTTTCATATGAGGCTTTTTCTAGATTTCTCGCCATGTGAAGCCTTTCTATTATTATTTTTTTATTTTTTTGCGGTACGCGGGCCTCCCACCGCTGTGGCCTCTCCCGCTGTGGAGCACAGGCTCCGGACGCGCAGGCTCAGCGGCCATGGCTCACGGGCCCAGCCGCTCTGCGGCACAAACCCGCATCCCCTGCATCGGCAGGCGGACTCCCAACCACTGCGCCACCAGGGAAGCCGTATTATTTTTATTACATTTTTATCATGCTAGTTCTGTCTTGATGTTCCTGGCCATCAGAAGCTTCTGAATGGTAAGTATATCATTTAAACACCTGCTTTTTCTGGGTCATCCCTAAATCTGATCATCGTGCGCTCCAAGCCTTTGATAAAATGGTTCAACAGAAGTAGACGAGGGCCAGATCGTGGTGTTCCTACAGCAAAAACTGCCCTCGGGTGACTCTTCATCCAGTGACTGAGCAGGTAAGAACCCATCTCCTAAATGCATCCTCTCACTTGCTAAAGTTCAGATACATAGAGCTGAGGTATTCTCAGATCAAGAAATTCATCTCCAAAAGGAAATAAAATTGGCTTTTGCGGGGGGCGGGGCTTGCTCTTGGTAAATGTAAAAAAAACTTCACCGTTTTCTGTTTGAGGGCTCACAAACCAGGTAACTACGCTTCCTTATTAGTCAAGAATATTTCAGTTATGGATGACAGAGACCATATAAAAAGGGCTTAAGAATAGAAGGAAGTTATAGGATTGAAAACTCTAGGGGTACGTCTAGCTTCAGGCATGGCTAGATCAAGGGGCTCAGAAATGGTCAGCAGGACCTGGTCTGTCCCGAGCTTTCTTTTCTGCTTTCACATATGTTGACTTCATGAATAGGCAGCTTCGCTCTGTTTGGGAGCACGATGGCACCCAGGATCTCCAGGATTCATTGTATTAGCTATCATTCCAGTGGGAAAACAGTCCTACAAAGACTAGGAGTAGAGGCCCCTTGGCCTGACCACCCAGCTTGTATCAGTGGTCTACTCCCTGTTGCTACCCATGGCAATGATCTGATCAGCCAGGCCCGGGTCAGGTGGCACCTGCACAGCCGAGAGGTGGGGTGAAACCCATGCAGCCCAAAATGAACAGAGAGTGAGGTTTCCAAAGAATATCACCAAGGGCGTGAAGCGCCCTCCACGCAGTCAGCCCCAGACGACTTGGCCCACCAGGGGGCTCCACTGGGGTCTCCACTTGGGCTGAGCTCCCAATGCCGCGAAGCTATTCAATGGGGGAGGGGACTAGGGGAGCGCAGATGGCAGGGCACACACAAAGGCCCGGGGGTTGAAAGGAGCCCGGCAGACTCAGGGAACCAAAGGGAAGACAGACAGTGGGAACTGGGCCACCCAGCCCGCGGGGACGGGTAAAGGGAATTGGGATCTCAGGTTGCTGGAACAGGTGAATCAACGACGGAAGAGTCAGAGGTCTTAGTCGGAGCCGGGGAGGGGTGGGGAGGTGAGCTCCCTTCAAAGGAGGGAAAGCAGCTCTTTTTCACTTGCCTCCCTGCCTGGGGGCTGAGTCTGTTAGGGCAGAAAGGGCATCTGACAGTCCCGCCAGTGGGCCCAGGCTTTCACTGGGGAAGTTAATGGCACCTCTACCTCCAGACTTTGAGCCAGAGGGGACCCTCCCCAAATAGGTCCCAGTGTTGACTCATTAATAGACTGGGAGGAATGGCCGTGCCCCCCCTGGAAGGAATGGGGAGCAGAGAAGGTGGAAGAAGCTGGTGGGAGGGGGCAGGTTGAGAGAGTCAATCAAAAACCTGGCAGCAAAGAGGTGAGTGTCTGGCCAGCATAGCACCGGGTCCCAGACATCCATCCGGCTGAGACCCTGGGGACCCCTCCCCCCCGCAAACCAGGCATCCCCCCAGGTCCGGCGTTGCAGGCTTCCAGCCCCAGAAGCAACCCTGAAATACATCCCCCTGTTTCACACTCACCATATTCATTCTCGTAAAGGAAAACACCAGCCCATGTTTGGTTCATGTCGGAAACATACTCTTCCTCGGTTGTAACCAGAGTTGGCTAAGGATTCAGGAGTTTGGTGAAAATGAACAGAAGAATTCTATGAGAGTTCATTGTCTCTAGTGGAATTTATAGTAAATAGGATCTTATATTTTTATTCTTTGTAAGTTGTGTGCTACACACTTGTTTCAACCGTAAAAATTATGATACATGTATATAATGTGTGTATACATGTTATATATGTGTGTGTACATATACACCCCAGAGAGCCTGTTATTAAACCTTTTCAAGCAAGAATACTGCACAAGACCCTCTACCTTCGTGGAATTCATGGAATTTTCATTCTGGTGTCAAACACCAGGGTGGCAGCATAGGGAGGATGGAAGAGAATTCAGTCTAAAGAAAAATAGGTGGATGTGAGCCGTGATGGGGGAGGTCAGGGAGGAAAAGCATTTAGTGTCAGACGCCCCCACCTGCCCCCCGCCACAGAAGTCACCCTGACTCTGCAGTCCACCTAACAGTGTGAGCTTGGGCAACTACTGGATCTCCCTAAGACTCAGTTTCCTCATCTGTAAAATGGGAACATAGCATAATCACTCGGAGTCGTCATGGAGATGCATAGTCACTAAAACGTAATTCCTGAGAGCCTGACCCTGAGCTCAGCCCGGTAGGTGCACTCATCTCATTGACTCTTCCAATATCCCTAGAAACCACCTGTCCATTTTGAATGGGGAAACTGAGGCAGAGGGAGGCGAGGACAATTCGCCTCCACGGCACAGAGCTGCTACAGAGAGGACTTAGGCTCTGAGAGCACAGAGTCAGCACCCACACCCCAGATCTCTGTGCTCAGCTGCCTAGGAAGACGCCCAGCTCAGAAAACGTCCAATAAACGTTACAGGCCAGCTCCCTTTCTCTGGACTCTGTCACCTGCCTCCTAAACCCTAAATCCACAAAAGTGCAAATAAATGTGGCTCATTGGCATTCCAAGAAGGTGCCCGCAGCCCTCTGGGAGAGCTCACAGCAGGAGGAAGAGGATTTTCCCATCAGGCACAGCAGGGAGAGCATCCCTGGCCTCTGCCTCCGGCAGTGTCCCCAGATCGCCACCAGGTGGCGGCATTTGCACGAGTTACACGAAGGCTGGTACGGCAGCAACTCCTAAAGTTGAAGCTTGCTGTTTCCCACTCTGCTTCCTTTGTTCCCTGCACAAGACTCTAGAAGCTCACCAGACCCTGGTGCGCCATGCCCCACACTGTGACCCCTGACAAGTTCCTTTAGTCCCTTGTGGATGCATCTGTCCCTGCCCTCAGAGGTCTCCTCCACACTCGCATCTCACACCCGCCCAACAGCTGTCTCCAAAGGAAGACTCGGGGCCAGCTGTCCAGGGTCACAGATGCCAAAGAGAAGCGTCCGCCCAAGGGCCAGACGTGGCCAGAAAGTAAGACCTGGAGGGGCGGCTGTTAGGAGATCATGCATGCACACACGGACCCCCGCCATGTGCACACGTACATGCATGCAGACACATGCACGCACACACTCTTACGGTGCACACACACATAAACACACTTGCACACAATGCACACATGAACGCACATATACACACGTTCACACGTTCCAGGTATGCACATGCATATGCATGTGGAGACGTGTACACAACGCACACATGCATGCATATAGGCAAGGGTGCACATGTGCACGCACACACACACACACACACACACGACCTCCTAAACAGCAGGCAGCACCTCCAGGGTTGAATAAACACTTGCTGAGCGAGTGAAGACACGCACGGGGTCACTGCGGATGCTTCCTCTCCTTCCCGGGGCCTTTGAACCCACCGTTTCCTGGCTTGTTTGCTACCTTCTCACCTGGCAAATTCCACTTAGACCAGCTCTGGCAACGCGGGCTCTGCAGGATGGACTGGCCCACAGATGCGTTTAGTGTGGTCCCCTGCGTGCTAGCAGTTGTGTGTGCTGTCAACAGTTACAAGCTGGGAGATTTCATACACACTCACAAAAGTCCTGTGATCTGGGAGAATCAGAGACCTGGCGAGGTGAGCTGGTGTTTCTACGACCCAGCAGCGGGGCCAGCCAAGCAGAGGCTGTCTCTTGGGACGGGGGTGTGAGTGGGGGG
Source organism: Aethalodelphis obliquidens (assembly GCF_003676395.1). Classification (NCBI taxonomy): domain Eukaryota; kingdom Metazoa; phylum Chordata; class Mammalia; order Artiodactyla; family Delphinidae; genus Aethalodelphis; species Aethalodelphis obliquidens. The sequence continues at coordinate 22,017,670 of NW_020837972.1, forward strand.
TCACCCTTTCCCACAGGGCAAGTGCCCTTTGTCACACTGGACTTCGTCAGTCACCTGCTTGATGCCGGCAGGCTTTTGAATTTGCAGCTCCTGATTTCCACTTTACTTCCTCTTCCAGGAAGACTGTCGTGAACCCCTACTCCAGTGAGCTTTGTTTGTTTTCTTTTCTTCCATCAGAGAGAAGATTTGTTTATACAGGCCAACCTCGGAGATACCGCCGCATATTTGCTTCCAGGCCATTGCCTAAAGAGAGTCACACGTTTTTTCATTTCCCTGTGTGTATAAAAGTTATATTTATACTGGACTGTAGTCTATTAACTGTGCAACAGCCTTACATCTAGAAAGCAATGCACATATCTTAATTTAAAAATCCCTTATTGCTAAAAAATGCTAACCATCCTCTGAGCCTTCAAAAAGTTGTAGTAACCACATCACAGATCATGGAAGTTTAAAATATTGAATCACCAAAATGTGACTCAGAGACACAAAGTGAGCAAAAGCTACAGGAAAGACGGCACCGATAAACACCCGACGCAGAGTGGCCACAGGTCTTCAATTTGTAAAAAACACGTTATCTGTGAAATGCACTAAAAGGAGGTCTGCCTGTATTTCCTTTCATTTTCTATAAAAAGGACTGATGTAGCCGAGGTCTACTATAGTATCAATTCGTGCCTACCTGTCTTCTGTTTCCCTTCAGGGACCCGGCAAAGTAGAGGGATGGCCTATTCACAGCAGAGAACATCCCTGGAGTGCCTACACTTCCAAGTTCTTTCCGAATTCCCAGTTTACATAGAAGGGGACGGGTGCAGAGAGGTTAAGTGACCTGGCAGGGCCAGGGGTCAAACCGAGGCCACACAGGCTCTGAGCCGCTGCCTCAACTTGCTCTATGCCGACCGCAGGTGGACCTGGGGCTACAGGTAGGCAAGGCGGGTGTAACTCTCATGCAGGGCTCAGATCTCCCTAATCATGCTCTGATTTCTCCTGCCTTGAGCAATCCAGCTCTTCCTGTCCTGAGCGCTTCCTGGGAGCAGGTAACGCTTGCATCCTGACTCTTCTCCAAGGCCTCTGGGTGCATCCTCTACAGGCCACGTCATCTGATGGGACGCGATCCCTTGCATTCACCCCACTGGCACAGTCCGACACCCGCTGGGGTGCCAAGACCCGGCCTGAACGGGGTGCTCCCTGTGTTTCTCTTTCCAAAGACCCTGCAGGGGCATCACCAGGAGCGAAGCTCACCTGCCCATTGAAAGGGACCCAGGAAGCCATGCCCAGATGGTGCTTCTCTCTGGACCGCCTTCCTTCCATCTGCCCCGTGCTGCCTGCCCACCCTGCCCTTGACACTGGAATGAAAATTCCAGAAGGGCAGGGGATCTCATCTAGTACTTTGCCGGTGAATATCTAACAAACAGCTCTCTGGGGGAAAAGGTGTGTATGCCTCTAAGTGTCATATAATTTTACTACTATAATTACAGTTTATAAAGAATAATACCATTTACCGAGAAATTAAATTATATTAATAATCTGTTTATATTTAATAATAGATGAATAACAAATTAAATAACACAATTTACAATGCATACAATTTACAGAGAATAATAAAATAGTCCTCTATCATTACAGTTTATAAAGAATAATACCATTTACAGAGACATTAAATTATATTAATAATTTATTGATCTGTAATAATAGATAAATAAATTAAATAACACAATTTATAAAGCATACAATTTACAGAGAATAACAAAATAGTCCTCTATAATTACAGTTTATAAAGAATAATACCATTTACAGAGAAATTAAATTAATAATTTATTTATATTTAATAATAGATGAATAACAAATTAAATAACACAATTTACAAAGCATACAATTTACAGAGAATAACAAAATAGTCCTCTTGATTGTAAGCCCCGTAGAACAAGCTGGTTTTCACAGGATAATGTAGCCTGTTTTTGCTGAACGCCTGAATCCTTAGCCAACCTGTTTGCCATGGATCTAATCCCACGAACATTGGCTGATGTTTTCGTTGACGTTCAGGAGGAAGAATATAAAGCAACGAAGATGCTGAAACAAAGTTCCGACGCCAAGACTTCACTAGTTTGTCAACAGCAAACCTTTGCTGAATCAGATCATCGTTTTCAAACACGAGAAGAATATTTTCTTGACTTTGGGTACTCTTCTCAATGTAAATGTATTTGTGAATTTAACCTGCATGATTAACACTTTTCTCTGTTATGTTCTTAAGTCTAGACAACCAACAAAACAATGAATGAGCCCCGATTCATAGTATTTGCCAGTGACTGTGGTGTAAATACTCCCACCAGGGCCAATTTCAGCCTAACCGCTGAGACATCACCGAATGAGAATTAGGAAGAGGCCCTCGATAGCACAGCATTCGTTTTTTTAATTTATTTATTTACTTACTTACTTATTTATTTTTGGCTGTGTTGGGTCTTCGTTGCCAGTTGCGGTGAGCAGGGGCTACTCCTTGTTGAGGTGCGCGGGCTTCTCTTGTTGCGGAGCACAGGCTCTAGGCGCATGGGCTTCAGTAGTTGTGGCTCACGGGCTTAGTTGCTCCGCAGCACGTGGGATCTTCCCGGACCAGGACTCGAACCCGTGTCCCCTGCATTGGCAGGTGGATTCTTAACCACTGTGCCACCAGGGACGTCCAGCATCAGTTTTAATCTCACCACATGGATTCAATGGATGGAAATCCCCTGGAGAGAGCACATAATAGGAAAATGTAAACTAGTTAATAGGAACTAGGAAGTTTGGGTGTTGAGCCCCTTCATTGAAAATATAATTTATTTAATTGTAAGTTGATACCATTTTTTTAAAAAAGTAAGGACTGTGTTTTAAATGGAGTGCAAAATTCCTGAAAATGTAGCTGTTGGCTCTTGGACCCACTCTGAAAGGGCTCCAGTGCCCCCCGGGGTTGGCTTGTGCTGCATCCCCGGCCCCTGACCGTCATCTCTTGCACGCTACGCACTCCGTAAAAGCTTGGTTGTTCTGGGCGTCCTGGAACCAGAGCATGCAACGTGAGCCCACGTGCCTCAAAACCCATCCTTCCCTCGAAGCTCAGAGAATGTTACTGCAGGAAGAAGACCCACAAAATAATCTCGTCCTGTACTTAAAAAAAAAGACCCACAGGAAACCGAGGGTGCACTGGAGCTGCTGGAGAAGATGGAGAACCCCCATCCCAACGGGGGCAACTTCACTATTGTCCACTTCCTTTACTGGAGTTCTAGGCTGAAAGACACATGCACACATACATGCAGACACATGCACATGTGTACACATACATGCTCACACATACACATGCACACAGATGCTCAAATGCACACGTGCGCACACACACACACACACAATACCGATTTGTCCACCAGCTGGGAACACACAGGCTCAGAAGCAGCTAGAGCTCAAGTTTTCATCTTCCCCGGGAACCTGGTCTCCGCCCCACTCCCCCGTCTCTCTCTCCAGAGCTGTGATCTCCACGTTCTCTGCATCTCTGAACACCCCCCCAAATCCCTGACAGCTGATGCTCCCCATTGTTGCCTGCATTTCAACTGCCTGCAGAGCTCACAGTTAATAAGAAACGCGTGGAAGTGTGGGGTGGATGTGATTCCAGCTCACATCTGTGATGGGTGGTCTACCCATGAGGGCATCTATTGTTGCCAGGGTGGAATGCGGGGGCAGAGAAGGGATGAGGGCCAGGGAAGATGAAGGGCCTGGCATCCTTGGGAGAAAAATAAGCTCTCGAGTTATCCCCTAAAGTAACCAGCACGACGTTCTTATCAGCATTTCTGAGTAGTGATGCTGTTAAGGGCATTGGGCACGCATGCCTTTCTGTCTTACCCCTGCCTTGGGCTGAAGTAAGCAACGCACGAAGGCTGGAATTTCTAAGGCCTGGATCCCTCCAGGTAGTGAATGACCCGGACTCTGGAACAAGGCAGATTAGGGGCAGGAGAGAAGCACCGCCCATCAGCCACGTGTCTGTGGGCAGGAATCCGTAGCTGAGGTCTGCGCTCCCATGGAAGGGACAGCCATGGGTCCAAGGACGGCTCCAGCCTCCCTGGAAGCTGGCAGAGAAGCTTCCAAGGGCTTCGTGGAAAAGGCAGGAAGTTCAAGATCCTTTTAATGAGTTGACTCAGCTTTCGGAATATCAAGTATTTGTTTTCCTAAGACTGGAAAGAAAGGGTCACCAGCCGGCTCCATCCTGGGCAGCCCAGCTGGCTTGTCCTCGATTTGCCTGGGCCTCCAAAGAGCTCCCTGTCATCAAAGGCCTTTCGCACCTGAGGCCCCATCACCCGCTGCCTGCGACACAGGGCTTGGTAATCCACTCAAATCCCCAGGCCAAACACTGGCACCAAACAGCCCTGCCCCAATGTCGCTTTGAACTTCCATCCCGGGAGGCGTTCTGGTTTAAGCAGGACGGTCTTTGAAGAGGAAGTCCCTGTCTTCTGTGAGCCGGAGGGGAGGACGGGCCTGGGCAGGGCTGAGGTGCGGATTTGCCCAGCCGGCCCTCCATCCTCCGTGGCGTGTCCTGCATCCTCCTCCAGCTGCCCACCGGCCTTCCCAGAGCTGCTCTATCCCTTTAAGGGCTTCTGTAATGTTGAATTTTGACATACTTTCAGACTTATGGAAAAATGCAAGAGTAAAGAGTAGTACACAGAATTCCTGGATACCCTTTATTCAGATACCCTACATCTTAACATCTTACCATATTTGTTCTCTCTCTCTCTTTCCATATATACACACATGCACATATATATGTATGTATAATTTTCCCTTTATCTTTCAAAAAATTAATCTCTAATGATACAATTAAACTCATTCTCCTTATAAAAAGCAAACACGGGCTTCCCTGGTGGCGCAGTGGTTGAGAGTCCGCCTGCCGATGCAGGGGACGCGGGTTCGTGCCCCGGTCCGGGAGGATCCCACGTGCCGCGGAGCGGCTGGGCCCGTGAGCCATGGCCGCTGAGCCTGCGCGTCCGGAGCCTGTGCTCCGCAACGGGAGAGGCCACAGCGGTGAGAGGCCCGCGTACCGCAAAAAAACAGCAAACACGTTCCAGGCCCAGGTAACATCCTGCCTGACCACACCCTTCCCACTTGGTCCTCCTGCCATCCTCCACAAAGGACCTTTCCCTCTGCATGCGGGTCACGCACGTGACTGGAATCATGCTGTTCGTCTTCCTGTACCGTGTTTTCCATCACTCCACACCGTGTTTTTCTATACCCTGTACCGTGTTTTGTTCGCTCAACGATTTATCTCAGAGATCTTGCCAAACTCGTACGTAAAGTCTACTTCATTCTTTCTCAACTGGTGCCTTTTTGTTTTCTCATCAGATTGGCCAAAAAAATTAAAGTTTGATACTATCGAGTATGAGGGAATGTGTTTGGGAGACGTTCTCATTGGTGGGAGTGTAAATTAGCAGAGAGGCTTTAGGGCAACTTGGCAAACCTACTGCAATTCAAAATGCGTCTGCTGTCTGACTCGCGATTGCAGCTCTCTGGATCTAAGGATAGATGGGGGCTCAGGCACATAGGGGCACGCAGCAGGGCTCACCCACAGCCTGGCTGCATGCCAGCTTAGAAGCTGGGGGATGACAGAGGAGATCATGCCCAAGGTGGTTCTCAGCCCTGGCAGCCCATGAGAACCCCATGCAGGTGATTTCACAAACAGCCATACTCAGGCCACATCTCTAGTGATTCAGTTTCATTTAGTTTGGGGTGGGATTCGGGCATCAATATTATTTAAACCTCCTAGGTGATTCTGCTGTTCAGCCAGGATGGGGAACCACCACTCTGATGATTGTGGTAAAATGGTGATGATGGTGATGATGGTGATGGTGATGATGATGATGATGATGGTGATGATGATGACGGTGATGGTGATGGTGGTGATGATGATGGTGATGATGGTGATGATGGTGATGGTGATGATGATGGTGATGATGATGGTGATGATGGTGATGATGGTGATGATGATGATGATGATGATGGTGATGATGGTGATGATGGTGATGGTGATGATGGTGATGGTAATGGTGGTGATGATGGTGATGGTGATGATGAGGGTGATGATGGTGATGATGATGATGGTAATGATGATGGTGATGATGGTGATGATGGTGATGATGATGGTGATGGTGGTGATGATGGTGGTGATGATGATGATGGTGATGATGATGGTGATGATGGTGATAGTGATCCCTCCTGACCTCTGGTTGGTAGCCAGCCAAAGTAGTACCTTCTTTATGTGACTAGACCTAGGGGTGACTTCTGAAACCCACCTTCCTGATGGTGGGAGGGGTGGCAGTTTCCCGGTAGGCCAGCACTGCAGCACTGGGGGAGCCTACCCACCAGGCCTTCCAATGACTTTGCAAGAACCTAATCCCCTGTGTTCAATCCCTTCCTGCTCAAGATAACTGGAACAGTTTCCATTCCCTACGACCGAATCTGGACTGATAAGCTTCCTCTCCCACCACCCACCACGTCTCAGCCTTACTGACACAGGTCTCACCCTTTCTGCAGTAACACGGCGTTTGCCCAGTGCAGGCCTGTGTTACTCCTTCCTGGAAATTCTATAACAGCAGTCTTTGGAGTCACCTTGCCTCTGGCTCTCCACGTTATAATTCCAGCCCCTACTCCTCTGGTTGGGTTCACAGCTGCTGAGGAAGAGAATACTCGAAAATATTGAAACATTTAAAGAGTTGACTTACCGCCAAGACCCACGACTGACGTTTGTTACCACCTGTTGGGCTTCGTCTTAAGAGCTTAAGGTACGTTAATTCATTGTTTTGTTCTAACAACCTTTTGAGGTAGGTACAAGTATGATCCCCACTTCTTATGAGGAGTCTGAGAAACAGAAGTGATAAGTGATGGGACTTCACGTGTATTTAAGGGAGAGGTGGGTCTAGGAGTCAAGATCAGGCCTTGTCACAGCAAAGAGGGGAATTCATTTTATATCACGGTCCACACACATCAAATGAAGCAGACATCTCATTAATTGACCCACTTAGCATGTATTTTGCACTAGGATATTTTCTGATTGATCCTTTTCTATCTTACTGATTTTATTCTAATCCATTTTATCCAATTCTGTTCTATTCAGTACAATCTATTCTGTTAATGCGCCATAGACTCTGATACTGTCTATTCTATTCCAACTTTATTCCATCCTCTTCTCATCTCTTCCATTCTTTCCTTCTTTTTTTTTTTTTTTTTTTTTTTTTGCGTTACGCGGGCCTCTCACTGTTGTGGCCTCTCCCGTTGCGGAGCACAGGCTCCGGACGCGCAGGCTCAGCGGCCATGGCTCACGGGCCCAGCCGCTCTGCGGCATGTGGGATCTTCCCGGACTGGGGCACAAACCCGTGTCCCCTGCATTGGCAGGCGGACTCTCAACCACTGCGCCACCAGGGAATCCCCCCATTCTTTCCTTCTTAACTGGGATTCTAAGAGAAGTAAGCCCTGGCCCCAGCCATCCACTGTACATAAATAATTAACTTCCCCTAGGCACCTCCAAGGGTACTAGTTGTGTTCCATCCTTGAGAGAGTGGAGGAAATGTTTGCAGATCATTTTCGATGATCAAATAAGAAAGACTGGTTTGGAGTCTAAAGTGACTTCACACCGCTACTGGGTCACTCATTCCATCTGCCCTTCAGCCTCTTAGGTATGTAACAGAGTCCCACCCAGGCAGGGCTAACATGTCAATACACTTCAGGTTTTTGCAGCCCTGTTTGAGCATTTGTTTGCTTTTTTTTTTTAACATACCCGGAGTTCCCCAAATTGATTGGCCCCCATCTCTGTCAATGTTCAAGGTGCTGACCCCTCCCTCAACATTTTCCATGGCTTCCTGCTTCTTACAGAGTAAAGTGTAGTCTCCGCATTTTGATGTGTAGGATCCTTCATGGCCCAGCTTCTAGCTGCCCCCGTTGCCACTGCCATTCCTCCTCTCTGTCCCCTGACCACACTGCTGCTTCCTCCAGGCTTCCCTCAGGGACTGCACCTGGCCTTCCATGTCCGGCTCTGGCAGCCCTTCTCTCCACACCCTTTATGCCCCAGGGGGAAGGGGTGGCTCTTTGTCTGTCCTTCTGAAGCCATTTAAGCATCATCCCGAGGCCATGTGAGGCAGACCTGGTGCTGGGCACTGGAGATGCTGCAATGAAAAAACAAGTCCTGGTCTTTATGCTCACAGAGCTCAGTCTCATTAAAGAATATTCATGATCGATAACGTCTTTATGTGGCACTTACTAGGTGTCAAATATTGCTCACAACACTTTACATATATGTGCTCACTGAATTCTCAAAACAACCCTGTGAGGCAGGTCTCACTGTAATTCTCACTTTGCAAATGAGGGCAGAGGCACAGAGAGGGTGAGTCATTTGCCAAAGGCCACACAGCTTTTGAGTGGTCAAGCTGCAACTGAACTCCTGCTGTCAAGCTCCACAGCTCATGCTCTGAAACATTTAGTTAAAAACCAGAGTCTGCACACAAAGGAGAAGTACAGAGACAATCCCAGGATCTTGACCTGGTCTGTGTACTCAGGAGAGGATTTTCTCTGTCTGTACTCTGCCCCAGGTGGATTCTGTCCAAATTTATTTACTGATGACTCCAAATTTATTTCTCAGACCCATTTATGCAGGTGCCTCCTTGATATTCCCGCTGAGATGCCTAATCGGCCCCTCAAACTTTACCCGTCACCCCCACTTCACTCATCTTCCCCACACTCATTCCCCTCCTCCACCCTCATCCTAGAACCAACAGCCTGGTCCTTCCCGTAGCTCGGCCCCCAAGTCCCAGCATCATCCACCTCGCCTCCCTCTTGCGTGCACGTGGGACCCATCAGCAGGATTACACCCAGCATCCCACATACCTGCCTTCTGCTAGCACTGGTCCAGCCTCAGGGCCTCTCGTCAGACTCTGCCCAAGTCCTAACTGGGCTCCCAGCTTCCTTTCTCAGTTTCATTCCAACACAGCAGCTACAGGCTCCTACTAGGATGCAAATCAGAAAATGCCACTCCTCTGCGCAAAACCCTTCCAGGCTCAAGCAAACACGTGCACATGCGTGTTCACAGCATCACTATTCACAGTAGACAAAAGATGGAAACAGCCCGTGTCCCTCTACAGATGAATGAATAAGCAAACTCGGTATATGCCCACGGTGGAATATTATTCGGCCATAAAAAAGGAACAAGTGACTGATTCATTTGACAACATGGATGGACCTCAAAACCATTTTGCTAATGAAAGCACCCAGTCTCAAAGGGTCACCTATTATATGAAGCCATTGGTATGAAATGTCCAGAATGGAGGAATCCATAGAGACAGACAGCAGGTTGATGGCTGTCAGTGTCTGGGGGAAGAGGAATGGGGAGGTGTGCAGGGTTTCCCGTTAAGGTGATGGAGATATTTTGGAACTTGAGACAGTGGTGGTTGCATGACATTGTGAATATACTGCATATCAATGAATTGTTCACTTTAAAATGGCTAATTTCATATTATGTGAATCTCACCTCAATAAATTACTATTTAAAAAACTCTCAATAGCAGAAACGAACACACCGTTGTAAAGCAATTATACTCCAGTAAAGATGTTAAAAGAAAATTAAAAATAAATAAATAAATAATAAATAAATAAATAATAAATAAAATAAATAAATAAATAAATAAATAAATAAATACCACTCAATGGCTCACTACTGACCTCAGAGAAAAGTTCAAGTCCTGGCAGTGCTCCCAGGCTCTGGACCTCGGCCTCACTGCCCTTACCTCTTGCTCTGGGCCCTTGTCCACTCCTGGATCCCTCCAGGTAGTGACACCTAAAGGCCCTCTACCCCCCTTCTGCCACAGTGGCCTCCACTCCTCCAACAGGCCAGGCATGCTCCCTGCCCAGGGCTTTTAATTTCTCTTCCATTTTTGTGGACCCTCTTGTCTGAGCACCTACTTACGGCTTCTCTCGCCTCCGGTGGGTCTGTACTTGTGTCTCGCCTTCTCCGACCACTGTATTTAAAGTGGCAGCTTCCCATGTGGTGCTCCCGTATGCTCCATGCCTTATTCCCCAACACCCTCCTCAACAGCACACAGCTCTTTCCTTACCACTCCTGGTGACAGTCTCCTCCACCCGAAGAGTGCTTCTGTGAGGGTAGAGATTTTTGTTTTTGCTTGTGTTCATTGCTGTATTCCCAGCATTTAGTTCAGGGCTGGGCAGGCCTTCTCGGTAGAGGTTAAGATAATAAATATTTTTGGTGATTCAGACCCACATGGTTTCTGCTGCAGCTACTCCATTCTATGGCAGTAGCTCCAAAGCACTCACAGACAGTGTATAAATGAAGGAACTTGGCTGTGTGCTAATGAAACTTTATTTGTAGACACTGAAATTTGAATTTCATATAATTTTCATACATCACGAAATATTCTTCTTCCTTTGACTTTTTTTCCCAACTAGTTAAAAATGGAAAAATAATTCTTAGCTGGTGGGCCATGTGGAAACATGTAGCCATCTGAATTTAGCCCTCAGGCCATAGTTTGCTGACCCCGATCTAAAACAGAGACTGGCACGTAGTAGGTGCTCAATAAATATTTGATGAATGAGTGAATGAACGAATGAGTGAAGTGACTTTTGGTTTCAGATGTGAGGGATAAGGAGGATTAACCAGGTAAGGATGAGAGGACCAGTGAGATGGAGGGAACAGGATGGGAAAAGTGCTGATACAGAAAGGAAAGCAGCTTGAGGAAGCTCAGGGTGGCCGGAGTAGAGAAAGCTGAGTGCCGAGGATGAGGGTAGAGAGGCAGCAGGGCCTTGGCGTCCCTTTGTTCGTGGCCGTTGTCACAGTGGGTCTGGGTAGTGATGACTAATGCTGATCCAGAGTTTACCTGTGCCAGGTACACTTATACATTCCTCAACCATCACTTTGTCCTCCCAGCCCTCCAGTGAGGCAGGCACCATTCTCATCCTCAGTAGACAAATGTAGTAATTGAGGCACAGAGAGGTTCGGTCAAGTGCCCAAGGTCACACAGATTGTAAGCAGCTGAGCTAGGATTCAAACCCAGGCAGTCTGCCTCCAGAGCCATTCTCCCAAGTGCTGGGGTCTCACAGACGAGTAGGATTGCCATAGTTAACAGATAAAATATAGGACCCACCGTTAAATACAGATTTCAGGTAAACAAGGAATGGTATTTTAGTATAAGTTTGTCCCGTACGCCATTTGGGACATACTTATGCTAAAATTATTTCCATTGTTTATCTGAAATTCAAATGTAACCAGATGTTGTGTATTTCATCTGGCAATTCTATAGCACAGCCTGAGGCGAGCAGAGCTCAGTAAGTGCTGAGCATATGAGGACGGGACTCTCTCTTGTCAGTCTGGCCCGTTGTGCTCCCAAGGACGCCAGCAGTGGAAAGTGCGGGCATCCAAAGTGTGGCGCGGCAGGATCACATTTAATGGCCTAGGAGGTGCTTAGCGAAAAGGAGCAAAGCTGGAGACGGGGGACCGTACAGAGAGCCCTCCGACGCCTCACCCTGGCTGAGAGTCAGACACCCCGGTCCCTCTGGAATTCTCCACGATGGGCCACTTCTCGCACTCAGGCTGAGAATCAGAGGCCGCTTGGTGACCTGCACAGAACCGGGCAACAGGCCAGAGGGGCACAGCCCACCCGCCCTCCAGCTGTCTACCGGGCACAGTAGCTTCTAATTCAGAGGAAAACTCACGCTGGGCAGCTCAGGTCTTCATCAGGGAGACAAGGAAGAATGCTTCTCCGCTGCTTCTTTCTCTCCTGCTACAAAGAGGGCTGAGGGCAGTGGGTGAGCTGCGGTCCCTACCCAGAGCACTGGCAGGCTGTCCCAGCTCACCTGGCTTCTGCATTAAAAGTTATGGGCGACAGAGGCGACCTTTGCGAACCTTCAAGGCAACAGACGTCTCTTCCGGGAGCAGAGCTTTTGTTAATGAATTTATCAATGCACTCCTTGAATCCACCCTATTCCACTTGCTAATAGGAACAATTTTTGCCCAAACTTACAACTGCTGAACAGTATTGGGGAAAGAGTGTCCGGTGTTGCCTGGGGACGTGGCAAGCTATCAATTCCAGTGTTTTCCCATCACGAGGACCCTGGTGATAAGTTTGGGCCCTGGGTTTTGAGAGGGCTGCTGGGAAGCCAGCATTCATGTAGACCAAAGTGGCTTAAACCTTGAAAAAGCTGGAAACTCTTATGTGTATCTGTGGGAACCAGGCAGGTGCGTGATTCACGTGGCCTTGATGTGTTACTGTAGGGATTAGTGAGGCCCCATCTGGAAGGGGACGTTGCTACTTAGCTTTGGCTGAATGTTGCCATTGGTGAAAGTAGGCCAGACCTTCCAACTTTTCAACTAAAGTTGAAAATCCAGATTTTTTTTTTTTTTTTTGGAAATCCAGATTTTTTACAATGTAAATTCTCCTAAATTCTAAATATTGCCAACTATATTTTTAAAGAAAGCAATGTATGGGACTTCCCTGGTGGTCCAGGGGTGAAGACTCCACGTTTCCTTTGCAGGGGACGTGGGTTCGATCCCTGGCGGGGGAACTAAGATCCCGCATGCTGCACGGCGCGGCCAAAAAAGAAAAAAAAATTTAAAAAGCAATGTCATATCATATGGGGAACGGGATGCATCTGTGGGCCAGGTTTGACCTAGGGACTGCTAGCTTGTGATTTCTTATTCAATTATACTGCTGTCTCTGGGTACAGCAAGAGCCATGACTACAGTTCACGGGTGTGTAGGGAGACGTGAGAAGCCGTGGATAATAACACGCACACGCACACGCACACACACACACACACACACACAGGTGCACACGATGAGAAAAGTGGGGTTGGAGAAATTTTATTCAAAATTGAGCAATCAGAAAATCTAGAAGGAAGGTATTATATTCCAGAGTCCATGATTAACCCTAACTGCAGGCTAACTTGTAATGAGCACTTACGCTGTGCCAGGCTGGACCCTTGAGATTTTATATGCACCCATCCCATCCTGAGGAGCATCCTGAAAGGTAAGCGCTGGTATTATCAGCCTCCTTTTGAAGATGGGGAAACGGATGTAGATTTTCACTGGCCAGGCACCTCCATCCACTTCTTAGAAGTGCGGAGGGAGGGAGGAGTTGCTGAGAAGCTCACACGGGGGATGTTCTGACCCAAAGGATGCTACTGTCTCCCTCCGTGAAAGGCACTGACCCGGCCCAGGGCACCCTGAATGCCAGCGCATGTGACACCCACACCCTCTCCTTCCACGAACTTCTGAAAGCTGGTTGTGTACGTTTCCAAACGTGTTTAGGCCAGCTGTATCTGTTGCTGTCGGCGCACGATTTAATAAAACGTAATCTCAACTGGTGAAATGTGAACGCAAAATTGTTTCTGTGAAAAATACTTGGCATACTTTGGAAAAATTTAATCAAAGCAGGTCGCCAAAAAAATAGCCTTCAAAGTCAATGTGGACCAGACAACTGACATCTTTGGGTGATAAATCATGAAATGCATAAAAGAATCCTGGGCTTGGGTTGCTCCTGAGATGCCTTTGTGACCTCACTGCACTTTACAGAGACACATGTGCCTTTTGCACTTGGTTTTGCAACAAAGAAAGTGGAACGCCTGTCAGAAGGCTCCCGCTGAAGAACTCATTCCTGCACTGAACTATTAGCAAATAAATGCAATTTCCTTTCTTTGCTGCGCCGCATGGCTTGCGGGATCCTAGTTTCCTGACCAGGGATCGAACCCGCACCCCCTGCAGTGGAAGTGTGGAGTCTTAACCACTGGACTGCCAGGGAAGTCCCGCATTCCATATTTTTAAGTTAAAAGAAAATATTTTTGTCTCTGTGTGTCAACTCATTATCACTGTTCTAAAGTCATCCGTTACTTTCCAAAGTTTCCACAACTGAGATAATGTGATTCTGTTGTGGGCCAGGTAAATTACTTTTGAAATTCACAAAGTCTACATTCGGGCAGACCTCATTTTATTGCCCTTCCCAGATACTGAGTGTCTATAAATTGAAGGTTTTGTGGCAACCCTGCATCAAGCTTATTGGTGCCACTTTTCCGACAGCATTTGCAGACTTCATGTCTCTGTGTCCCATTCTGGCAATTCTCACATTTCAAACTTTTTCATTATTATTATATGTGTTATGGTGATCTGTGATCAGTGATCTTTGATGTGACCGTTGCAAAAAGATTATGACTTACTGAAGGCACAGAGTATAGCTAGCATTTTTTTAGCAAAAAAAGATTTTTAAATTAAGGTGTGAACATTTTTTAAGACATAATGCCATTACACACTTCACAGACTACAGTATAGTGTAAACACAACTTTTATATGCACTAGGACACCAAAAAATTTGTGACTTGTTTTATTGCGGTATTTGCTTTATTGCGGGTGTCTGGAATGGAACCTGTAATATCCCCAAGGTCTGCCTGTTTAAGCAAAAAGGAGGCTCCTTGAGCTTCTGTCAACAGTGCACAGTGGGAGAATTTACGGCATAACTGGGTTTCTGTTACTGCATCATTTCGTCCCCTCTTCTCCCATGTACCTTTTCACTGCATCGTTTTCATCCTCCTCGTTTCCCCACCTAGCCAGCTCCACCTGCGTGCCATTCACCCACCCACCTGCACAGTTGGCTTCTGATCAGGACATCTATGCATCTAGGCAATACGTACTGATTTGAAGAGCAAACGCTCAGTTTGCAAGGAAAAACCCTCTGCTCCAACTGAATCTCATCAAAAACACAGAAAGGGGCAAGTTGGCTAACTGTTTTCTCAGATATCCTTTGGGGGGAACTGTCTCAAAGAATATTAACTAAATCCACAACTTTTTTTTAAATTTAGTTTTTATTTCATATTGGAGTATAGTTGATTTACAATGTTATGTTAGCTTCAGGTGTACAGCAAAATGATTCAGTTATACATATACATTCTTTTTTTTTTTTTTTTTTTTGTGGTACGCGGGCCTCTCCCTGTTGTGGCCTCTCCTGTTGCGGAGCACAGGCTCCGGACGCACAGGCTCAGTGGCCATGGCTCACGGGCCTAGCCGCTCCGCGGCATGTGGGATCTTCCCAGACCGGGGCACGAACCTGTGTCCCCTGCATTGGCAGGCGGACTCTCAAACACTGCGCCACCAGGGAAGCCCTATATCCATTCTTTTAAAAATTCTTTTCCCATTTAGTTTCCTACAGAATACTGAGTACAGTTCACTGTGCTATACAGTAGGTCCTTGTTGATTATCTATTTTATATAGAATAGTGTGTATATGTTAATCCCAACCTCCTAATTTGTCCCTCCCCCAACCTTTCCCCTTTGGTAACCATAAGTTTGTTTTCGAAGTCTGTGAGTCTGTTTCTGTTTTGTAAATAAGTTCCTTTGTATTTCAAAAAGTCTATAAACAATAAATGCTGGAGAGGATGTGGGAAAAGGGAACCCTCCTACACTGTTGGTGAGAATGTAAATTGAAGCAGCCACTATGGAGAACAGTACGGAGGTTCCTTAAAAAGCTAAAAATAGAACTACCATATAATCCAGCAATCCCACTCCTGGGCATATACCTGGAGAAAACCATAATTTGAAAAGATACATGCACCCAAATATTCACTGCAGCACTGTTTACAATAGCTAAGACATGGAAGCCACCTAAATGTCCATCAACAGAGGAATGGATAAAGAAGATGTGGTACATATATAACACAATGGAATATTATTCGGCCATAAGAAAGAATGAAAATATCATTTACAGCAACATGGATGGACCTAGAGATTATCATACTAAGTAAATCAGACAGAGAAAGACAAATATCATATGATATCACTTATATGTAGACTGTAAAAAAATGACACAACTTTCTTCAGTATTAGCCTGGGAACATATCACCTGTCAGTCATTTGGGACAACATTCCAACGTCCATCTTCAAACTTCAAAAGTCCTCCCTTTGAATCTTGCTGTGGACTCAGGTGGCACTTGGGACCATAGTGATTCAGATACACAGAGCAAATAATGATATATTCTAGGAAAATCCGGGAGGGGTCCCCACTTTTTCCTTCTGCTCTCTGTCCTGCTGATAAAGATGTGGGTAACCTGACTTTTCCATCCAAACAAGCTTCAGATGAACGTAGCTCAGATGCCACAGCCTAAAACAACTTAAAGACAGTTTTTAAAGAAATACATAGACGAAAATTTCATTAAGAATGAGATTGAGCACAAAAACAGAAATATAGATCAGTGGAACAGGATAGAAAGCCCAGAGATAAACCCACGCACATACGGTCACCTTATCTTTGATAAAGGAGGCAAGAATATACAGTGGAGAAAAGACAGCCTCTTCAACAAGTGGTGCTGGGAAAACTGGACAGCTACATGTAAAAGAATGAAACTAGAACATTCCCTAACACCATACACAAAAATAAACTCAAAATGGATTAAAGACCTAAATGTAAGGCCAGACACTATCAAACTCTTAGAGGAAAACATAGGCAGAACACTCTATGACATAAATCACAACAAGATCCTTTTTGACCTACCTCCTAGAGAAATGGAAATAAAACCAAAAATAAACAAATGGGACCTAATGAAACTTCAAAGCTTTTGCACAGCAAAGGAAACCATAAACAAGACCAAAAGACAACCCTCAGAATGGGAGAAAGTATTTGCAGATGAAGCAACTGACAAAGGATTAATCTCCAAAATTTACAAGCAGCTCATGCAGCTCAATATCAAAAAAACAAACAACCCAATCCAGAAATGGGAAGAAGACCTAAATAGACATTTCTCCAAAGAAGATACACAGACTGTCAACAAACACATGAAAGGATGCTCAACATCATTAATCATTAGAGAAATGCAAATCAAAACTACAATGAGATATCATCTCACACCAGTCAGAATGGCCATCATCAAAAAATCTAGAAACAATAAATGCTGGAGAGGGTGTGGAGAAAAGGGAACCCTCTTGCACTGTTGGTGGGAATGTAATTGATACAGCCACTATGGAGAACAGTATGGAGGTGCCTTAAAAAACTACAAATAGCACTACCATATGACCCAGCAATCCCACTACTGGGCATATACCCTGAGAAAACCGTAATTCAAAAAGTGTCATATACCACCATGTTCATTGCAGCTCTATTTACAATAGCCAGGACATGGAAGCAACCCAAGTGTCCATCAGCAGATGAATGGATAAAGAAGATGTGGCACATATATACAATGGAATATTACTCAGCCATAAAAAGAAATGAAATTGAGTTATTTGTAGTGAGGTGGATGGACCTAAAGTCTGTCATACAGAGCGAAGTAAGTCAGAAAGAGAAAAACAAATACCGTATGCTAACACATATATATGGAATGTAAAAAAAAAAAATCGTTCTGAAGAAACTAGAGGCAGAACAGTAATAAAGAGGCAGATGTAGAGAATGGACTTGAGGACACGGGGAGGGGGAAGGGTAAGCTGGGACAAAGTGAGAGCGTGGCATGGACGTATATACACTACCAAACGTAAAATAGATAGCTAGTGGGAAGCAGCCGCATAGCACAGGGAGATCAGCTCAGTGCTTTGTGACCACCTAGAGGGGTGGGATAGGGAGGGTGGGAGGGAGACGCAAGAGGGAGGGGATATGGGAACATATGTATGCATATAGCTGACTCACTTTGTTATATAGCAGAAACTAACACACCATTGTAAAGCAGTTATACTGCAATAAAGATGTTAAAAAATAAATAGATAGATAAATAAATAAAAAGAATGAGATTAAGAACATCCAAATCAAAAGGGTTCATTCAGGGTGTTAAAAATCAAGGGGGGAGATAAAAGTGTGTCATTTCTACAGCGCCTTTGTGCCAGTTAGGGAAACACACCCCTCGGGGCTGATTCAGCCACTCTGATGTGAGGGTTAGCTAGCGAACTGTGGTAGGTCTGGATTAGAAGGAAGTATCCCTTCTCCAGTTTCCTGGACTAGTGCCCTTATGCAGTGTGCAACCTGCCCAACAGTACATAGCAGCCCTGAGTAATAGGAATTTCAGCTTCCTCTTCCAGCTCATGGAGCTTTGTGAAATCAGGGTCACCTGAAAGTCCCCTCTTCCCTGGTGGCTCCACAACCTCAGAGGTCCCTTAGAGTCGCTGAGATTCAGAATGTCTGGATGGTAGGCCCAGCCCTGCCTGTCCTGTTCAGGTTTCACATTGAAGCCACAGTTATAAACATGGGACAACACTGGAAGCTGTCCTTTGCTCTGAATTCTCTAGTCTTTTATTTTCAGGTTTTTTTTTTTTTTCTGATTAAAATGTTAAGAAAGAACCCGACATAGGTTCAACTCATGGTTTTATTTCAATCACCAAGTTATTGATCAAAATGAAAAAAGAGCTTCGCACCAAATAAAAGAGTTCGATTACTGCTGTGTTTGTGGCAGACAGGATGGAGAGAAAATAAACCAATGTACGGGACTCGGAGGCAGTGGTGTCTTCCAAACGGCTCACACAAGCTCACAAAAGCCAAATGTTAAATGTTTAGGAATTTTGTGAGCCGGCTGACAGCAAGTTGGCGGCTTGAACTCGGCCACGGTCGGAGTATCTACACTGCAGGAACTGGCAAGTGCTTCCGAGGAGGGTGATCGTTTTGCCAGCCCATCCCTGACTCAGGGTCAGAATACAGGCTGAGGGTCAGAATGCCTAGGTCCTGGTTTCGGTTGTGCCATGAAGTAGTCATGGGGCAGCTCTCCTTCGTCATGTTTAAGATCGGAAGAGAAGTAATTGACGTTCCCTGCAACACAGAATTGCTGTCAGAAGCCAATCAGAGGCGGCGCTTTGTTTGTTCATTTTTTTGTTTTAACTTAAAAGATGTATAGAAAGGAGGGTAGAGGATGTGTTTTGAAAGAGGTGTCCCCAGAAAGTCTGAGAGTGAACCCCCAAACCCTGGAACTTCTCAAGACAAACCCGATTTCTCTGGCTACAACACGGCCCCTCTGCACTGCTGCCTGGACATCCAGGCACACGCTGCCCTGCCTTCCTTCTGCTCCCGCTGAGGACCCGTCCCTGAGGGCTAATTAAAGCAGAGGTTCTCAGACACCGTCAGCCAAACCGAGCAGCGTCAGCGGCTTGGAAGGACCCGGGATGAAGGTGACCTTGGCGGATCTCCAGCCACAGGGTCCTGGGTTTGGTTCACCCTCCCCAACCTGTTTCTGTTTGGTTTTTTTTTTTGCAGTACGCGGGCCTCTCAGTGCTGTGGCCTCTCCCGTTGCGGGGCACAGGCTCCGGACGCGCAGGCTCAGCGGCCATGGCTCACGGGCCCAGCCGCTCCGCGGCATGTGGGATCTTCCCGGACCGGGGCACGAACCCGTGCCCCCTGCATCGGCAGGCGGACTCTCAACCGCTGCGCCACCAGGGAAGCCCCCAACCTGTTTCTTTATCTTCAAGACGGGGAAAGATGACCTAAGTCAGCATGCCTGTCATCCAGAGCGCATGGTGCGTGTCACGGAGCGCACTGCATCCCTGGCGGCTCTGGGATGCGGTCTGGTTTGGAGGAGGGCCTGCTCCATCCGGCTCCTTCATTTCCACTGAAAGCCCTCGGCCGGCGTTCTCTGTGTCTTGGTTTTAATTCTGAGAAGTTGGCAGTTTTGAGGCTGGAAAGGAAGGTGAGGAAATGCTACCTTTTATCATCCCAGTGATGGCTCACGGAACAGAGCTTATGGAGACGCTGAGGCATGGGGGGGGGGGGTAGGTGAGGAGGGAGGGGGTAACCCACCACCTGCCTCAGGGAAGGGGCCCACCCACAGGGAGGGGACCCGGCCCAGGGATTCTGCCGGCACGCCCGCCTCTTAGAATGATTGAGCTCCATGGTTAGGGTGACTGCACCCCAGAGTCAGCCCCTCACAGGAGCAAACAGAGCTTCGAGCTCCCACAAGCCCCCTGGGGGTCCCCTGCAGCCACGCCCCCTGAGATGACCACTGTTCTGACTCTGTCACCATTAGTCGTCCCCACCCGTGAACTTTGCACCAGTGGAAGCACACGGGACATTCTTTTGCTTCCGGCTTCGTTTCCCAGACTTGGTGCGCGTGAGATTCATCCGCGCGTGCCGGCAGCTGAGGACCTCAGTCTCCCCGTCCTTTGTGCAGACACGCCGCCATTGATCGACCCATTCTAATTCCCTGTGGGTATCTGTGTCGTTTCCAGGTGGCGCTCGGATGTATACGTTTGTCGGGGCTGCCTAACAACGAACCACAGGCTGGGTACCTGACGGGGGCAAAAATTTGTTTTCTCACAGTTCTGGAGACCAGAAGAGCCAGAGGAAGCTGTGAGCAGGGTTGATGTCTCCCGAGGGTATGAGGGACAGTCTGACCCTGGCCGCCTCCTTGGCTTGTAGACAGCCGTCTTCTCCCTGTGTCTTACATCATTTCCTCACTGTCACTGTCAAAGGTCACTGTCCCTGTCTCTGCGTGCAAATTTCCCCGTATTATAAGGAGCCCGGTCATATTGCATTAGCATCCACGGTAATGACCCCACTTAGCTTGATTCCCTCTGTACAGACCCTGTCTCCAAATCAGATCGCATTCCGAGATTCTGAGGGTTGTGATTTCAACATATAAATTTGGGGGTGGGGAACACGACAGGTCTCTCACCAATCAGATGGCCGCGGGTCCTTGTAGCTTTTCTCTGGTGAACATATATGTGCCCTTCTGTTGGGTGATGAGTCTGTTTTGAGTTGAAAATCATGGTTGTTTCCATTTTAAAAGAAGCTTTAAAAGATGTCAACTCCACCTAGGATGCAAGGCTATAAAGCTGGGGGCTCAAGGAGAGGCCAAAGCCTTAACCCACAGACGCTGGGTCACACAGATGCTTGGAAAATTCTGGGCTGCAGAGTTTTGCATCTGATTGGGCATGAAATCCTTTTAAAAATAGCTACAATGTATTGAGTGCTGGCTAGGGAGTAGGCACTGTGCTAAGTGCTTTACACCCAGTAGTTCCCTGCCTGTCTGGAGACCGATGAACACACTGAAGGTCAGAGAGGCTAAGCATCATACCGGAGGTCACACAGCAAGGGAGCGGCAGAGCAAAGACTCGAACTCGGGTCTGTCTAACTCTAAGCCTGTGCCCTTAACCTTGGCCATGATGTCCTTACTTCCACAGGTAGCAGGAAACTGACTGCAAGAAAAGAACACCCAACTCAAAAAGGCATAAGTAGTTGGATACTTATTATTTCACATTATAAAAGACCACAAGCAGACTCAGGGTTGGTCGTCTCAGTGGAGCAGGAATCACCAGGTTCTTTGCATCGTCCTCAGCGTGTTGGCTTCTATCCTCAGATTTGCAAGATGAGGTTGCAAGATGGCAGCTCCAAGAAGCGTCACCTCAACCAACATCTTCCAAAGGTCTGAAGGGGAGAGGTCCATCTGTGGGTGCAGGAACTTGACCCCGTGGTCCGGCGAGTCCGTGGCAAGTCCATGGCTTTGAACCCAGGTGGCCTGCATCCAGGGCCACCCTTTCAACACTAATCCTAACATATGGCTCATGTTAACACAGTGTTTCCTTAATCAGTTCTGTTTTCAACCAGAATCATAACATCTCATAGTGATACCATGCACACAGTTGTCTAAAATACGGTTTGTGCAATAAGTGATAATTCCACAGAATTACTGGCCCAACTGGCACAAAAGATGCCCCGTGAAAATCAGACTCTCTGAGTTCAAACCCAGATTTGAAACTCCCTGGCTGGGTGACGTGGGAAAGCCACTGAAGCCGTCTGTATTGTATTTCCCTTATCTCTAAAAGGAACATAAGCTCACGCACGCCCCGCCAACCTCAGAACACAGCCAAGAACCTCAAGCGTGACAATGCGCAGGGTCATGCTGGAGCTCAGGCCAGCTTTCCAGGGCTGGCCACTACAGTGACTAACGCTGCCCTACTTCCACTTAGTGTTGGGAGATGAATGAAAGCCACACGCCGCCCCCCCGCCCCCATAAAGGAGAGAATCTGAATTGACTCCACGTCACGTTTAGTGACAGCAAATGTTGCAGTATAAAGAATGGTTTATTTGGATTAAGTGTTTCTCCTGTCCCAGGCGCTGGGACAAATTAACCTTGATTATTTTGTAGTCACCCTTTGGAAAGCATGAAGACAACTGGCTGTATTTTTCAGCTTTGTACTAATAGCAGGCATATGTAGACACCAGTGACTGTCTGTAGTTTAAAATCTGATAGTAGCTTTGCTCAGATTATAAATCATGGCTTGAGAAGTCATCTTCTCCTTGTAGGAAGGTCAAACACCATATTATTTTTGTTATCTTCAAATTTAGCTTTAAAAATAATTTAAAAAATTAACTTCAGCAAAAGAAAGTGCTTAATGAATATTACGTTCTGCAGCTTACCTTCCTTCAAGACCTCTTCCCATCTTCCCAATTCACACTGGCCGGTGTGTGCAAACTTACCATCAGTATCACGTCGTGAACTGCAAGACCTTTGAATTCAGATGGGTCTTGGCCAGCCTGAGAAAACTTCAGAGGGGGTGGAAAGCAGCGGGATGTCCTCCTCAGAGTGGCCACTGGGACCCGTGTCTGACCCTAAAAGGTCCGGCTGCAGGTCACAGCTGCAGAAGGTGTGGGAGCCCATGTGGTGTCCAGGAGACACCAGGCTGTACTGGGTGAGAGAGATGGGCCCTGGTCCCACTGCAGCGTGGGGCACGGCGCCTGCAGGGCTGCAGGAGCACAGCTCCATCTCAGACCTTTTGGTGGAGACCTCAGGGATCTCTGATTGTCAGCACGGTCGTGAGAGTCACCAGCAATGCTTCCCAACAGGGATGGAGGTCTGCCCTGGAAAGAAAGCGTTAGACAATCAGTGAACACTTCACTTTGTGCCGGGCACTGTGCTGAGAGCTTCAGACGGACTGTTTTCTTTATTTTTAATATTAATTATTAGTGGAGTAGAGTTGCTTTACAATATGTTAGTTTCTGCTGTGCAGCAAAGTGAATCAGTTATACGTATACACATACCCCTCTTTTTTAGATTCCCTTCCCATTTAGGTCACCACAGAGCACTAAGTAGGGTTCCCAGTAGGTTCTCCTCAGTTATCTATTTTATACATAGTAGTCTATATATGTCGATCCCAATCTCCCAATTCATTCCATCCCCCCCCTTTCCCCCTTGGTAATCATAAGTTTGTTCTCTATATCTGTGACTATCTCTGCTTGGCAAATAAGTTCTAGAGGTACTATCTTAAAGCTATTCCC
The DNA here is from genome assembly GCF_003676395.1 of Aethalodelphis obliquidens. Taxonomy (NCBI): domain Eukaryota; kingdom Metazoa; phylum Chordata; class Mammalia; order Artiodactyla; family Delphinidae; genus Aethalodelphis; species Aethalodelphis obliquidens. Next base: position 22,040,891 of record NW_020837972.1, read on the forward strand.
CGTAACAACCCTGTAGATGTTATTATCCCCGTTTTAGTGGCAACAGGGCCCCCCAAAGGCAGGGGTAGGTGGTGAGTGGACACACCACAGTAAAAAGTGTCAGAGGTGTCAGAGAGCAGCTAAGGCTGGGTACATCTAGAGGTGGTGTATTGGTTATCCGCTCTTTTGGAACAAGTCACCCCAAAACCTAGCAGCTTAAAATAGCAAGCCTGTATCGTTTGTTTCTGTGGTTGAGAAATGTGGGCATCTGGTGCAGGGGTCCCCCAAGGCTGGGCTACAGTCCTCTAAGGGAGGGCTGGAGCGCCCGTCTCCAAGGCGAGGTGCTGGCATGGCTGTTGGCAGGAGGCCTCAGTTCCTTGCCTTGTGGGCTTCTCCAAAGGGCTGCTTACGTGTCCTCATGAAGTGGCGTCTGGCCTCTCCTGGAGACAGTGCTCTACGATACAGCAGGGAGAAAGGCAGAGCGCCTCCGGGGACCTGGTCTCAGGAGACACACCCTATCACTTCTGCTACTATTTTATTCCTTAGAAGTGAACCTCTAAGCCTCCCCCACCCTCAAGGGAGAGGAGTTAGTTTCCACCTCTTGAAAGGTGGAATGTCAAACAGTTTGTGGACCTGTTATAAAACCACCCAAGATCTTTTTAGGGAGTGGTACCCACAGTAGCAAGTGGGCGTGACAGGCTGACGAAACACGAGTAGCCACTCCTGCAGAGACCCCCTTTCCCTGGAGTCACGTGGGCACACGCATGTCCACACACAGGTGTGGTCGACACACTGGACACACACTACGAGTGACCGTGCACCGTGTTCCCTCTCCTCTTCTTTGCTCTCTGAGTGGCTTCTGATTCTTTTTGCTCAACACATCAGCGCTGCTATGACCACTTGGTAGCGTGAAGACAAACTCAGGATCCATTCAAATGCTCAGACGATGCTCTCACTGGGGGATGTGATCCAATCACAGTAGCACAAATATTTCTTATGTCATCGGAGAATCCCAGGACAGAAACAGGCCCACTGAGCTGGGGGTGGGATGCATCCCTCTTTAGTGGGAGAGCTGACAGGGGTGTCTCAGAGACCTTTCTCAGGGCCCTTAATTGTCTCTCTTCCGTGTCTGCTCTGCAGAAGGTGCTGGACGATGTGTCCCCTGAGTAGACTTCTAGAGTCTTCTGGAACAGGTGCTTCTGAGTCAACAGAAAACCTGCTGTGCCCCTGTTATGAGCAATGAGAACTAAGGATAAGGGACCGGAAGTAAGCAGTGCCCATGAGTGGCTGAGGGCGCTGCCCTGGATGGGATGGCGGGGAAGGCCTCCAGTGGAGGTGATGTGGGTGACGTTTGTGCAAAGGCCCGCGTGCAGTCGGCACAGAGCTGTGGGCTAAAGAACCAGGGTGGGGGCGGCAGCAGGAGCAGAGAGGAGCCCGTGGCACAGCTGGGGCCTCGGGAGTGTTGTAAACATGGTGGAAACCCCTGGAGGGGCCGGGGGAGCAGGACTTGCAGGTGGTTTTGGAAGAACCGCACTAGCCTTGGGTGGAACATCGAGTGTGGAGGGAGGATGGGGGAAGGGGTATGAGTGAGGAGTCTGTGGTCCAGGAAGGAGGTGATGGGGGCTGGACGTAGGATTGGGAGCTGATTCAGAGGGAGAGATTCCGGGAGTGGCCCCGACCCACGGATAAGAAGGGGAAGTTCTTGGAAGGCAAAGCAGAGCTGTTTTATTTATTTTTTTTAAAAAAATTCAAATTTAAATTAAAAAAAATTTTTGTATTGAAGTATTTTTTTGTATTATTTTGACTTACAATCATGCAGGTGTACAGCAAAGTGATTCATATATAATATATGTAGTGCATATATGTATTCTTTTCCATTATAGGTAACTACAAGATATTGAATATAGTTCCCTGTGCTGTACAGTAGGTCCTTGTTGGTTATCTATTTTATCTATTTTATATATAGTAGTGTGTATCTGTTAATCCCCAATTCTCAATTTATCTCCTGACCACCTTTTTCCTTTGATAACTCTGAGTTTGTTTTCTCTGTCTGTGAGTCTGTTTCTGTTTTGTAGATAAGTTCATTTTGCATCATTTTCTTTAGATTCCACATATAAGTGATATCACATGATATTTGTCTTTCTCTGTCTGACTTACTTCACTTAGTATCATAATCTCTAGGTCCATCCATGTTGCTGCAAATGACATGATTTCATTCTTCTTCATGGCTGAGTAGTATTCCATTGTGTATATGTACCACATATTCTTCTTTTCAGCAAAAAATAAATGTATTGTCTCCAATAAAGTATAGGGTAGACCTGGTTTTGGGAAAAACTGAATGTAAAATTCAAATCCTTTCTTCAGAGTGTTCTCTCTCTCTCACACACACTGTTTCAAGCATCTTAAATTATGGGACAGGAAATATGACAAGAGCTGTACCACGTGGCGTCTCGTTCATTCCTCCCCATAACCCTAGGAGCTCTGCCCTGTCATCACGCCCATTTCCCAGATGAGGACACTGAGACTTAGAGAGGTTACATGACTTGCCCAAGGTGACAAAGCAGGAGGTGGCAGAGCCGAGGTCTCTTAGGGAAAAATATGCAAGGTTTAAAAAAAAATTAAAAGATGCACTACCATTCTACTTATGAACAGAATGTGACAAAATTTGCCTAAAATCGACATAAGTAAAGTGATATTCCTTCTCCACGTGTTATGGCATAAATGCAGTATAAACTCCATTTTTCTCATTTTAAAACAGTGTCCTAGTAAGACAACATTGTAAATCAACTATACTTCAATAAAATAAGTTAAAAACAAACACACAAAAAAGCATCCTACGTCAGCCAAATAAAAGATGAGAGTCCATTCAAAGGCTCCACTCGACTTTTCTCTGGTACTTCATATCCCCAGTAAAGCAGACCTGCTAAAATCACTCTACTGCTTCTGTTCCTGACTATAAAAGTGATGTCCATTCACCCGAGAAATAAGCACTAGTAACAGTCTGATATATTCCTTCTCATCTCTCTTACCCCCAGAGTTTATGTAAATGCTAGCTTGTGCATGTGTAACTAAAAAAATATTATAATTCATGTCCAGCGAGAAGCATATCTTAAAGAAGAGAGAAGTTGTCTTGTCAACACGAGGAGATGCAAGGGTCCCGGCTGTTCCCAGATAAAGGCAGTCCCGGAGACCTTTGGAATGCCAATACCGTCCCGCCGGCCACACCACACTTCCCGGAGGCTCAGCGACAATTTCCTCTCCTCTTTGGCCAGATGACATTATCATCCACTCAGCCTTTTTGTTTTGCTTTGTTATAGACTGTTTTTGAAAGTCTCCAGACTTCCTGTAGACTTGTTTGTTTTCTAAGCTTTTCTTGTCCTTTCCCTTAACTGTGTAGATCCAGGCAACACTCACTCTCAACGGATCCCCTACCTCTGGTTTTATTTAACGAGGAGCTAGGTCTATGTGAGGCAAAACGAAGATAAACAGACGATCGTGATGGTGACGATGACATCGATGACGGCAGATAATCCATTTTCAAACACATTTATATGCCAGTTGCAGTGTTTAGAGGTTTCCATGTGTTCAGTCACTCAACGCTCATCACTACGGCCATTTTTCAAATGAAGAAACTGAGACAAGCCATTTGCCTGAGGTCACACAGTTGGTAAGGATCAAGTGCTAGTCTCTTTGACTCTAAAATGTTCCTAATCACTTATAAATGTTGCCTCCAGGGGGATAAAGGAAAAAAGAGATAGATAAAGAAAAAGGAGAAAAACAAAGAAAAATGAGGGAAGATGACAGACACGTAGGTGAAGGATGTCTCTTGGGCAAGACAACCATAAAACCATGAGGTTTCATCTTTGCTCAAAAGCTGATTGTGTGGATGGTCAAGGAAGTTGTCTCATAAACCAGGCAGTTATGCAGCAAAATTAGACAGAGTGTGAACAAACGCCAAAAGAATGTATGACTGAAGTTGCCATGAAGAGAGATCAGTAAGAGTGTGGGTTGGAGAGGGAAGGCTTCTTGAGGAGGTGGCTGTGAAGCTTTGGCAGATGTAGAGGTCTTAGAAGAATTACAATTCTTTGATACCCTTCCCATGGAGAGAGGGAGTCTCTGTTATTTCCCCTTGGATCCGGGCTGGCTTGTCACTGCTTCACCCCATGGAGTACAACAGAAGTGACCCCTGAGGCTGGGTCCCTCTTCATTCCCTGGAGCATAATCTGTGGAGCCCCCAGCTGCCACGTCAGCAGCTCAGCTACCCTGGGATTCCCACACTGGACACTCTGATGGATGGTCCCAGCTAAGCCCAGCTCTGCTGAAGCTTTTAGAGCAAGATGTTTTGCATCCAGCAGAGTATCAATAACCAGCTTAGCAAAATACAATGCAGAAAGCAAGCCACTATTTGAAAATATTATTTCTGGATTATTTGTTCTCACAGAGTTGGGTTCAGACAGATGGAAGAGAATTAAGTATTAGAACTAATTATTGTCACTTAACTTACTAGGAGTTTATTTTTTCCCGTGTTATAAGGATTCTGGAGGCAGCCTACTCTAACTGCTCTAGGGACCAAGTTCTTCTCTCTTTGCTCCATTGTATTTATTTGTGACTTTTGCCCTTATGGTTGCAAGGTGACTGAGAATTGCAACCACATTCCAGAAGGTGAAAGGTTAAGGTCAACAGGCAGAGCCAGATCAGCCTACACCCCTTAGAAGAGTTTTCCTGGAAGCCCCACCCACTAATATCTGCTTCAATCTCTTTGGTCAGGATGGGTCCCATGACCATCCTTGGCCCAGAGGGATTCTGGGAAATTGAGTTCTTTAGGCACATGGTGCCTTCCAAACAAATTGGGTTTCTGCTAGTGAGGGAGAAGAGGAAACTGAATATCGTTGACCAGTCCTCTGAAATTGGGCCCCCTGGATTGTGCCCCAGAAGCTGTTAAGCCTCACAGGTGGTGGGAATCGGGAGGCGCTGGGAAGCTACCAAAAGTCATTAAAAGTAATTTGGTTCCAGGTAACAATTACCCCCCACCTGCGTGGCTTTCTTCCCATCCACCCAAGACAGCTCTGGGCACTCGCCCCGCTGCTCTAGGAGTGGGGTCCAGGAGGCCCCGGGGGCAGAAACTGACGGGACAGAGAATGATGGCAGAAGCCTAGAGTGATGATGAAATTCTGAACATGAGGTTTATAATCCTCTTGCACAGGTACGAGGTCAGGTAGAGGTGAGGAGAGAGTCAGGGATGAAGATTTCAGTGGACATCTCCATGGACCACAATGGGTCCTACTTCTCCTGGGCTCAGCCATCATCCCCGAGCGTGTACCGCAAACCCCCGCTAGGGGCTGCAAATGTAAATGTCTCCCGGGGCTGACCTGGTAACATTACTGAGTGTATAGGCTGGGCTTGCCGTGGGGGGAAGGAAAGCCCTGCCTCAAGAGGGTGCCGTTACCCAGCCCCTGCCAGGAATCACCGCGAGACAATGAAGATGCGAAGTAGCAAAATCCTGGATTTTTTTCAAGGAAAGGAGGAAGTCAATTCATTTACTTTACCTTTCCTGGTCTTTAAATTACGGCAATTTAAACAATTCAAGCACTGTGCAAGTCAAACAAACATCTGAGGACAAATCTGGTCCACCTGCCACCAGCAGATAACCTCCCACTCAACATCTATCTCGAGTTAGGAGATACATGCCCTGGAATATGCTTCCTCCTGCAGGACTGAAGTTTTTTGCTTTGTTTTGCTTTGTTTTACTATTTCATGTTCTGATTGACCCTTATATGTTCCCTACTGGTTTTACTTTGAAGCAAAAATGTCTTACATATGTGTCCCCTTTGTGCTTTTAAAAGGCTTTAATATCTTTCATCGCATTCGGTCTTCAGAAACCTGGAGGTAGACTGGGCCATCCCATTTGCAAATAAAAAGTGAGCAACTTTAGTAAGCAACTTTAGATAACTCTTGCTAATTGCAAGATCCATGTTTAAAACCAAAGATTCTGTCTGTTCCTGAGAGTAGAACTGAGCGACCTACAGACTTGTTTCCAAGTTATTCTAAGACTTGTAATTCTAGATCCTTTCTACTCAACCACACCAAATTTCCATTTCTGGGATTTATTCTCATGAAACAGACCAAAGAAGACCCAGGGAGTACTTGAGAATGATACACAGATATGGATAGAATTCCCCAGCACATTTTCTGCTGGCATGACATATTATCAAGTTGGGTCAATCCAAATTCCTCAGAGTTCAGCCTCCATGTCAGTGAGCATTCTTTTTTTGTTGCTTATAGCAACATCTTTGTCTCATTAAAGCAAAGGATCATTTACTGGAATTCTACAAGGGAGCTCCCATCAGTAATGGGAGGGCCGGAGGGCTAGACTTGGAAAAAGAAAGTAGCCCTAGGGACCTCCATAGCAGGAAGAGCTTGGAGGTCTCATCAGTTGCCACTGGGATGAATCTGCTTAAATTCATTAAACAAACAAACAAAAAAACAAAACACTTTTTTTTCTGTCCAGGCAAATGTCACTCCAATTTAAAACCCATGGGAGAAAATCTGCTGCCCATCACCGCTGGAACTTTGATGACCTGCTGGAAAAGATCTGGGACTGTCTGAAACGAGTTGAGCATTTACACCAAACCCAAAGGCCAGTTAGTTGGCCAGATTACACATCCCCAGTGGTGCTGCCTTACTCTGGGACCATGGTGGAGGATTTCTGCATGAAGGTTCACAAAAATCTTATCAAAGAGTTTAAATACACTCTTGTGTGGGGTCTCTCTGTGAAACATACTCCTCAAAAAGTGGGTAAAGACCATACGTTGGAGGACGAGGATGTCATTCAGATTGTGACGAAGTGACACCGTCCCCTTCCCCACCTGCCGGGCCAACCATAGCAGCTTTCTCCATGATCGGACACCTGACTGCAAGCCTTTCCTGGCCTTGGCAGACACTGGATCACGATACAGGGGCGGGAGAGGGAGGCACCCAAACTGAACTTCACTTGTCTTAACTTGGTGTCACCTTGTATGTTGAGCTGCATAAAAGACCTGGTTGGCCCAAAAAAAAAAGAAAAGAAAAGAAGGAGAAGTCCATTCGGCCAAGTTTGGATCACACGCCCATGCCTTGTTTAGAAGAGGCCAGACGACTTGATGTACAGACTCACTAAGATGCACACTGAGGGTAGAATTCCTTAAGAGGTTGCTTTCTGAAGTCCATTCTCCCCTCCTCCTTCCGGGAGGAGATCTAGTTTGGCATTCCCCAGCCTCCTTTGCAGCTAGATGTAGCCACGTTCCTCCGTCCTGGCCAGAAGAATGTGAGCAAAGGTGACCCCATCTGGCCCAGGAAACGTCTCACTTGCTCTTGCCGGGCTCTCTCCACCCATCAGCTCGCTGGAATGGTGGCTGCTGAAGGTGATCATGGAAGCTGAGGGTTAAAGGTGGCGGAGTCGAGCTTAGCCTGGGTCCCTGAGTGACCACATGGAACGCAGTGCCCCACCCTCCACTGCCTTGTGCATGAATAAGACACAAACTTTATCAGGTTGAGTGATGGATTCTGTGGTCTTTTAGCTACAGCAGTTTGGTCTCTCTTAACCTATAAATGCTATTACCCAAATAAGGGTAAGTGGTCTTTTGGTGGTCAAAAAACAAGAAGCATCCCGTGTTCACAGAGGAGGAATTAAAAGGAACCTGGAAACTCATGCGCCTGGCGTGAAAGTAACATCCCTTCTTTTTTTCAACATGTTAGGAAGAATTTGGCCAATTTGGGGAATTAGAATAACCCAGCTTCTCAAGGGCCATCTGTAACAGGTCACACGTAACTTGGACACTCCCCAGAGACCCTCCAAGGAGCCACATACAGAGATCACTGGGTCCTCTCCCATCCCCCACCTGGTCTGTGGATTCTCATAAATCCCGATCAGCAGGGCTGGTCTCACTGCTAAGCATTCTGACTTTCCTCTCCGCCCCTGGCACGTTTTTCTGCCTAATCCAGTGATAACAGAAGCTAGAGGATTTACCCACCTTCTTCCCTGCCCTTGAGGTTACTGAAAAAACATAACTCATAAACCTGGCCTCACTGGGGGCCTGACACTGTGACACAGAGACACAAGATCTTTTTTGAGCACTTGTGGGAAAATCAGAGAGAGAAACGGCTGGCCCATGCAGGCATTCCAAGCCCAAACACAATAATGAATTTTGCACACATCAGTGGGTTCTGACTCTGTTGCCAATTAAACCCTCTGTGGGGGGCAGGCAGTCCACTTAATCTTTGCTGCCAAAGACACAATCCCCCCAAATACCACAGGGGTGGGGGTGGGCGGAGGGGTGGAAACTGTATTACAAAGACGACCCCAAATCCTACCCTATTTCTCTGAAGTTTTCCTCATTCTCTTTCAGTCTACTCATCCCTGACTCTGCCCATCAGTAAGGAATGACCAGATACATGGAAGGGGAGTAAGTCCCCCCGCTGACCTGCATTACCAGAAGTGGGAGTCTGTGTACTTTAGGTGCCAGGAAAAGAGTGGTCCAGCTACCCAAAGGGTGAGTGTTTTTGCTTAATATGAATTCAAAGGGAGCTTCTGAAACGAAAATGAAGGGGATGTGGGAGTTACATAAGTTGTGGTATGAAATTCTGCCAATAGCGTCATTCAGAATCGAGAGGTGTTTGTGTTTTCGTTCCTTCTTTTATTTTCTTTTTAAAAGAAGAACCCCCAAGGGGTTATCAAATCAAATTTATAGTTAAAATAATCTTTAAAAACTCAGCTTAAAAGAAAAACTGGCCCCAAATGTAATGATTAAGCTGGAGCCAAATGACAGCCTGGGAGAAGCCCCCCTTTGGAAACAGGGCCTCCTGGGTTCAAGCGCATCGATGCCCCACAGTTCGCTCTTTATACTGGCGAAGCCCTGGCTGCCCCGGGCCTCAGGTTTCTAGTTTGTAAAACAAAAACAATGATTTAAAAAGACTGTAAGGTTTCTGGCACATAGTAGGAGCTTATGCAATGTTAGCTATTACTATTGTGAGCAGGGGTGTTTAAACAGAGCTTAACTTGCATTTCCTGTAGGGACTTAATTAACTTCTTGGCTTTTAAAGAAATGTTTACGGCTGGCCTGGAAGAGTCTGGTAGAAAAGAAATAAATACTAACCAGCCTTTGTATAATGTTGCTATTTACACACGCAGAAGAATTTTTGTACATACTACTTCGTTTCTCATTACAACTCTGAAGCGGCTAGAACTGGTATCCACTCTATTTTCTCTATATTTTACAGAGGAGAATATATATTAGAATATATATTATATATATATAATTATATATATATAATATATCTGAGAATATATATTATATATATAATATATCTGATTATATATCAGATATATTAGGTATATGTGATTTTAGACATTATACTTAATATATAATCAGTTTTCTCCTCTGTAAAATATATTTTATGCATTATATGTGAGTATATATGGATATATATGTATACATGTTATGTGTGTGTATATGTGTGTTTACATGTGTATCGTGTATATATGTATACATATGTGTGTTTATGTGTGTATGTATGTATTGGATATATATGCATGCACATGCGTGTTTATATGTGCTCCTGTGTGTGTACAGGTACACGTGTGTGTGTACTCACATACACACCAAAGTCAGGCAGATGACAGTGGTTAGCGGTGACTGTTTCCTCACTGAACACAGAGTATTTGAGCTGAAATGTAAAGAATGAGCAGAACTGGCCCAAGGAAGTGTTTTTAAACGGGAACAAAACCCACGGAAGACACACAAGGGATAGGACCAAATTAAAAACTCTGTACAACTCTCCTGACCGCAAACACAAGAGAAGCTAGAACAGGAAGAAAGTACTTGCAGAGTATATCACAGGCAAAGGATCCTTAGCCCGGGGAGCCCGTGGCACATTCAGGGGGAGACGCACAGCAGGAGATCCGAGGAGAAGGGGCCCTGGGAGTCGGGAAGAGCTGGGTGGTGGCTGACAGTCACGGACAGGAGAGGTGTGCAGAGAGTGGGGAACCGGGCCAGAGCAGAGCCTGGAGGACTTGGCCCTGGAAGGGAGAGGTGGGGAGAAGAGGAGGGAGTGAGGCAGCAGGGCGGGGGGGTGGTAAAGTGGGGAAACCAGGGAGCAGAGGTGGGTGGGAAGGGACCCGTGGAGGTGGAGGGTAGCGAGCCAGGCTCAGGGGAAGTCACCTTCCAGGGCAGTCACAGTGGGGAGAGGAGAAACGTGGGGCTGCCGTGTTGGGGGAAGCTTTCTTTGTTGCCAGGGGTAGGTTTTGTTTTGTTTTCAGTGATGCAGGAGGCTTAGCCTCTTCCTATTCCGGAAGGAAGGAAGGAGATGGGCCTGGGGACCAAAGCCCAGGAGCCTCGGCCATCAGCCCAAACCTTGGTCTCTTTCTACAGAAAGATGTGGTCTCCATGAGAAGCTCTTCTCACAAGACCAAAGCAGCGGGCCCCACAATAGACCGTGAAGCAAACTTATCTTTCTGGGGGAAGGAACAGGGATGCCACGGACCTGCTGAGACACAGGCTAACCCAACAGCCCACCTTGATGGGCCCTTCGTCCCTGCCGGTCAGATTTGCGGCTGGAAAGAAATGTTGGCCAAGTGATGGGAAAACTACGAGATTCCACAAAGAGAATTTGGGAAGGTGTAGATCCTGAAGCTTGGCTGTGGCCGGCAGGACCTCAGGGCCTGCTGACGGGGATGGTGTCTGCAGACCTCAGCGTTACAGAGTTTAGACATACCTATTCTGTTCAAACTAGTTATGCTAACGGTACGTCAATATACTTCGGCTAAAGAAAGGCAGGACGGTGGCGTGGCTGAGCGCCAGCCCAAGGCCAGGCCACCGCGCTCCAGACCTGGGCTCTGCCCCTGCAACTGTGCGGGTCCTTGGTGAGAACTTCCCTTCTCTCTTCTTGCCTTTCCCATCATTGAAATGCAGTTACCTCACAGAGCTCTTGTGGGGCTTAAACAAATTCCTACACGTGAAGCACCTAGCACAGAGCTTTGGCATAAATAGTAGCTACTCAGAAAACAGTAACACCGTAAGGCCTCGAAGGACTCCTTTGACCATCGCCCTTAATATGGTACTCCGCCCTTTCCCGTGGGAAACCATACTTGCCCGTTTCACGGGTATTCCTCTAAACCCTTTTCAACTGATTTTCATGAATATATGGACAAGAATATGACCTGGTAGATTTCCGTTTTTACATGATGGCATCATATCCTATAAATCAATATGATGGTTTTTTTTGTTGTTGTTGTTTGCGGTACGCGGGCCTCTCAGTGCTGTGGCCTCTCCCGTTGCGGAGCACAGGCTCCGGACACGCAGGCTCAGCGGCCATGGCTCACGGGCTCAGCTGCTCCGCGGCACGTGGGATCTTCCCGGACCAGGGCACGAACCTGCGTCCCCTGCATCGGCAGGCGGACTCTCAACCACTGCGCCACCAGGGAAGCCCTGATGGTTGTTTTGACTCAGTAGCATGCCTTAGAGAGCAGTCCATGGACTAGCGTGTGGGTCTAAGTGACTTTCTGGGTTTTTTTTCCTAAATGACTTTCTTTAATCCCGGTAATCCACCGCATGGCTCTACCTGAGCTGAGCCATCTTTGATCACCTGGGTCAATTCCTGTTTGTCATCATTACAAATAATATGTCTGTAACATCCTTGTTCCAGACTTTAAAAATTATAAAACATTCCAACATGGAAAAATGTGACAATAAGATAACAAAACTCATGGCCCCTGCCCCTAGATTCAACCATTATCACCATTTTATCCCAGTAGCTTCATCCATCCCTTTTCCTCTGGTCTCCTCCCTCCCTTCCCCTCCCCCTTCCTTTCTCCCTTATTTGGGATATAATAGTTTAAAGCAAATCCCTGACTTCATGTCATTTTGCCCCTGATCTCTATCCCTAAAAGGAACATGTCCACTCATTTAAAGTGATGGCGATGGGGTGAGGGTAGTTTCAAGAGAGAGAACCCCATTTCTCACCCTGGGAGACAGAGCGCTTGGCTGGAGGCGCTCTGACACTGCTCAGCGGGGTGAAAAGTGCCTTGCAGGTGAGAAGCGCCGTTTTCGTGATCCCTGCTGGAGAACGTTCCTGAAAATACAGGAGGAAAGCCACAGTTCTCTCCTGACTTTTTGGGCCTCACATTGCATCATAGCTGTTACAGATGTTTCGGAAATCGGGACTTACAGACCACCTGCGTCTCCTCCGGTGTCAGCTGAGGTTGGTAAACCCCTGCCAGTCCTACAGCACCTTCCAGCACCCAGGGAAGCGGCTCCCACAGATATGGTGGAGATGAGCCGGCACCGGTGGTGTTCAGCATGCAGACCTGCCCTCCTTGTTCACGATGGGAGGAGCCCCGTTATCATGACCGCCATTCCCCCTATTTAAAGCAAACTAACAAAACGTGGCAGTCAGCACCCGGGGCGCTGTCGGATGGAGGGATGCGGCGCCAGCTGGCGGGGCCCCCTGGTTGATGGCAGTCACTGCTGGGTGAGAGCTGGGCCCTCTCCCTTCGCAAGAACTCTGAGGTCAGCAGCGCTGATAGCCTCGGCATCAAAGCTCTAGAACATGTCAAAGAGTCAGGACCCGGGGCGGGGGCCCAGCCCAGCCGCCCACCTGCAGGGGCCTGTCAGTCATCCTCTGGGCAAGGATGCTCCCTCCTCTGTCTGCAGGTTCCAGAGGCCGACCGAGTGGGTTCGGATCCAACTTCTCCTCAGGCACCTCGTGTTCTTAGCTTGACCGTGTCCAGAGCAGAGCTAGCAGGGAACACTCTCCAAGTGTCACTGGTGAGTCACCTGCTTAGGGTGATGGTGTCGGGGACACGTGAGGAGGCAGCTTCCCTGGATCCAGAGGCTGCGGGGCAATGGCTGCCCCTTGGATCCACTAGAAAGGGCCAGTGCAAGGCAGGCCTCTCTGGCTGAAGCAGACGGAAACGCCAGAACACAGCAGGCCCAGGCCCAGATGTCTGAGGCTCTGGGAGCTGCTAAATTCCAGGCGTCCTTCGATGTGTCTGCTCTTCCCAGGTGAGTGGGAAAAGCAAGGACGCTTCCTCTACCCCACCTCTCCACTGCCCACCCACCTGAATTTTCCAGTATCGTGGAGCTCCCCCGGGAAGGGCTGAGCAATAACTCCACTGCCTGCCTTCCCACGAAGCGGCCCGCGTTTCCTGCCACCCCCATCCAAAGCCACCGCTTTGCACATCTCCATCTGAAAAAAGGTAAAAAAGGAAAACCGTCGAGGGAGATGACGGGCTACACAATGCCACGTGTCCAGGGCCCGCCGCGTTCAAAGCCCGTCTGCTCGAGTTTACGTGCGTTTCCTGTGCCCCTCCCCCTCGCTTTGTCCGAGCTGCAGGGATTCGCGGGGATGGATCATAACTTTCTTCCGAGGTGAGATCAAAGGGTCTGGGAGAGGCCTGCTTGTCGTTTTCCGACAAAGCAAACTTCCCAGCGTCTGTTCCGGCCTCTCGACGGGCAGGGCGGCTATGAGGATGCTGCAGACTTGCCCGACTTTCCGGGTGGGGTTTTCAGCCCCTGCCCTCCCAGAGGTAACAGTTGAGCTCTAGAAACGCAGGGGCCCGGGTCTGGACACCGGCAAAGGGGGCAGGCCTACGCTGGTTCACACCCCACCAGGCAGCACACCTGGAGCGTGACGTCATGCTGTTGGGACGGAGCCCAGAGCCTCCCCACGTACCCAGGTGGGGTTTTGCCTTCTTGAAACAGACGTGTATGAATCCCACCTGCACCGCTTGAGGAATTTTTCCACGGGGACGTCCCCAGTGTCCCCGGCATCCTGCTCTACGTTCAGAAGTTGAGATGATCTGTCCTCCTTTGGAAGCTGCCTTTGACTCCCTACCTGTTTCCTGGGGCTTTAAGTAAAATCTTCCCTGGTTTGTGACTTAGGGCTGTGGGACAGTAATAAAAGTGGCCGTGCTTTCTTTTTTATTAATTTTTATTTTATATTGAACTACAGTTGATTTACACTGTTGTGTTAGTTTCAGGTGTACAGCAAAGTGATCCAGTTATCCATATACGTGTATCTATTATTTTTCAAATTCCTTTCCCATGTAGGTCATTAAAGAATATTGGGCAGAGTTCCCTGTGCTACACGGCAGGTCCTTGTTGGTTACCTATTTTATATACAGTGGTGTGTAGCGGCTGTGTTCTCTTCTTCCAGAGAGTTTTCTGTCCGTCTCCAAGCTTAGTTCCAGAGGCCCTGGGAAGGAGTGTGTGTGTCTGTATGTCTGTCTGTATGTGTGTCTGTATACAAGTCTTTTGTAAGTGTGCATGTGTGTGTGTGTGTTTATGTGTACACGTGTGCGTGTAAGAAGAAGGCAGCTTTTGCCCTCATTCTGCTTAGAGTCAGACTTTGTGGAAAGTGATTTGCTTTTTCAATCACAGTCCAGGACCTTGGAGTCCAAACTGCAGTCAATGCCCTTGTTTTGACTTCCTCTGCCCCCAACAGGCCGATCAGCACAGGAAAGAAAAGACAGATAGAACCTCCTAAGGCTTTATTTAGCATCTCCTCTTTCAGCAAGGCTGTCTGCCCCGTTAGCTGACCGGCATCCGTCTGGATTCCTTTGGTCCGGGCAGTGGCTCCTGATCACAGCCAGGAAGACAGTAAGGCCCTGAGTTGAATTGTTAGGGGTCTGGGGCCCCCGGGCGGGACTGACTTCCTCCTAGCAGGGCCCTGACTTACGCTGGGCCCTTAGACCCAGATTCTGGCTTTCACAGCCACTGCGTCCAGCAAGGGTCCACACGGGTGAAAACCCTTCAAAGATTTGCCAGATTCTCCCGTAAGGCTCTGTAATTGTTACCGACCAGGGTTCTCGGCCCCCTTGATCAATAGAAATTGATCAGAGGCCAGACAAGAAATTCAGGCAAGGCTTTACTGGGGCCCCTGTAGGGGCTGCTGCAGGGGGAGCGAGAACCAGTAACAGGTTCCCTTGCTTGCCTGCTCCCTGAGCGGGGTGCCGGCTGGTTCCTTATATGGGGTGAGGGGAGGGGTGTGTCCAGGGGTCGGGCTGGAGGCGTGGCTCAGGTGGTCTGCCCACCCCTTAGGTGGTGCTGAGTGCAGGGGGCCTGCGCGGTGCCCTGCTTTTGCCCCCGACCCCCTGCTTTTGCTCCTGGCTCTTCAGAAGTGGCAGTTGGGTTTTCTGGTCTCTTTGTATCTTTTGTCCAGAATTTGTCCCAACTGTGCATGCACGCAGTTATTTTTAGTGCCATACAGTTTCTCTGTATTCTGTCGCTCAAGGAGAGGTGAGTCCAGGTGCAAGCCCTGCAGCAAAGGGTCCCAGGTCCCAGGTCCCAGCCTGTCTCATAATGGTGAGAAGAGGATTCGGAAGTTGGCGGAGAATCGGCACGGGCAGCTTGTGTTAGTGGGTGCGTGTGTCACGTGCATCCCCTCACTGACCTTCATCCTGACCTGGAAAGAAGGGGCGATGATCCCATTGTGTGGACAAGAGTCTTGAGGCTCAGACTTGAGGCCTGCTGCAGCGTGGACTGCCCTCAGTGAAAGAAGGCGAACACAGAGAGAGACACACTGCGTGATTTTGTGTGTATGAAATGTCCACAACAGGCAAGTGCATGGACACAGGAAGCAGAGTGGTGGTGGCCAGGGGCTAGGGCAAGAGGAATGGGGGTGACTGATGAAGGGGTACAGGGCTTCCTGTGGGGGGATGAAAACGTTTTGGAGCTAGACAGATGTGGGCTTTGCACAACACTGTGAGTGTACTGACTGCCACAGAATTGTACACAATTAAATGTTTAATTTTATGTAGTGTGAATTTTACCCAAGAAAAGAATATATAACTAAAAAATATAACTAAAAAAACAAAAACAGAAACTTACTGAGATATGCCTACTCACACACAAGGATGGCTAAAATGATGGACAGCACCAAATATTGGTGAGATGTGGGGCGGCTGGACGTCTGGGGCATCGTGGGCGGGCGTTTAGGACAGTGTGACTG
The DNA here is from genome assembly GCF_003676395.1 of Aethalodelphis obliquidens. NCBI lineage: Eukaryota > Metazoa > Chordata > Mammalia > Artiodactyla > Delphinidae > Aethalodelphis > Aethalodelphis obliquidens. The sequence goes on from NW_020837972.1 coordinate 22,056,854, forward strand.
CTGTAGTGGAGTGCTAGGGCTGCTGTGACAGAGGCCACGGGCCGAAGAGCTTCAACAACAGAAAAGTACTTTCTGGAGGCCAGGAGTCCAAGACCGAGATGTCGGCAGAGCTGATTCCTTCCGAAGGGAAGGATCAACTCCAGGCTTCTCTCGTTGGCTTGCAGACAGCTGTCTCCTCTCTCCATGTCTTCACGTCATCTTCTCTCTGGACATGTCAGTATCCAAAACCCTCTTGTTAGGAGGACCCTCGTCATGTTGGATGAGGGTCCCCCCGCCATGTGACCTCCGAACTCCCTTACCTTTGTAAAGCTCCCACCCCCAGTACAGTCACACTGTGAGTTAGTACTTCATCACATGAATCCTTGAGGGGACCCGATTCAGCCTATAATAACTACTCTGAGAAATTGCTTGGCCAGTTCTTAAAACGTTAAACATATACTTACCATACCATCTACTAGTTCTGATCTAAGTATTTACCCCAAGAGAAGTGAAAACATATGTCTCCACGAAGGCTTACATATACACGTCAAAGCAGTTTTATTCAGTGTTCCCAAACTGGAAACCAATGTCCACTAACAGCTGAATAGACATAATTCGCAGTATGGTTGTAAGTGGAACAGAACTCAGAAGACGGAAGGGCTATAGGTGGTTCATTCGGCGACGTGGCTGAACCTCCAAAAGGATTAACTTGCTTGCTTTAGGTCCTTCCTTTAGGTCCAGGCATTTACAAAATGTTTTTTTTTGGGGGGGGGGTCAAAAAATGGAAAGACTAGAACTAGTTGAACATGTGTCTCTTAGAAGATGAGAATCTGCTGAGGGATCAGTTATCTTTTTCTTTCTGATTTGCCAGTACTGAACCTCAAGATGGCCTTTGTACTCAGAACGAAAACATCTTCTAGTAAAGACCTCGAGCAGGATGGAGAAGATCTGAGCTCTCCAGGGTCCTGGGTCATGTGGGTGTAAGGACAACAATCTCGAAGAGGGCCTTAACGGGGAGGAGGAACGGCAGCTATCGATCAAAAGAAACAGGAGAAAAGGCTCCGTGATTTAAAGGGCCATGGATACTTGCAATGAAACCACTGGGGAGGGATGTCGGCGCAATGCTGTAATTTAAATGAGAACTGGTAACGTGGAGAATGGCCTCCCGCATCCTGGTCCCTGGTCCCTGAAGAGTTTTCTTCTCCAGTAGGAGCCTCCCATGACACCATGGTTTCATTTAATTTATGTGTGTTGCTGGTGAGAGGACATAGAAGGCTGACAGGTTATAACGCAGACATGTCGTGGGGGGAGACCGAGAAACTGTTTCCCGGAATGAGGGGAAACAAGCCTGAAGTCAGATGCCAGGGTGATGAACAGGTAGAAATGTTGTCATTCCAACTGCTAACAAAGGTTGGGTCGTTAAAAACTGGGGGTTGCGTTGAGAATGGAGAGCTTCTTCCCTGAATGCTCAAGCCAGATCTAGAGTTTGTGTGTCCACCCTCTTACCTCCTGGACCCTGTGCACGCCAGCCCCCTGCCCCCTGCTCCCACCTTCTCCCGTCACAGAGCTGCCTGCATTGTAAAGTGTCAAGTGTAAATACCAGGGTGTTACGAGGATCAAATGAAATAACAAGCAGGAAGGTGACTGGCGGCGACAGGTCCCAGTTAATGCTGCTGGAATACTCGTCTGGGAGGGAGACGGAGTAGGGTCTGGTCTCACAAGGGTTGAGTCCCACCTCTGACATTTCCAAGCTGGATGGCTTTGTCTCCCGGTTGAAGAAATGGTGTAATAGTGGCACCTGCTTCCGTGGGTGGTGGAGATTGAGTGAGCCGGCTGGGCTCATTTCCAACAGACGGGAGTCTGGTGCATCCCAGCAACAAGGCGTGAGTGCTACGGCCTTGGCCGTGAAAGACAGTGGGAACTGTGAAGGACTCAGTGAGAAGAATTCCTAATTCCTGAGCACCTCCTGTGCCTGGTTGGCCCTAAGCACTGACCGTACCCCGTCTATGCAGCCCTCACCCCGGTCCCCTGAATGCAGGTGCTCCTACACCTTGGGAGGAAACCAAGCCACAGAGAGGCCAAGTGACCTACATGAGCCTTTCCGGCCAGTTGGTGACAGAACCAGAATTCACACCAGGGATGCTGTGATTCCAGGACAACTTACCATGCGGTTTTCAGTGAAGGGAAACCTCATCAGCCAGAACATCTAGGAAAAATTTTGTAGGCGTAGGAATTGATCTAAACCCAGATTCTGCTGTTTGGGTTAATTAATTGTGTCCTGCTCCCCCGGAATCTGTCTCCCCAGCTGGAAAACAAACTGGTCATTCACCCCAAACTGATTTACGCCTGTGCACTGCTGTGTGCGATAGACAAGGAAGAAAAGTCAGTTTCTTAAGGAAATGTTTAATATGAGAAGAATTGCATTTAGGGGCAATGGGTATCACCACCAACACACTAGAATTCTCTTCGTCCACTACGGAGATCTCTGCAGATTTACCTCTGGGCCAATAATTCAAACCAAAGGAACTATTCGAGTGCGTTCATCCCTTTCCTTCCTTCCTATCTCCTGCCTGCTCCTCTCAAACGCACACATCCTTAGAAACACATCCCAAATCATTTTGCCCGCCCTGATATACCCCTACCGACCCTTATGCAACCAAACGTTTTCCCCATAGCAACAGTTTGAAGACAGAAGACTTTTAATTATGCCGCATTCAGATGGAGAGCTCTTTAAGTCATCATCTCTGGTGCTTTCTTTTCATGCAAATATGATTCTGGGTTCCATGGGCGGTCTTGATTTTTAAGAACTCCAGATGTTCAGAGGAAGCAATCGTCATGCTTTCTCTCTAAGTGCCTTAATGGAAAGTTTGCGTCTAGCATGTTTCAAAGTCCCCCAAAGAGAAGCTTTCATACTTGAGAGCAAAGTAACTGAATTCAAAACTTTTCTTAATAACGGAAAAGGCTTGTGTGACACACAGAAGCTAGAATAATACCGGGAAATCAGAGGGGACTTTGCTTTACCAGAAAGCCTCCAGAATAAAGATTGGTCTTGATTGGAGGGAAGGAGGGAGGGGGCTGAGCGGGATGGGGTGGGTGGCGTCTGCACGGAGAAGGAGGTCAATGTCTTTCTCTCCCTAGAACGCTAGTTCTTATCCAACTTTGAGACCAGGGTCTGCCAGTGCTGTCCTGGGAAGCGCCCGGGGGCTTTAAAGGAACACTTGTGGGTATCGGTTTTTTTTTTTTTTTACATCTTTATTGGAGTATAATTGCTTTACAATGGTGTGTTAGTTTCTGCTTTATAACAAAGTGAATCAGCTATACATATACATATGTTCCCATATCCCCTCACTCTTGCGTCTCCCTCCCTCCCTCCCTCCCTATCCCACCCCTCCAGGTGGTCACAAAGCACCGAGCTGATCTCCCTGTGCTGCGCGGCTGCTTCCCACTAGCTACCTACCTTATGTTTGGTAGTGTATCGGTTTTTGATCCAGCTCTGCTGACCTCCCCTCTGAGGGCAGGGTGGCTATTAAATGTTTTCCCTCAACGCCCAAGCAGACCCTCGGCTTGTAACAAGGGAAGAGGCATCATTTGCTTCTTATTCTTAAAGCAGCGACTTGCCCACGTTAATACCAGGCGCTGACTGAAGCGGTCTTCCAGACGCCCACAGCTGTTTTCTCCAGATCCTTACCTTGTTACCGAAAGTGGGATCTGTCTGCTTGCCCCCCGAAAGTGAATACTCGAGGGGCAAGGTTGGTGGAAAGGAAAGTTTGCTTTAATTTGGAGGCCAGCAACCTGGGTGGGGAGGGGGGAAGGCGGACTCGGTCCAAAGGCCGACTCCCCTCTGACAATCAGGGGACAAGAGCTTTGAAAGGAGAGTTTCAGGGGTGCACAGGCTGAGGGAGGGGCTCCACGCAGAAACAGCACAGGCAGCTCCGACAGGCTCCTTGAACTTGGTCATGTGGTGGTCTGATCGCTGTCAACGTGACGGTTCTTAAGTGCAGTTAATCTTCAGTTGCAGGGTCAGTTTTGTTCCCATTTCCTTGAGGCCAGTTCTCGGAATTGTGGCAGCTTGTGTCATGGCTACAGTCTGGTCATCACGTAGTTAACGTCTTCCACCTGGTGGGAGTTTCAGTATCTATAAAACAGCTCACAGGACACAGCTCAGAATATTATAGCCATGAAAGAGGAGCTAAAGGTCCTTGACTTTATCTAATGGCTGAAGTATTATTATTTTGTCCTGTTTGCTTTTCCTTGCTTCTCTATTTTCTCACTTTTCTGATTAAACTTATACTTTGGCTAAAATTTTTCTACAGACAAAAGGCAGGCTGAGGACATGGGTGGTGTGGGGAGGGGGGAGAGCCACAGGGTCCTGCTCTGTTTCGTGTTTGGTTTTGGAAAATGTGGCATATTTGATTTCATTTTGGTTGCTTCTAAATAAGAGGCCAGTTAACTGACCTTGATGAAGTTTATTGAGTTATTGAAGTTAACTCAGTAACTGTATGAATTTACATCACTCTCCTCTTTTCCCCTCCTCACCCTCCAATTATCTGTGTTCTAAGGATTATTTTCTTAAGTCTCTGCAAGTAGGAAACAAAAAGAACCTCAATTATTGTGTTGTTTCCTTTATTTGGTGCACCTGCTTGCAGAAATTTAGGTATAGTCATGATTCTGTTTGATTTTTTTTTTTTTTTTTTGCGGTACACGGGCCTCTCACTCTTGTGGCCTCTCCCGTTGCGGAGCACAGGCTCCGGACGCGCAGGCTCAGCGGCCATGGCTCACGGGCCCAGCCGCTCCGCGGTATGTGGGATCCTCCAGGACTGGGGCACGAACCCGTGTCCCCTGCATCGGCAGGCGGACTCTCAACCACTGCGCCACCAGGGAAGCCCTGAAACTTAAAAGCTTTTGCACAGCAAAGGAAACCATAAACAAGACAATAAAACAACCCTTAGAATGGGAGAAAATATTTGCAAACAGAGCAACTGACAAAGGATTAATATACAGGCAGCTCATGCAGCTCAATATCAAAAAAACCACAAAACCCGATACAAAAATGGGCAGAAGATCTAAGTAGACATTTCTCCATAGAAGATACACAGATTGCCAACAAACACATGAAAGGATGCTCGACATCATTAATTATTAGAGAAATGCAAATCACCACTACAATGAGATGTCATCTCACACGGGTCAGAATGGCCATCATCAAAAAATCTACAAACAATAAATGCTGGAGAGGGTGTGGAGAAAAGGGAACCCTCTTGCACTGTTGGTGGGAATGTAAACTGATACAGCCACTGTGGAGAACAGTATGGAAGTTCTTTAAAAAACTAAAACTAGAACTACCATATGACCCAGCAATCCCACTACTGGGCATATACCCCAAGAAAACCATAATTCAAAAAGTGTCATGTACCACAATGTTCATTGCAGCTCTATTTACAATAGCCAGGTCATGGAAACAACCTAAATGCCCATCAACAGATGAATGGATAAAGAACATGTGGCCCAAATATACAATGGAATATTACTCAGCCATAAAAAGGAATGAAATTGGGTCATTTGTAGAGATATGGATGGACCTAGAGACTGTCACACAGAGTGAAGTTAGTCAGAAAGAGAAAAACAAATACCGTATGTTAACACACATATATGGAATCTAAAAAAAAAAAAAAAAAGGTCCTGATGAACCTAGGGGCAGGGCAGGAATAAAGACGCACATGTAGAGAATGGACTTGAGGATGTGGCGAGGGGGAAAGGTAAGCTGGGAGGAAGTGAGAGAGTGGCATGGACATATATACACTACCAAATGTAAAATAGATAGCTAGTGGGAAGCAGCCGCATAGCACAGGGAGATCAGCTCAGTGCTTTGTGACCACCTAGAGGGGTGGGATGGAAGGAGACGCAAGAGGGAAGAGATATGGGAACATATGTATATGTATAACGGATTCATTTAGTTATAAAGCAGAAACTAACACACCATTGTAAAGCAATTATCCTCCAACAAAGATATTAAAAAAAAAGAAATTCCTATATTTGGTAGCAGATTTGTTTTGAAGATTTTATATATATGCACATTATTCCTATGGGTGCTCCAAATGGAATCCAGCCAGGCAGAGGACAATTACTCGGCCCTCCCAGTCTTTGCCTACCACGCATTTTTGTTTTGTTTTGTTTCAGCCGTGCCGGGAGGCATAAGGGATCCTAGTTCCCTGACCAGGGCTCGAACCTCTGTCCCCCATAGTAGAAGTGCAGAGCCCCAAACACTGGCCCGCCAGGGAACCCCCACCCTAAGCAATTCTCGTGTAAATAGGATAGGTAGCCTTTTTAAATCTTAACTTTTCATTAAAGTGTAACACACAAGGAAGGGTCAAAATCATGAATGTGTTACCCAAAGAATTTTCTCAAAGAGAAGGCACCTTTGTAACCAACACCGTACCCATAGAGAGAATTTTGCCATCTTCCCAGAAGCTCCCCTGAGGTCCAGTCACTATGCCGCTCACAGGCTGACTGCATTTGTCACTGGTATCGTGCCGTGGATGGTGCCAAAAATGCTTCCAAAGTGCTTTTACCAACTCACGCTCTCCCAGTGAGAGTCAGAGTGTGCTTTCCCACACCTTCCCCAGCCCTGGCTACAGCCAAGCTTTTCAATCATTGCCGCTCCAAGAGATGAAAAATCATAGGTGAATATCATCTTAGTTTGGACTTTTAGAATTATTAGTAAAGCTAAGCCTTTGTTTCCTTGTGTTTATTGGCCCTTTTCTGGGACACACCTGTATTGCTGTCTCGTGACAATAGGAAAAAAGAAAAGGAAAAGAAAAACAAACATCTGGTCTCCACATCGGGATCTGGCTGAATAAACTATGGGAATATACTGGCAAGAGATGACCCTGCAGTTACTTGAAAAGAATGAGGTACAACTATAATTGCTCTACAAAATGATCACCCGGATATAAACGTAGTGAGGAAGGCAAGAAGCCAAAGCTTGTATGATAGGATCCAATCTTGGTTCAATTTTTTTTAAAAGTATGTGTATCACAGAATTCTGGATGAATATTCCCGAAATCATTGACAGTGGCTATCTCTGTCCAGTGAGACTGAGAAGAAGATGGGAGAAGATTTTTAGCCTTTAATTTCTTCTTTTTTTTTTTTTGCGGTACGCAGGCCTCTCACTGTTGTGGCCCCTCCCGTTGCGGAGCACAGGATCCGGACGCGCAGGCTCAGCGGCCATGGCCCACGGGCCCAGCCGCTCCGCGGCATGTGGGATCTTCCCGGACCGGGGCACGAACCCGTGTCCCCTGCATCGGGAGGCGGACTCTCAACCACTGCGCCACCAGGGAAGCCCTAATTTCTTCTTAAATAAACATTTTATTTGGAAAGGTTTTGATTTACAGAAAATGTGTAAAGATAGTACAGAGAGGCTATGAACTTAAAAGTGTTCTAAAAACAAAAGTGCCCTCGTTTTGTAAAAAGTAGTCCAGAGAGTTCCTGTATGTTCCTCTCCCAGATCCACACCCGGCACGTCTGTCAACGCTAAAACACCAGCTCGGGGACGTTCCTCTCCCCCAGACTCCATGCTCTCCTCGGATCTCACCAGTGTCCCCATTAATATCCCTCTTCTGCCCCAGCATCCCATCTGGTCCCACACCGGATGCAGCCCTCAGATTGCCTCACTCTCTTCTCATCACGGGCATTTCAATCTTTCCTCCTTTTCCAGGACCTTCGCTGATGGGGAGGAGAAGCACTGATCAGGAATGTTATAAAGTGTGCCTCGGTTAGGGTTTGTCAGATGGCTTTTTCTTGATGAGACTGTGTGTGGGGAGAATGCTGCAGAGATGACGTGCCCTCCCGTTTGCACCACATCAGGGATATAGGACATCCACTTGGTACCCTGGCGATGGCAACCTTGACACCTGTGGTGTCCCCACGTCAAGGTACCGCTTGTCCCTTCTGCATCCTCTCCTTAGAAATGAGTCTCTATTGGATTCCACAGATAAGTGATATCACGTGATATTTGTCTTTCTCTGTCTGACTTACTTCACTTAGTATGATCATCTCGAGGTTCATCCAGGTTGCTGCAAATGGCATTATTTTGTTCTTTTTTTTTAATTGAAGTATAATTGATTTACAATGTCATGCCAATCTCTGCTGAACAGCAAAGTGACTCAGTTATACACATATAGACATTCTTTTTTTTCATATTCTTTTCTATTATGGTTTATCACAGGATATTGAATAGAGTTCCCTGTGCTCTACAATAGGACCCTGTTTTTTATCCATTCTAAATGTAATAGTTTGCATCTGCTAACCCCAAACTCCCAATCCATCCCTCTCCCTTCCCCCCTCCCCCTTGGCAACCACCAGTCTGTTCTCTATTTCCATGAGTCTGTTTGTAGATAGGTTCATTTGTGCCATATTTTAGATTCCACATATAAGTGACATCATACATATTTGTCTGACTTACTTCACTTAGAGTGATAATCTCTAGTTGCATCCATGTTGCTGTAAATGGCATTATTTCATTCTTTTTTATGGCTGAGTGATATTCCATTGTATATATGTGCCACATCTTCTTTATCCATTCCTCTGTCAATAGACATTTAGGTTGCTTCCATGTCTCGGCTATTGTGAATAGTGCTGCTATGAACACTGGGGTGCATGTATCTTTTCAAGTTATGGTTTTCTCTGGATATATGCCCAGGAGTGGGATTGCTGGATCCTATGGTAGCTCTCTTTTTAGTTCTTTAAGGAACCTCCATACTGCTCTCCATAGTGGTCGTACTTATAAAAATGAACTTTTTTTTAACAAAACAGAAACAGACTCACAGATCTCGAAATCCAACTTATGGTTACCAAAGGGGAAATGTGGGGAGAAGCGATAAATTAGGAGATGGGGAGTAACATATACGTGCTACGATATATAAAACTGATAACTAACAAGGACCTACTGTATAGCACAGGGAACTTTACTCAATATTCTATAATAACTTATATGGGAAAAGAATCTGAAAAAGAATGTGTGTGTATATATATTTATATATATATATCTGATTCACTTGCTGTACACCTGAAACTAAAACAATATTGTGAATCAACTATACTCCAATAAAAAAAATAGAGTTAAAATTTTAAAATAAAATATTTATTAAGCAAAAAAGAAAGAAAGAAAGAAAGAAATGAGTCTCTAAGTGCGGCCCGCCCTCCAGGGGCGGGGCCGGGGGCCGGAAAGTCTCCCCTCCCCTCCCGGAGGGGGAAGAGCCACACATTGTCTTTGCCAATTTTCTTTTACCTTGAAGCCCTTCTGTAGCATCTTCAACCTGTGCACATACTCCTTCCATAATTTAAAAATACAGTTCCTGGGGCTTCCCTGGTGGCGCAGTGGTTGAGAGTCCGCCTGCCGATGCAGGGGACACGTGTTCGTGACCCGGTCCGGGAAGATCCCACGTGCCGCGGAACGGCTGGGCCCGTGAGCCATGGCCACCGGGCCTGCGTGTCCGGAGCCTGTGCTCCGCAACGGGAGAGGCCACAGCAGTGAGAGGCCCGCGTACCGCAAAAAAAAAAAAAAAAAATATATATATATATATATATATATATATATATATATATATATATATATACACACACACACACAGAGTTCCTGAAACAAATGGGAGTTGCTGATTAAAAATCAAGGGTAGGTCTCCTTCATATTTTGCCAAAAGCAAATATTTTGTTCTCCGGGAAAGAAACCACGCGCAGTACACTTCCCGATCCTGGGCAGGGGAGATCACGATGACTCCATCTCTGTCTCGAGGAGGTAGGTGTCCGAGATGAAGGACCCTTTGAGCCAAGACCCCAGCCCTGGGCCAGAGGAGGCTGCCAGTGTTCCGGGACCTGCTGCTGGGGCCACGTGTTGAATGGGGGAGGGGGGAGGACGAGCGGAGCAGAGGCGCTGTCAGAAGCACGCAAGAAACCAGAAACTCATTAGCTGCAACCTCAGCTGTGACCTTTGCCCCGTATGTGACCTTGAGAAAGCCTCTTAGCTTCCATGGCCACTTCCGTGGGGATCAAGTGAGCATTCCGAGTCCTGCCTGCCTGCGTGGAAAGTATCTTTTGATGACTGATTAGCTAATGCTTGGAAACAGCGCCGGCGCTAGAAGCCAGGTCCCAAGAAAGTGCTAAGCAGTGTTATTAAGGGATCAAACAGGAGGGCTTTTGTGTGTGATGCCAAGATGATTTTGTTAAATTATGAAACTTGCTTTGATAAACTGCCTGGAGGTACCATCTGTGACATGCTTAATGTTTTTTTTTCCCCACTTCCCTGAACTTATTGAATTATTTGTACACAATTTATTTTACTTTCGTAGGGCATTAAATTACTCTGAGACCTTGAAATATTTTACAGCCAATTCAAGGGATCTAGAGGCTGTCAGGAGAGTTTTTGATGAATTTCTGTCTTTAGGAGATGAAAGGGGGGGAGGATACTGCAAATTGGGCGGGGGGACTCATGGTGTGGAAAAGGAGCTTTCAACTCTGTTCAGCGTGGGTCCTTTAAATTCACAGCTGCTGCTGAAATGTTTTTATAAACTACAGCAAGGAATTGGAGTGCATTTCGTCATCTCCGTATCTTAACCAGAAACATTGATTGAAACCTTTTATTATAGGAAATTTGAAATATGTATATACATAGAAAGAAGAATATAATGAGTCCGTGTCTGTATCATACAGCGCCCGTGACCATCAATGCAGGACCAACCTTGTGTTTTTGCTACCCCTTCTCACTCCATCAGTCCCATGGGTTATTTTGAAGCCAAGTCCAGATATCACAGCGTTTCACCTGAAAATAAAAAAAAACCATTTTTTGTAGGATAAAAGAGTTGTAGCCACTTCCTCTGGGATGTGCCAACTGTGACATTAAAAAAAGCCCTGCTTCCCTGGTGGCGCAGTGGTTGGGGGTCCGCCTGCCGAGGCAGGGGACGCGGGTTTGTGTCCCGGTCCGGGAAGATCCCACATGCCGCGGAGCGGCTGGGCCCGTGAGCCATGGCCGCTGAGCCTGCGCGTCCGGAGCCTGTGCTCCGCGGCGGGAGAGGCCACAACAGTGAGAGGCCCGCGTACCACAAAAAAAAAAAAAAAAAAAAGCCCTGGTCTGTCCCTGGAAGACAGTTGAAACCACTATGAACACTTGTTTTTGTTCTTGTGACACTGAAGCAGCTCAGTGGCTGGAAGAATCCAAGCATTAAAAGGGCACCATGGTCCTGGCTGCTCAGCTTGAAGAAAGGGTTGTCCAGACAGGTGGGAGAATCCCTGGACATCTCTACCTCACTCCCACATCTAAGCCCCGGCCCTGGGAAAGCGAGCAGAAATGTTTGTCTTGGATCACATGTGACATCACAGAGCTGGGCCTCCCTGCTTGCCTGTGCTAACCCATGACCCCTCTTTCTGCAACGTCTTCTTGCAAAGCAGCCTCCTCTACCTTTCCTCGGCTGTGTCTTTCAGAAGCTACTAGCAGTACATTGCCCCTAGTATCACAGCTCTCAAACGTTTCTGTATCTCAGGATCTCCTGGGCAGCTTGTTAAACATTTTATTATCATATACACCCTACTTGGTATAGAATAGATAAACAACATGGACCCAGTGCACAGCACAGGGAACTCTACTCGATATTTTATAATGACCTATAAGGGAAAAGAATCTGAAAAGAGAAAGAAAAAAATATATATGTATGTACAACTGAAATCACTTTGCTGTACACCTGAAACTAACACAGCACTGTAAATCAACTATACTTCAATTAAAAATAAATCTTACATACTCTCACACTTCACTGATGGAAGTGTACATTAACGATGTAACCTATAGGAAGTGCAACTAGGCTGAAACTATCACAATTTTGAAATGCTCATATCATTTGACATTTAAAGAGGACTGTGTCTTAGGAAGACTTGCCCATGTGTGAATGACATCCATGTGGCATATTTCTCATAGTCAAAGACTGAAAGCAACCGGCATGGCCTATGACATAATAACATAAGTGAGCGCCCATCCACACAGGGCAATATGGTGCAGGCATTCAAAAGAATAAAGACCGGGCTCCCCTGGGGGCGCAGTGGTTGGGAGTCCGCCTGCCGATGCAGGGGACGCGGGTTCGTGCCCCGGTCCGGGAGGATTCCACATGCCGCGAGCGGCTGGCCCCATGAGCCGTGGCCGCTGAGCCTGCGCGTCCGGAGCCTGTGCTCCGCAGCGGGAGAGGCCATAGCGTTGAGAGGCCCGCGTACTGCAAAAAACAAACAAACAAAAAAAGAATAAGGACCATTCTCCGAGATGTATGGTTAAGTGAAAGATCCAAGGTGCAGAACTGCAGAAATAGAACGTTGCCATTTGAGAAGGGAAAATAGAATATATGTGCATGTATTTCTGTGTAGATACAGACATATGGAGATATGGACTTGTATATCTAATTTCATAAAGGAGACCAAACATATTTATACACATAGATTACACACACACACATTTTAAGACACATTGTCACACATGCAAATGGGAAGGTCAAGGTGGAAACCCTGCTCTGTGCTCCTGACTCCTTAGTTACCATGGCAGAGGCTGGTAGACCTTCTCCTCCTCTCTCTACGACTTAATGAAATATCAGCAAAGCTAAAGTCTCCACAGCTGCACTCTTGTCTCTCCTTTGGCTCTAGAAGGGCAGCCCTCTCTCCATCCATCCAGCTGACTTTTGGATAATCATTTTAGAGTAAGTTGCAGACATCAGTATCCTCCACCCCTAAACAGGGCAGCACACGACCTTCCCTAATCTATTCCAAAACCTTGCCACACGCATGCCCGTGACTTGGCACTTATAGAGCTTGTTGGTTTATCCAGCTGGGTGAGTGGTAGGAATTTGCAACCAACACACAATTAAGAGGAGGTGCGGTTACTGCCCCAGAGCTTTCTTACACCACATGTTATTACAAAAATGTTAAACACACAGAAAAGTGGAAAGGCTCACACAACCAGTATCTGTGTACCCACTACCTAGTTCCTACTATTAATATTTTCCTAGTTTGAGTTATCATATCTCTCCAGTGATTCTACGCACCATTAGCACGTCTTTATACATGCATTTTCAAGTCGGCTGCAAACGTCAGGATGGTCCTCCACACACACGTCAGCCGCAGACCTCTCGTTGCTTGTGTTCTGTAACCAAGGCATCTCATGTCCATCCCCACCATCCCCACGGTTACCAGTATATTAAAAAGGAGAAGGAATAAGCAAGCTTAGGGCATTAACTTAGGATAAACTGTGATGTTTATCATCATGGCAGGAAAGATCATTGACAGCATCTATTTCTCCATTAGATTTCCTCCATGCTGAATTCTCCCTGTGCACCCGGACCATGAAATGAAAAGAAACACCGTCCAGGTTTGGGTCTCTCCCAGTGCCTGGAATTCAGTGGCAGATCTGATTTTTTAAAAATTTGCTTGTATTTCAGAAGTTCTGTGTTATACCGGTAACCCACCCACTGTACTACACTCTTTTCCTTTTTTCCCTCTAGGGAAAGCTTTTATTAGTTATCAGATCTCTAGCATGAAACATGCAGTTAAGAGAAAGTAGTCTCAAAAAGAAAGAAAACAGAAAAAAGAAAAAAAAGAGAGAGAAAATAGTCTCACGATTATTTCCCTGCCTTCCCGTGTCTGATGTCTGCATCTCCAGACTGACAGAGATTAATGCGCAGTTAACCTCGTGTCGTCTTCTCTCTGCTTCACGCTCTGCAAGTTTTATTCTTTCAAGCAGTTGTAAACTTTTGGGGATCAGATACACCCAGTGGATCTTAGCAGGGCTGAGTGAAGAGAAGAGGAAGGGGGAAGTCAAAAGGAGAGTTATAAATATTGATAATAGTACTCAGATGTATTCGGCAATGACCGTGTCACGCTCTACACCAGGCCCTTTGCACATGCGATCTTTTCCAATCTGTTCAATCCCGTCAACAGTTCTGTGAGACACACACCACAAGCAGTGAGCCCTCTTTAGGGGATGTTTCTCAATTGGGTACCCAAAGCCCAGTTTAGGAATTTTCATAAAAATGAACTCTTAGGGATGGGTCTAGCTTTGGAAAGAATAACAGAATATTCATTGTGCACTTGCTACATTCCAGCCGCTGGCTGAACACACAGCATTGTGCCGTCTGAGTTGACTTTTGTGATGCTCGGAGGGAAGTCTTATTATTTCCCCTCATTTTATACATGAGGAAAGTGAGTTACAAAGCATCAAGAGTAAATCTCTCTAGAGAGTAAATGTTTCAGAGATGGGCTATCTACAGGTCAAATTGATTCTGTTTCTGAGTTTGAAGAGCCCAGGAATTTCATCACTTAGTTCAGCTGACACACTGATGAAGGGCTTCCCTTGTACCAGGGGCCGGGGTCGGGAAGCTAAATGATGCACGGCCTTCCACGCCCTCGTTGGCATTTAGTCCAACTAGACGGACCCATCAATATTCCACTCACGCACTGCATGATTGGCCTCTAGAAGGAGAACCGGACAGATGGTCCAGAGCCGTGGATACACAATCAAATGATTATCGTTGGGGTGATTCGTTCCACAGGAGAAGGTGAGTGGGGCTGCGGCTCTGGGGGAAGAAGTCAGCAGACCGGGCCGAGGCGGGAGCTGAGCTGCAGTGCGGTCACTCAGCGCCTGCGCCACCTCTCCGGGGCCCTGAGACTGGGATGGCCCTGCATATGGTGTCCCAAACTGGGGCACAGGGCATGCCTGCAGGCCCCGGCATTTTCACCGGATGCCCGCTGGCCCTATGGAACTGCAGCGTGACCTTGTGCCGGGAGCTCTCTGTAGCCTGGAGATTGCAGGGCGATCGCTGGGAGGGGCCTGATGCGGAGCTGTCAGTCACCAGAGGGGGAGGAGGGCTTTCGTCCAGAAAGCGTGGAGTGCAGTGGTGCCGGGTCCCCTCAGGCTCCAGGCACTCAGGACGGCTCTGACTTCTTTTCGGCTGCACTGTCAGGTCCGTGCAGACCAGTGGTTACGTGATGAAGGGTCCTCGTTGTGGAAACGACCTGGTCGATCCTCAAAGCGAAACAGAGGCCACATGACCCAGCAGTGCCACTCCTGGGTGCGCCCAGGAGAAATGAAACCATGCTCTGCACAGAAACGTGTACACAAACACTGAGCAGCTCTGTCCACAGTGGCCCAAACGTGGAAGCAACCCCAGTGTCCCTTCGCCGACGACACGATGCACAGTGTGGCCTGTGCATACGACGGAACTCGACTCAGCCATGAAAAGGGATGAAGCACTGACGCCCTGGCACCGTGGATGAGCTTTGAAAACCTCGTGCCCAGGGAGGGAAGCTGGCTCAAAAGGGCATTATCGCATGAGTCCTTTTTTTTTCTTTTTGCGGTACGCGGGCCTCTCACTGTTGTGGCCTCTCCCGTTGCGGAGCACAGGCTCCGGACGCGCAGGCTCAGCGGCCATGGCTCACGGGCCCAGCCGCTCCGCGGCATGTGGGATCTTCCCGGACCGGGGCACGAACCCGTGTCCCCTCCATCGGCAGGCGGACTCCCAACCACTGCGCCACCAGGGAAGCCCTCGCATGAGTCCTTTTACGTGAAATGTGCAGAATAAGCGAGTCCACAGAGACGGAAGTGAATTAGTGGTTTCCAGGGGCCAGGGATGGGGGCGTGACTGCTCATGGGTAGGAGTTTTCTTTTGGGGATGATGGCAATGTTCTAACCTGAGATAGTGGTGATGGTTGGACAATTCTGTGAATATAGTGAAAGCCACTGAATTTTACACGTTTAAACCTGTAAAGATATGGATTCTCTCTCTCTATGTGTACATATATATATTTAATATTTTATATAGATTATATGTTTATATTTATATATATCGTATATGTTTATATATTTAGAAAATATATATTACATATATTTATAGATGAAAGACTTCGAGGCAGAAGGTAGGGGCTGAAAGCCTGACTCTGCTTGTGACTCTGTGACTGTGAGTAAGTTTCTCGACCTCTCTGGCCTCTGTTTCTTCATCTGCAAAGTGGGGGCAATAACTGGGCTCCCACGGGGAGCCCAGAAGTGAAGGGGTCTGTGTGCAGGCCGTGCTCAGCTCAGCAATGGGCGTGTAGTATGGGACCCATAAGTGTTCACTGTTCCTACCCCATGTCCCTTCCCGCCAGTCCCCGCTCAGCCCCGTCATCTGGACCTGGACCGCTGCAGACACCTCCTCCCATATGCATCTTCCAGCTCCCATTTCGCCGGGGAGGGTCTGCTCTGCGGCCGCCCATCCCGCCTTCGTGCACAGAGGTTGGAGCTGCGCCCAAGCCCGAGTCCCCGGCCCTGCCACCTACTAGCTGCACCTCCTGGGTCAAAGCCAGCTTCTTTCTTGAGCCAACTTTTGCTCAGGTGTGAATGGGAATCATAAAAATAAATAGCATAGAGGGTTATCGATATCATAATTAATAGGTATAAAGCAAGTCCCGAGAATGAGAGTGATGGGGAGTTAATGTTGAACGTTTGCCATGATGGTTACTGTTAACCTCCTCTCCTTTCCTTCTTCCTGGACTGGCTTGCCATCCGCATTCTAAGTTCAACAAGCCTGGAAGGAGGGCTTCTAGGTGCCAGGGACGACCCCTTTTCACTTCACCCTCACTATAACGCCGTTTGAGAGATGAAGACGCTGAAGCCCAGAGAGCTTCAGTCACCGCCTCAGGGTCACACAGCTGGCGGGGGCCAACGCCAGGTCCACCGGCCTGAAGTCTGTGCTATTTCCGCCACACACCAGTGTCTTCTAAGTGATGATATGCACCTCTGTTGGCTCACAAAGAGATTTTAGGTGTAATGCAGGTAGACATTAGCACAGAAAGGCTACTGTATTTATGTATATTTTATTAATAAGAAAAATATTTACATTTACCTCCAAGTGGTCATTTCACAGGTATTTTTGCTTATCTTGAAGCCAAGATGGAAAGTCAGTCGATTTTTTTTTAAGTTACAGTAAATAAGTTTTACTTTGAGTTTAAGTAAATAATATTGTAGATAGTAAGCGCCAAAAAAAAAAAGAAAAAATGTAAAGGCATTTCTGTCCCTTTCCCCACACACTGAACTCACAATAGGGGTCCGACGTTTCCGCCTAGAAGAGTTTCCTGCTCACAGCAGTTGCCCTGCACACAGCACACGACTTTTTGTGCAACAAAAGTCTATCTAACAATTGTGCAAATGACCAAAAGGAAATACATGGGGGGAGGGGGACGGTGGGGGCCTGGTGGAAATTGGCATTTCCATCCCAACTGGAACCAAAGCAAATGTGACTCACTTCGGTGCCTCAAGTGATATTTTAAAATCTCAAACACAGAAACCATCTGAAAAGATTCTGCTTCTGGGTTTCATCCGGAAGAGCAGGAAACAGCCTCGCC
The DNA here is from genome assembly GCF_003676395.1 of Aethalodelphis obliquidens. Lineage (NCBI taxonomy): Eukaryota > Metazoa > Chordata > Mammalia > Artiodactyla > Delphinidae > Aethalodelphis > Aethalodelphis obliquidens. The sequence continues at coordinate 22,074,233 of NW_020837972.1, forward strand.
TCAGAAGTCAAGGCTTTTCCTATTTATTCTCCATCACCGTGTGACGCTGTGGTGCTTCTCCAGCCCCAGCTGGAAGTCCAGCTCTGTCCCTTCTGTCTGTCCTCACCTGGGGCATCATTTCCCAGCCCCTCGGTGAACGGGAGGAGAAGGCAATTAGGGGACCACCAAAGGTGTGGAGGGAAGTGTGTCACCAGGACGCCCTCCCAGCCCATCCTGCCGTCCGGGTTTCTCGATGGTGGCCGGGTAGCCCTGGTTAAAGTGTGGTCACGTTTTACCTCAAAGCCTCCTTTTGGGGTGGGTGGTAGGTGAGTTTCTTCAAGACAGTTTCTAACGTCCTGTGACCAGGCCATTGAATTCTAACATTCTGCTCTGCAAATGACCTTTAAGCGCTGTCTTGCAACTAAACCAGCAATGAATAATAATAATAATAACAATAATAATAATGATAGCTATTAGGTATCCAGCTCGGTGCCAGGGATGAAGTGAGCATTTTTCCAGCGTTCCCTCTTCAATTCTCACTCCAATCTTAGAAGAAAGGATGAAGGTCCCCTTTAGGACCTGGAGAAAGTAACTTTCTCCAGTTCACACACCTGGTCTGAGGCAGAGCCAGGATTTGAACCCACAGCCAGGAAGGCCCCTGCAGGCGGGGTTTTGGGGAGCTCAGCTCCATCCCTGGGCCTCACACAGCACTCAGTGAATACTTGGTCAATGAATGCATGTCGGACTCTGGTACATCTCCTGATGCAGAGGTTCTCGGAGACGAGCCATTATTAAATGAAAAACGCCCAAATAAGGAAGGAAGGTGATATGGGATGCTTCCCAGGGCGTGGCTCAGCTCTGTATGTGCCGGCGAGCCCAGCAAGAAAGGTTATCAGTTCTCAGTCCACCCCTGGGTGCAGCTGACCGCATCCTAAGTCCATCAATCGCTACCACAACAGCCCCGTCCTCGGCAGCCCCAGCTCCTTCTGTGCCGGCCAAGCAGGGGTGCCCTGGGCTGTGGCCTCCCGCAGAGGAGGGGTCGGCTGGCCCTGGGAGCTGCACATCGCTTCACACTTCCATCCTTGTGTGAGCGGCTCTCGCGGACCCGCTGGCGCCTTTCTTGTGCGCAGCAGGGGTGAGGCAGTGATGAGAAGCTTGTGCGCTTCAAAGAGCAGGCGGGCGGACAGGGCTGCCCTTTCCGCGGCTCCCTCCCAGCTCCCAGCTCCACGCAGGGCTGGTCCCCAGGCCGGGCAGAGCCTCTGAGCCCCCATGGGGCTGTAGACCCCAAGCCAAGGTCCCGGAGGCCCGGCCTCGGTCCTGGGGTCCCCCTGGCTGTTGCTCTTTTCTCCCCCTAGAAACTCGCTCTAAGATGCTGGGGAAATGCGGGGGGAGGGGGGAGGGGGGGAGGGGGAGGGGGAAGCTGGGGCCCATCCCACCCCTCAGGGGTCGGCAGAGAGCATTGCCTCTCACTGTCAGGACTCCATCACTTATTAAGAAAGGAAGCCTGGGGCAAACAAGGCCTCGGACCGGCAGTGCCATCTTTTATTATTCTGAACTCAAAAGAATGGCGCAGTTGCAATAAATGTGGCCAACCCAGAGCATCAGGATTTCTCCAGAAAAATAAAGGCAATTTCCTCAGGAAACTATGAAATCCACCTCGGGTCTAATGAGAGTCATTTGCCCTTTATAACGCAGAGGTTGCATTCTGTTAAGGCTGCCTACCTGCACCTGGTGGAATGTCCTAGGCATGATTGTGCTGCCTGTAAGGTCACCGCAGGGTTTATTTTAAAAGTACTGCCTCCCGGTCAGTACTGAGTACTGAGTACTGAGCTCGGCCTGGTAGAATGCGCCTTCCTTCCTTCCTACGGGCGTGTCTGGGGGCAGCAGAAGGACCCCATGCGGAGGCTGTGGGTAGGCTGGAGGTCTTTTCTGGAAGCGAGCTCAGGCCAGGCTGAGGGGAACGGCGAGGGGGTGGGGGACTCCGTGAATCCACCCAGCCAGGCCAGCCCTGGTCTCCATGACTACAGAGAATGTTCTAGAAAAGCAAGGGCGATGTTCACCTCAGGGCAGGAGGCCTGGTGAGCAAGCCGCCCGTCAAACTTCTCATGTTGTGGGTTCCACGTGAACAAGAGTGGAAAGTCCCAGGAACCCCTCGGGGGTCTGAGACCTCCAGCGCTGGGATGGGGGGAGCAGGGGCTTGGGCGTCCGGCAGAGATGGGTCCCCTCCCTACCAGGCTCCTAAGGTTTGTGTGCCTGTGTGTGTGTGTGTGTGCGTGTGTGTGTGTGTTTTGTTTGTTTGTTTTGAATCCTCCAGAAAACTGTGGTTTTCCAGGTAGCTTCAATTAAACCTTGGGCGCCTTACTTCAAGCACTTGCACGGCTGACATTTCAAAGGCCTGATGCTCTGGCTTGGCCGCTGTTTGACTTTGCAGGATCCCTGATGAAGAGCATGTGTTTGGGATTGCGGTGAGCCCCCTACACACGAACCTACAAGTTGCGAACTGTCAAAGATGCAAACCTGGGCTTCCCTGGTGGCGCAGTGGTTGAGAGTCCGCCTGCCGATGCAGGGGACACGGGTTCGTGCCCCGGGAAGATCCCACTTGCCGCGGAGAGGCTGGGCCCGTGAGCCATGGCCGCTGAGCCTGCGCATCCGGAGCCTGTGCTCCGCAACGGGAGAGGCCACAACACTGAGAGGCCCGCGAACCGCAAAATAAAAAAACACAAAAAAAGATGCAAACCTGCGTGCGCATGTCCAATCACGTAAGCTAGTTCACGTGTCTGGCGTACATGGTCACGTGCGGGCATCCTCTGCAAGTGGTCGTGCTTTTGTGTACTTTACTGTACAGCACTGTATAGAGGACAGCAGTACAGCATCCTTATAGATAGAATTGAATCCAGCAAGGAACCGGCACCCGAGCTGTCAGCGTCAGGCGTGAGTGCGATTGCAGCTCGCCCTCCGTCTGCTGTGGCTGAGGGTCCTTCAGCTCTGCCATCTCCCACCCACCTCCCTCCTCCAGTCAGTAACTCTTCCTGCCTGTTCACTCGATGCCAGCCCCTGTGTGCCAGCTCTTGTGTTGCACTACTGTTCTCTTCAAGGTCCTGTACTGTAAGATCAAAAATGTTTTATTTTTTGTGTTTGTTTTGTATGTAGTATTTGTGTGAAAAGTATTGTAAACCTATTACAGTACAGTCCTGTAGAGCCGATTGTGTTAGTTGGGTACCTAGGCTGACTTTGTTGGACTTACGAATGTGCTCTCGGGATGGAACTCGTTCGTCCGTAGGGGACTTGCTGTATTTCTGAACAGCAAATGAGATCCTCCAGGACGCTTAGACTCTGCAAGACTGGCCTCACGGCTCCAGCGGGGGCTGAGGGGACCCCTGCAGGGCAGGGCAGGCCAGGCCCACTCTCTTCTGCTGCCCCTTGGCCTAGACACCCAGGCCCTGCCCGAAATCTAGGACGCATCACTTCAGGCACTAAGGGAGCAGGTCAGGAGCAGGTTCTTGCTGGTGGGAGATGCAGGAAAACTCCCCTTTCTAGCGGGCTGTTTGGGTTTAGGTTCTTGAGTCTGTGTGGTTCCCCCAGAAGATGTCCATGTCTTGATCCCTAGAACCTGTGTCTCTGGGGAAGAAGGCATTGCTGGCGTGGTGGGTCAGGGGTGGGGAGATTACCTGGGTTAGATCACCAGGGGCATAATGAGATGGGCAAGAAGGTAGGGAGAGGAGGTAGCTGTGATGCAGAAGCAAGAGATGAGAGTCATTCCAGGAGGGGTGGGCAGCCAAGGGATGCAGGTGGCGGCCTCCAGAGCTGCGAAAGGCGAGGGAAGATTCTCCCCCAGAGTAGCCTCTGGAGGGATGCACCTCCGCCCACACCTTGATTTTATTGTATTGTATTTTTAAAAATTTTTATTGGTGTATAGTTATATACACAATGGAGTATAGTATATATTTACAGTGTTGTGTTACTTTCAGGTGGACAGCAAAGTGAATCAGTTATACATACACATATATCCACTCTTTTTTCGATTCTTTCTGCATATAGGTCATTACAGGTCATTACATAGTTCCCTGTGCTATGCAGTAGGTCCTTATTAGTTACCTATTTTATATATAGTAGTGTGTGTATGTCAACCCCGATCTCCCAGTTTATCTCTCCCTGCCCCTTACCCCCTGGTAACCATAAGTTTGTTTTCTACATCCATGACTCTATTTCTGTTTTATAGATAAGTTCATTTGTATCATTTTTCTTAGATTCCACATATAAGTGATATCATATATTTGTCTCTCTCTGACTTACTTCACTCAGTATGACAATCTCTAGGTCCATCCATGTTGCTGCAAATGGCCTTATTTCATTCTTTTTTATGGCTGAGTAATATTCCATGGTATATATGTACCACATCTTATTTATCCTTTCATCCATCCATCGGTGGACATTTAGGTTGCTTCCATGTCCTGGCTATTGTAAATAGTGCTGGAATGAACACTGGGTGCGTGTATCTTTTCGAATTATGGTTTTCTCCAGATATATGCCCAGGAGTGGGATTGCAAGATCATACAGTAGCTCTATATTTAGTTCTTTAAGGAACCTCTGTACTGTTCTCCATAGTGGCTGCACCGACTTACATTCCCACCAACAGTGCAAGAGGGTTCGTTCCCTTTTCTCCACACCCTCTCCAGCACTTATTGTTTGTAGATTTTTTGATGATGGCCGTGCTGACCGGTGTGACACCTTAATCTTAGCCCGGCAAGACTTGTATCTGACTTTGGGCCCCCGGAGCTGTAAGACAACAGAGTTGTGCTGTTGAAGCCTCCAGGCGTGTGGACGCTTGTCCATCAGCCCGAGCAGACTGATGTTGACAAAGCCCCGTCCCACCCTGACCTTGACCCTGCTCGGTGACGGACAGCCCAGAGGGCCCTGCCCTCCTTCCGTGAGGGTCCACCTGGAAAGCAATTAGCAGATGCAGCCTCAGGACTCTACAAGCAGGAATTCTTATCCATCCCCAAAGCAGACACAGCTTTGGACCCCAAGAAACCGGGATCCGGAGACGAGGGGTCTCCAGCAGGGCGTCCAAGCCCATCTCTGCCACACTCAAGCCCCCCAGCAAACCCACTTTGGGCTCACTCCCCACCCCCCATCCAGTGGGCGGTCTCTGGACTTGCTGCCCTCCAGCAGAACTAATCAAGAAGATTACAGGGCAGGCCACGCAAGAGGATTCCTTGGTTTGCCGGGAGAAACCAGGGGAAAATCCCCTGGCCCCATTTCCCCAAGCTTTCCTTTGATTTTTTTTCTTTTTCTTTTTTTTTTGTAAAGTGTCTTCATCACAGATTTCCGGATGCGTCGTCACTGGTGGCTCACACAGCAAGTCCTGGCAAAAACCAAAGCCTTCCTTCTCATGGGGCTGCAGGAAGTTTGAGCTGTGCCCACCCCGCCACCCAGATGCACGAAGGAGTAAACTCCCGCAGCCCAGTTAACGAGCAGGGGCCGGGATGAAAGGAATTCCAGCCTGTTGACAAACTGCACTTCTCATTTCCACAGGAAAGTCACAAGGTGGAACTTGCCGTCCAGCTGGCTCGGGGAGGGGGTTAGAAATGTGGGTGGCAGGAGGCTTACAACAGATGTGGGGCCTGGGGCATCCCTGCTGGGGTCCCGAGCTGCCCATCTTCGCTCTGTTACCTGCCCCGTGGGCTCCCGACTCACACATCCAGCCCACTCCACGCAGCAAGGCGGCTGCAGGATGGCAGGGGCGACAGGTCTGTAGCTCTTTGCAAATTCGGTCACGTCATGTGTGAGGCGGGGCTGATACCACCACAAATGTGTGGGCTGTGAGCGGGTTCGAAGGGGCACCCACGTGGAATGCAGCATCGGGCAGGAGGGTGCTCTCGGAAATGGCAGTGCTGTTGGCATCTGTGTCGTGGTTCCTTACTCCACATCAGGACCATCCCCCGCCATGCCGCCCTCCTGGACCAAGAAAACTAGCCCCCACGCTTCCTCCTTGTAGAGTTCCCCGAGGCCCAGGGGAGAGCTGGCCACACAGCAGGTGCTCAAGAACGGTTCCTTTCTTTGATGCTGTCTGGCTGCTGGGGTTTCTCTTTTGATGTGGGATCTGCACTGCACGCCCCCAGGTGTGAGTGCAGGGGTGGGTGGCCGTCCCTGTTAGATTCTACTTGCTGAAATGGGCTGGGGCCTGAGACTGTGCTCCTTACACACTCTGTCACACACACTCACACACTTACACATGCACTCACATGCGTACACGCTTGCACATCTTTTCACACAACCCCACATTCGTTCACAACAGGTACTCACATTCACACACTCACAGGTTTGCACAGGCACACACCCCCAACCCTTGTTTGCACACATGTACACTCTCCCGCTCACACCCCTTAATGCTCACATACAGTACGCACACTCGCCCACACGCTCACACCCATCTTCGCAGGACCAGATGCCTGGCCTCTCCAGCTGTGCCCTGGGCCTGGCTGGGGGAGGGGCCATCCAGCTGGCTGTGGAACATTCCTCAAGACAGGAGGCCTGGCCCAGGGAAATTCCATCCCCTCCAGGCCCGCTGACCCTGCCCTTCTTTCCCTGGAGGCCTGACCTCGTGCTAGGGACGCTGCCTACAGGCTGGGCCAGGGACACCCTTCTTTCCCCAGGGGCCTGGGGACACATTTGCTGCCCACAGAACTGGCCCTTGCAGATGTGACACCCGGTCTGGAAAGCCAAGCACGGCCCCATGAGGCTTCCACGCCTGGCACGCCTGGGATTCCTCCCGTGCCCTTCCCAGCACCATGGGTCAGGTCCCAACTGAGAGCCCCAATGTATTCACAACCGCTTCTCACGGACGCTCCTGGAAAGTGCAGCCCATCCTTGCGGAGGCCCTAGTCATCCTCTCCACAAGCACTGCTGACCTCTCCAGGGCCTTGATGGGAGTGTGTAAGCGGGGGCCTGCCCGGAACCCCCCAGCCCCACCTCGCACTAGTCAGTGCACCTGGGGCCACAGCCGCTGGAGGCTGAACCGGGGTGAACCCCGGAGCCTGGTGACAAGCTTGTCACCCAAGGGTGGGTCCTGTAATTCTGCAGCTGCTCCTGAGGCTGAAAGACATTCCAAGGAGGGGGAGTCCTCCAGGCACCACGTGGCACACGCCGTATCCCCAGCCTCGCTGGAGTTCCCATCAGATCCAGGGTCTGCAGGGGGCTGGGGACCAATTCTCTCAACAAGCCCTATGTGAGCCAGCTTCCCCGGGGCTGGGGTGTTCAGAGGGGGGCAGTAACGGAAGGTGCACCAAGCGCTCCCCCAGCCCACAGATATTTCTGAGTGGCCTCCTTAACAGTGATCTCCATGGAAACAGCCCAGATATCCATCAACGGATGAGTGGAGACACAAATGTGGCCACTCCACACAATGGAATATTATCCAGCCCTATAAAGAGACAAAGTATTGCGTGCTACAGCGTGGCGTTCTTGAGTACTCAGCCTCAAAAACACGAGGCTAAGTGAGGGAAGCCAGATACCCAAAGTCACGTGTTGTATGATTCTATTTATAGGAAATTGACCAGAAGAGGTAAATCCGTAGAGACGGAAAGCAGAGTGTTGGCTACCAGGCTCTGGGAGGAGGGAGGGATGGGGGGTGATGACTGACAGATACTGGGTCTCCTTTTGGGGTTATGATAATGTTTGGAACTAGATAGAGGTGGTGTTTGCACGACATTGTAGATGTTCTAAATGCCACTGAATTGTACACTTAAAAATGATTTATTTGGTCACACGTATTTTACCTCGATTTTTAAAAAATGTGATCTCTGGCTTATAAAAGTCTAGTTAATATTTCAAAAGACACATGTGACAATCAGAAAGTCCCTTTGATCTGTGGCCCAAACGCTTAGAAGTCAGGAGCTCTGCCAATCATGGAAATTTCATAAATACCGGGCATTGGTTTTACTTGGAAAATTGGACCAGACTGCTCGGCTATCAGCTTAGTTACGTATTACATGCAAAGGGTCAGACACCTCTAACTCACAATTTCAGCTGAGTGGGGGAAATGAAGCCCCAAAGTCCTAAACTAGTATGTTAAGACAAAACCCCCTAGCCATGCTTTTCCAGTGGGCCCTTGGTGAGGGGCATCTAGTCTTCCCTGTGACAGAAGAGGAGAAGGTGACCACCCCAGATGGTGGTGTGAGGGGCCGGGGAATGGGAGTCCATGGGTTGGGAATAATCAAGAAGAAAATGGGAAATGGAGTCGTTTGACTTGTGCAAGATTTTCCTGTTGTGTATCTATTGAATGTCTTCAGGCAGCAGAATTTTTCTGGGTGCTGGGAGAAAAATTCAGTATAATAGTCACCGTGGCCCCAGCAATAATAATAACACTAATAATAATAATACCCTTTATGAGGCTGTCATACGTGTCAGCTTATGCAGTAGCTGGTATGACATTGGGCAACCAATTAATCCCTCTGCATCTGCATGTCCACGTCTGTACAACAGGACGAATAATAGTGTTCACCTCGTGATGCTGTCATAAATATTAAACTAAGGCTCAACAACAAATCTTCCATTTTTTAACAAAAGGTTCAACTCACATTGATTGTCAAGCATTAATGTCATCTGGGTCCAGTTCCACAGTGCCGATAGGAGAGACATACGTTACTTTCATATGATACACAATATTTCTAAAGAGTTTCACCTGCATTTCTCAAAGTGATGATACAATCACTAGTCTTAAGAAGTTTGCAAAGCTATCCAGAAGTTTGGACTGTGTGCATGAACAAAGAGATAATACAAAACAAAATAGTGCAAAACAAAGGAGATAATACCACAAAAATCATAAAATGCTCTAATAAAAATTATGCTGTCTATTTCCAATGTGGTCTTGGGAAGGTCAGTTCTAGATTACTGTCCCATGCTGAATTTAAAATGTCTACTGAAATGAAGATTAGCTAGTTGTTCTAAAGGAAAGGTGAAAAGATTCCCACAGGCAATGGCATAATGTTGGAGTGTGAGAGGATAGAAAATCCTAATAAAAGGAAGCGATAACATCAGGAAGCATAAATCCATTTTCTATTATTTCAGCCGTGTGGCTGACAGGGTCTTGGTGCTCCAGACAGGAGTCAGGCCAGAGCCTCTGTGGTAGGAGAGCCAACTTCAGGGCATTAGGCCACCAGAGACCTCCCAGCCCCACATAATATCAATCAGCGAGAGCTCTCACAGGGATCTCCATCTCAATGATAAGACCCAGCTCCACTCAACGACAAGCAAATTCCAGTGCTGGATACCCCATGCCAAGCAACTAGCAAGACAGGAACACAACCCCACCCATTAGCAGAGAGGCTGCCTAAAATCATAATAAGTTCACGGACACCCCAAAACACACCACTGGATGTGGTCCTTCCCACCAGAAAGTCAGGATCCAGCCTCATCCACCAGAACACAGGCACCAATTCCCCTCCACCAGGAAGCCTACACAACCCACTGAACCAACCTTACCCACTGGGGGCAGAAACCAAAAACAATGGGAACTACGAACCTGCAGTCTGTGAAAAGGAGACCCCTCAAACACAGTAAGTTAAGCAAAATGAGAAGACAGAGAAACACACAGCAGATGAAGGAACAAGGTAAAAACCCACCAGACCTAACAAATGAAGAAGAAATAGGTAGTGTACCCAAAAAAGTGTTCAGCGTAATTATAGTAAAGATGACTGAAATCTTGGAAATAGAATGGAGAAAATACAAGAAATGTTTAACAAGGATCTAGAAGAACTAAGGAGAAAAAAACAATGATGAACAACACAAAAAATGAAAATAAAAATTCTCTAGAAGGAATCAGTAGCAGAATAACTGAAGCCAAACAATGGATAAGTGACCTGGAAGGTAAAATAGTGGAAATAACTATAACTATAATATATAAATAATATAATATATATAAATAATATAAATAACTATAAAGAATATAAATATATAAATTTATATATAAATATATAAAAATATATATAAAATATAAACATAAATATAAATAACTATAAATATATAAATAACTATAAATCACTATAAAGAATAAAGAAAAAAGAATGAAAAGAATTGAGGACAGTCTCAGAGACCTCTGGGACAACATTAAATGCACCAACGTTCGAATTATAGGGGTCCCAGAAGAAGAAGAGAAAAAGAAAGGGACTGAGAAAACATTTGAAGAGATTACAGTTGAAAATTTCCCTAATATGGAAAAGGAAATACTCAGTCAAGTCCAGGAAGCACAGAGAGTCCCATACAGGATAAATCCAAGGAGAAACATGCCAAGACACATATTAATCAAATTGTCAAAAATTAAATACAAAGAAAAATATTAAAAGGCAGCAAGGGAAAAGCAACAAATACCATACAAGGGAATCCCCATAAGGTTAACATCTGATCTTTCACTTGCAGAAACTCTGCAAGCCAGAAGGGTGTGACAGGACATATTTAAAGTGATGAAAGAGAAAAACCTACAACAAAGACTACTGTACTCAGCAAGGATCTCATTCAGATTCGATGGAGAAATTAAAACCTTTACAGACAAGCAAAAGTTAAGAGAATTCAGCACCACCAAACCAGCTTTACAACAAAGGCTAAAGGAACTTCTCTAGGCAGGAAACACAAGAGAAGGAAAAGACCTACGATAACAAACCCAAAACAATTAAGAAAATGGTCATAGGAACATACATATCGATAATTACCTTAAATGTAAATGGATTAAATGCTCCAACCAAAAGACACAGACTGCCTGAATGGATACAAAAACAAGACCCTTATATGTGCTGTCTACAAGAGACCCACTACAGACCGAGGGACACATACAGACTGAAAATGAGGGAATGGAAAAAGATATTCCATACAAATGGAGATCAAAAGAAAGCTGGAGTACAATTCTCATATCAGACAAAATAGACTTTAAAATAAAGACTATTATAAGAGACAAAGAAGGACACTACATAATGCTCAAGGGATCAATCCAGGAAGAAGATATAACAATTGTAAATATTTATGCACCCAACATAGGAGCACCTCAATACATAAGGCAAATGCTAACAGCCATAAAAGGAGAAATCCACAGTAGCACAATCATAGTAGGGGATTTTAATATCCCACTTTCACCAATGGACAGATCATCCAAAATGAAAATAAATAAGGAAACACAAGCTTTAGATGACACATTAAACAAGATGGACTTAATGGATAATTATAGGGCATTCCATCCAAAAACAACAGAATACATTTTCTTCTCAAATGCTCATGGAACACTCACCAGGATAGATCATAACTTGGGTCACAAATCAAGCCTTGGTAAATTTAAGAACATTGAAATCATATCAAGTATCTTTTCGGAACACAACGCTATGAGGCTAGATATCAATTCCAGGAAAAAAACTGTAAAAAATACAAACACATGGAAGCAAAACAATACACTAAATAACCAAGAGATCATGAAGAAATCAAAGAGGAAATTTTAAAAATACCTAGGAACAAATGACAATGAAAACACGACGACCCAAAACCTATGGGATGCAGCAAAAGCAGTTCAAAGAGGGAATTTTATAGTAATACAACCCTACCTCAAGAAACAAGAGAAATCTCATATAAACAACCTAACCTTAAACCTAAAGCAATTAGAGAAAAAGAACAACAACCAAAGAAAACCCCAAAGTTAGCAGAAGGAAAGAAATCATAAAGATCAGATCAGAAATAAATGAAAAAGAAATGAAGGAAATGATAGAAAAGATCAATAAAACTAAAAGCTGCTTCTTTGAGAAGATAAACAAAATTGATAAACCATTATCCAGACTCATCAGGGAAAAAAAGGGAGAACACTCAAATCAATAGATTTAGAAATTAGAAAGGAGAAGTAATAACTGACACTGCAGAAATACAAAGGATCATGAGAGATCACTACAAGCAACTCTATGCCAATAAAATGGACAACCTGGAAGAAATGGACACATTCTTAGAGAAGCACAACCTTCCGAGACTGAACCAGGAAAAAATAGAAAATAAAGAGACCAATCACAAGCACTGAAATTGAAACTGTGATTAAAAATCTTCCAACAAACAAAAGCCCAGGACCAGATGGCTTCACAGGCGAATTCTATCAAACATTTAGAGAAGAGCTAACACCTATCCTTCTCAAACTCTTCCAAAATATATCAGAGGGAGGAACACTCCCAAACTCATTCTATGAGGCCAACATCACCCTGATACCAAAACCAGACAAAGATGTCACAAAGAAAGAAAACTACAGGCCAATATCACTGATGAACATAGATGCAAAAACCCTCAACAAAATACTAGCAAACAGAATCCAACAGCACATTAAAAGGATCATACACCATGATCAAGTGGGGTTTATCCCAGGAATGCACGGATTCTTCAATATATGCAAATCGATCAATGTGATAAACCATATTAACAAACTGACGGAGAAAAACCATATGATCATCTCAATAGATGCAGAAAAAGCTTTTCACAAAATTCAACACCGATTTATGATAAAACCCTCCAGAAAGTAGGCATAGAGGGAACTTACCTCAACGTAATAAAGGCCATATATGACAAACCTACAGCCAACATTGTTCTCAATGGTAAAAAACTGAAACCATTTCCACTAAGATCAGGAACAAGACAAGGTTGTCCACTCTCACCCATATTATTCAACATAGTTTTGTAAGTTTTAGCCACAGCAATCAGAGAAGAAAAGCAAATAAAAGAAATCCAAATCGTAAAACAAGAAGTAAAACTGTCAGTGTTTGCAGATGACATGATACTGAACATAGAGAATCCCAAAGATGCCACCAGAAAACTACTAGAGCTAATCAATGAATTTGGTGAAGCAGCAGAATACAAAATTAATGCACAGAAATATCTTGCATCCCTATACACTAATGATGAAAAATCTCAAAGAGAAATTAAGGAACTTCTGCCATTTACCACTGCAACAAAAAGAATAAAATACCTAGGAATTAACCTACCTAAGCAGACAAAAGACCTGTATGCAGAAAACTGTAAGACAGTGATGAAAGAAATTAAAGATGATGCAAACAGATGGAGAGATATACCATGTTCTTGGATTGGAAGAATCAACATTGTGAAAATGACTATACTACTCAAAGCAATCTACAGATTCAGTGCAATCCCTAGCAAATTACCAATGGAATTTTTCAGAGAACTAGAACAAAAAAATTCACAATTTGTATGGAAACACAAAAGACCCCGAATAGCAAAAACAAACTTGAGAAAGAAAAGCAGAGCTGGAGGAATCAGGCTCCCTGACTTCAGACTATACTACAAAGCTACAGTAATCAAGACAGCATGGCACTGGCACAAAAACAGAAATATAGATCAATGGAACAGCATAGAAAGCCAAGAGATAAACCCATACACATATGGTCACCTTATCTTTGATAAAGGAGACAAGAATATACAGTGGAGAAAGGACAGCCTCTTCAATAAGTGGTGCTGGGAAAACTGGACAGCTACATGTGAAAGAATGAAATTAGAACACACCTTAACACCGTATACAAAAACAGACTCAAAATGGATTAAAGACCTAAATATAAGGCCAGACACTATAAAACACTTAGAGGAAAACATAGGCAGAACACTCTATGACATAAATCACAGCAAGATCCTTTTTGACCCACTTCCTAGAGAAATGGAAATAAAAACAAAAATAAACAAATGGGACCTAATGAAACTTCAAAGCTTTTGCACAGCAAAGGAAACCATGAATAAGACAACCCTCAGAATGGGAGAAAATATTTGCAAATGACACAACTGACAAAGGATTAATTTCCAAAATATACAAGCAGCCCATGCAGCTCAATATCAAAAAAACAAACAACCCAATCCAAAAATGGGCAGAAGATCTAAATAGACATTTTTCCGAAGATATACACATTGCCTCCAAACATATGAAAAGAGTCTCAACATCACTAATCATTAGAGAAATGCAAATCAAAAGTACAATAAGGTATCACCTCATACTGGTCAGAATGGCCATCATCAAAAAGTCTACAAACAATAAATGCTGGAGAGGGTGTGGAGAAAAGGGAACCCTCTTGCACTGTTGGTGGGAATGTAAATTGATACAGACACTATGGAGAACAGTGTGGAGGTTCCTTAAAAAACTAAAAATAGAGCTACCATACGACCCAGCAATCCCACTTTTGGGCATATACCCTGAGAAAATCGCAATTCAGAAAGAGTCATGTACCACAATATTCACTGTAGTACTATTTACAATAGCCAGGACATGGAAGCAACCTAAGTGCCCATCAACAGATGAATGGATAAAGAAGATGTGGCACATATAGACAATGGAATATTACTCAGCCATAAAAAGAAATGAAATTGAGTTATTGGTAGTGAGGTGGATTGACCTGCAGTCTGTCATACAGAGTGAAGTAAGTCAAAAAGAGAAAAGGAAGTACTGTATGCTAACACATATATATGGAATCTAAAAAAAAAATGTTCTGAAGAACCTAGGGCAAGACAGGAATAAAGACGCAGACGTAGAGAATGGACTTGAGGACACGGGGAGGGGGAAGGGTAGGCTGGGACGAATGAGAGAGTAGCATGGACATATATACACTACCAAACGTAAAATAGATAGCTAGTGGGAAGCAGCCGCATAGCACAGGGAGATCAGCTCGGTGCTTTGTGACCACTTAGAGGGGTGGGATAGGGAGGGTGGGAGGGAGACGCAAGAGGGAGGAGATATGGGGATATATGTATATGTATAGCTGATTCACTTTGTTATAAAGCAGAAACTAACACAACATTGTAAAGCAATTATACTCCAATAAAGTTGTTTAAAAAATAAAATAAAATAAAATGTCTCCTGAAAGTAGAAAAGGGAGGGTGGAGGGTGGAGGAAGAACTTTTGGACAGAGACCAGGAGCAGGCCTCTGGAAAGACACAACAAAGGGGAGGGTTTTTTTTTTTTTGCGGTACGCGGGCCTCTCGCTGTTGCGGCCCCTCCCGTTGCGGAGCACAGGCTCCGGACGCGCAGGCTCAGCGGCCATGGCTCACGGGCCCAGCCGCCCCACGGCATGTGGGATCTTCCTGGACCGGGGCACGAACCTGTGTCCCCTGCTTCGGCAGGCGGACTCTCAACCAGTGCGCCACCAGGGAAGCCCCAAAGGGGAGGATTTGAAGGCTCTCAAGAAGGCTGTAAAACTGTGCACCCTGCAGACCTGGCTGAGGTTATGAAATGCCCTCTGGGCAGAAAGGACCCTAGACAGAGAACTTGCCAGCCTTAACTAGGAGGGAATAGTTAGAGCAGCATGGATAAGAAAGACACATAGGAAAAAGCAAAAAAAAAAAAAAAAAAAAAAGTCATCGTCATCACAATCATCACTATCACCCCAATCATCACCACCCTCACCATCATCACCACCATCACCATCATCACCACCATCACCATCATCGTCATCACCATTAACATCAGCATCGTCATGCTCCATGTGCATTATTTCATTGAATCCTCCCAACAGCCTTATGTTGTAGGTTCTACAATGACCCCATTTAACAGATGAGAAAACTGAGGCTCGGGGAAGCTAACAACTTGCCCAAGATCAGACACTGGGAGTGGCGGGATCAGGATTTGGTAGAAGCTGGTGTTGTAACCCCATGTGGCCACTGGAAGTGTTGAGTGATTAAGCCCCGTGCACGGGAAGCTGGGGCTGTGTCCATGCCTCCTGGCAGGGGGTCTGTTTTGCCGGGGATAATTACCAGATGTGATTCTGCCAGCTCACTGCATTTTACTAATTCTAAGACACATGTTTTTCATATATTAACATCTTTGAAGTTGGGATGGTATGTCATAGTTTGCTCTTAGATGACATATAATAATGGAATCAATGGTGTCTTCAACTCAATGAAAAGTGAGGGCTTAAGTTCCTAGAAGGAATATGTTTCGTTTTTATGGCAGACACTGATTGTGTTGTTGTTACCATTAGGGTTAAACGTGAAAAAGAAAAAGCAACTCCTCGATTAGATGTGCATGTAAACGATCTGTCGTTGTGTAACAGATAATCACAGAAGTTAGCAGCTTACAACAACCTTTGTGTTTTACCTTGCAATTTTGTGGGACCAGAATTCCACAGGGCTCATCTGGGTGACTTTCTCTTCCACTCGGCACGGAAAGAGTTTCCTCGGAGGTATTTACCTATGGGAAGGGCTGTTCCTGAGGGCCCAAATGACGTCACTCACTCCTGGACAGGGTTGGCTGTAAGGCTCAGCTAAGCTAGCAGCATTGACCTGAGCACTGCCTGTGGCGTCTCTAACGTTGGCCTCAAAGCAGAAGGGCATCTTCCACCGTGGCTGAAAGCATATGTTCCGAGACCCCGAGGCAGAGCTGCAAGGCCTTAGATGGAGTAGCCTTGGAAGGCACGTGGCATCTCTCTGATTCCGCGTGGGAGAGACGTTCATGAGGGCGCGGGTGTTGGGAGGTGAGGATTGGACGCCATCTTGGAAGCTGGCTCCCAGCCCAGGCATGAATAAGGCCTCCTTCACCATCCACTCGATTCGCTCGATGGCTGTTATCGGACACCTACTAGCTGTCAGCCACTGTCCTCAGCAACAGATAAACAAGAGGCACACGGTTCTGTTCTCACAGCAGCGACCCTGCAACAGGAGGTGGGGTGGGGGAGAGGCGGAAAGATAGCGAGTAAAACATCAATAGGGTAGTTGGGAGTAGCGACCCCCATTTTAGAGAAAGACCTAGAGGGAGTTCCCTGGCGGTCCAGTGGTTAGGACTCCACATTCTCACTGGCGTGGTCCGGGTTCAATCTCTGGCTGGGGAACTCAGGTCCCACAAGCCATGTGGTGCAGCCTGAAAGAGACAGAAAGACCTAGATAAAGCATGGAAATATGATTGATCTGAATGATGAACCGGAAGTGATTCTCTGGGGGAAGAGCATTTGGGTTGAAGGGAACAGCACGTGCAAAGGCTGTAGGGTAGAATGGAGCTCAGGTTCTCAAGGGACAGAGGACAGGCCTGTGAGGGGTGGCATGTGGGGAGATGGGGTGAGCAGCTAGAAGAGCTTAAGAGGTGGGGAGGCCAGACCGGGGCGGGAGGGCGTTGGAGACCACGATAGACGGTGTGGGCTTTACTCCAAGTGGGACTGAGACAGGGACTTGCCCCAAGGCAGGAGTCACTGGGTAGCTGGGTTTTGTGTGGCTTGCAACTAGCTGGGTACAAGCAGGGGTGAGGTGATTCAGCAAGACCAGTCTGCCCTTAGCGCAGCTGCAACACAGGGGAGGCGCGTCTGCCGCACCTACACACCTCCCAGGCCCTCCCCGACGCCTCAGGCGGCTCCCTCCCGGGGCTTGCCACTCCTGCCCACATGTATCTCACAGCCATACCAGGAAACCACGTGCAGGGCTTGGCCAGCCAGACAGGGAGAAAAAGGTGCTGATTGAAGTTGATGACAAGAAAGCTTCACCCAAGAGAAGGCTCTAAAACTCAGCCTAGGAAGGATTCCTCCAGTCTCTCTGTGTTATTTTGCACGTGTCTCTCGAAAAATCAAAGGAGAAAAGTGACTCTTGTTTTGGCTGTCAGCGAGGAGCCCCAGGGTTGCGCATAAGTACAGGGAAGCGGTTCAGTTTTTAGAGTTCTAAACACATCAGACCTTCAATCGTGGGACATCTGAACCTGTGGTTTCTCCAAGCTTTCTTGATTCGATTTGATTTTGTTACTTTTTCATAACCCCTTTAGTCCTCCCCAAAGAGCGCAGTATACGATCGGTGCATAATAAATGCTTGAATACTAATTGTGTTAGGCAGAACAATGTCCTCCCCGCCCCACACTCCGCAAAGATGTCCGCATCCTAAACCTTGGAAGTGGTGGCTGTGTTACCTTCCAGGGTAAGAGGGACTCAGCAGATGTGATTAAAGTTAAGGATCTTGAGGGGAAATTGTCCTGGACTATTCAGGTGGGTCCAGTCTAATCATATAGATACTTAAAAATGAAGAACCTTTCCCAGCTGTGATCACAGAGACGTGATGACAGAAGAAGTGTCAGAGAGGTGAGACATCAATGACTTTGAAGATGGAGGAAGGGGCTGTGCGCCAAGGAATGTGGGAGTCTCTAGGAGCTGGAAAAGGGAAGGAATGGATTCTCCCCTTAGAACGTCCAGAAGGAACACAACTCTACCAACACCTTGATTTTAGTCCAGTGAAACGCATTTTGGACTTCTGAACTTCAGAGCTATAAAAGAATACAAATTGGGGTTGTTTTAAGCCACTAAATTTGTGATAATTTGTCAGGGCAGCCATAGAATCTTTTCCAGGAATTCTAACTCACACCTCTTTCTTCTGTTCTGTGGCAAGATGCACCTTCTTTTGGAAGGTATATTCTATTATTTTTGAGATGGGGTAGGTTTTAGCCAGGACTTTTTCATTTATGAGCCCCTGAGACCCAACTCAAAATGGCTTAAGAAACAAAAAAAAGGAGTGTATTGACTCACTTAAATGGAAAGTTAAGAGTCTGAGGCATGGTTAGATTTAAATGCTATCATCAAGAAGATTTGGTGGTATATTTCTACAATGGAATATTACTCAGCCATAAAAAGGAATGAAAGAATGCCATTTGCAGCAACATATGGATGGACCTAGAGATGATCATACTAAGTGAAGTACGTCGGACAGAGAAAGACAAATATCAAATGATATCATTTATATGTGGAATATAAAAACAAATGATACAAATGAACTTATTTACAAACCAGGAACAGACTCATAGACGTAGAAAACAAACGTATGGTTACCAAAAGGGAAAGGTGCAGGGAAGGGATAAGTTAGGACGTTAGGATTAACATATATACACTAATGTATATAAAACAGATAGTCAGCAAGGACCTACTGTATAGTACAGGAAAAATATTTTGTAATAATCTATAAGGGGAAAGAATCTGAAAAAATATATACGTATATGCGTAACTGAATCACTTTGCTGTACACCTGAAACTCACACAGCACTGTCAATCAACTCTACTCCAATAAGTAAATGAATAAGCAAATCTCCCAGCCCTGCCCTCTTCCACACGTCCTCACTCTCAGCGTGTAGTTTCCCCACAGCATCCCTAATTTAGAGTCCCCAGCTGACAACCTCTCTGCTTCAAGACCAGTGGAAACAAAACATTCTCTCTCTCACCTGTGTGAACAGAAGTTCTCAGCTTGATGGTTATTGGCCAAGATTGGGTCACATGACTATCCCTGAACCAATCAAACGGCCAAAGAGATACAGTGCTCTGATTGGCCAGGTGTGATACCCACAAGCATCCCAGCGGACAGCGAATGATGGAGGTTGTAAATAAGAAGAGAGGTTCTTCAAAATTTCGGAGACTGTTACCCAAAGATGGAGAAATGGATGCTGAGTGACAAAACAATGTCTACTACAGGAATACTGGGCATTCACTGGTTTACTAGAAAACCAGCTGGTTCAGCACTGTGGCCCCTTCCATGAAACAGTGTTTGGGGGATATTGGGGCACCGTTTGCAGAAACCATCCTTTCAGTGAACCCTCAGATCCACCCTTCCCGGTCCCTCCAGCAAGAGACGAGGACACTGTCATGGACGCTTTATTCCCATGTGAAAGTTTACCTCTGGGTCTGGTCACGGGCACTTAACCTTGGGTCTTTTCCAGTTTCTCTACAGTTTCCCATCCTGCAGCTGCCCTCCTGGAATCCCTTCTGGTTGTCTTCTGTCATGCTGGGACTAGGAATATTCACTCGTGTTTGTTTTCAAACTTGAGTCTTGGCCTTAAACCAGGGAAATAAGGCTTTTTCCATCCGCCCACCACCATCCCAAACTGGCTTCCGGAAAAGCCCTGGGAACATTGTGGGCAGGACTTCTGATGAGCCAGAGAGAAGGGTATCCCAGTTGAAGCTTCCAAACAAGCTAGGCTTCCTTGCCAGCCCTTAGCACCTGCCCACCGTGGTTGGGCTCCATGTCTATTGCCCAGGCGAAATTCTTCTTTCCTGTGAGTGGGCATTTATCCTCTCCCAGCTACCCTGGTACCTTGTCAGATGCTCAGCAATGGCTCCAAATGTGGAGACCCCGTGGGGACATAGAGCCCAGGGCCCAGGCCTCTGCTCTTTCCCACAGATCTCTGTGATACCAACCCCACCTTCAAGGTCCGACACTGCAGAACTGAAGGCCAAAGTACATTCACCCCAGGATGTCAGTCCTTCAGGGCAGCAACAGAGCGAGTCACAGCTAATTCTGCTTCGGCTGCACTCAACTGGCACAGCCAGACCAAAATATTTTGGGCTAATTCATTTGGCAAGAGCATCAAAGCCCAGAGAAGATTGAGTCCAAGTTTTCTCCTCTTTTAAAAATAAAATAAAACAGAAACAAAAACAAATCCTGGCATGAAGAGTAGCAAAACTCTGATTACCTTTCATCTTCTGCGTTTGCTAGAACACAGGTGCCATGAGGGTGTGACTCCTGCCTGGTTTTCCTCACCAGCACACCCCCTGCACCGAACATCATCCCTGGCACACAGTAGGTGCTCAAGAAGTGTTCGCTGGATGGAGTGCTGGTTACTATTGCTAGATAAGAAACCACTTGAAACTTAACAGCGGAAGACAACCGTGTGACTATACCCATGAGTCTGTGGGTTAAGAGTTTGGTTAGGGCACAACACGGATGGCTTGTCTTTTCTCTGCAGCATCTGAGGTCTCAGCTTTGAAGACCCAAGTTTGGGGGTGACTCAATGGCTGGAGCCTGGAGTCACCTGGAGGTCTCTTCACTCATGTACTTGGCATTTGCTTTCCGTCGGTTGGGACTTGGCTGGGTTGCTGGACACAACACCTACATGGGCCTCTCCATGTGGTCTTAACACATGGGTAGCTTGGTCTTCCTCACAGCATGGCAGCGTCTTCAAAAGAACCGGGAAGAAGTAGTGTCACCTTATGTGACCTATTCTCAGAAGTCTGGTAGCATCACTTCTGTAGTCACCAGCCTGCTCAAATTCTAGGGGAAGGAACATAGATTTCTCCTCCTGATGTGAGAGTTGGGGTCAATGTCACACTGTGAGAAGAGCATGTGAGATGGACGGTGACGTTGCAGCCATTTTGTGACATACAGTCTGCCACAGACGGTGAATGGGTGAGACTCCGATAGGCTAGTCAGTCAAGGTATCTTTGCAGTGACACGCTCCACCCCATTCCAGGTGTTTTAAAGTAGTCGTAGGCACCATAAAATAGCCTTAAACATCACTAAAAGTGGACAGATTGATCTCAGATTCGGAGTTGAATTAAAAGCATCTTCCCGGAGAAAACAGCATATCAACCTGGGTGGTAACAGTGTTTGGGTTAGAAGTGAAGCCAAACCCATGTCCACCTCCCGGTCATGATATTGTGCTGTAGTTTTGTCAGATGTTATCATTATGGAGGAGACTGGGTAAAGATATGCCGGCTATCTCTGTGTTATTTTTTATGACGCTCCAATTATTTCAACAAAAATTTCAGTCAGAAGAATGTAAAGCCAGGCTCTTGGGATTCAAATCCCGATTCTGTCACTAATCAGCTGGGTCTGTGCACACCCACAACTTAATGTATCTGTGCCTACTTTCTCACCTGTAAGATGGGGCCAACAACAGTAGAGACTCCCCGTAATAGGATAAAATGTCTTCCTATTGGATCCGCAGGCATTCAAGACAACACAAGTATTCTGAACGATTGGAAAGAGAAAGTTAATGAGTACCCTGGAAAGATCACCACACCAGCATTTTCGCCCCAGAGACCTGCTGGACAGTTGTCTGTTAGCTGACTGACGTTGGCTGCAGGCGTTGCCTGGGACATCGGTAAAAAGAGCCAGGGTGAAAAAAACAGCAAGTGTTTAAAATACCTGGTCATTGGCCGAGGAGTCAAGACACACACGACCCCAAAGAACGACTTGACCGAGAACCTGTGTGCTGACCGTTTCCCAGAGGTTGAAAAGCCTGTGCACGGAAAAGGGAAAATCCAAGCTCAGAATCTGGAGGGTCACGCCCTGCACCAAGCTCTGTGGCTCTGGTCTCATATTTAGTTCTCCGAACAGCCTATAAAACACTATGATGATAGATTGATAGATTAGCTCGTGAAGGCTCAGAGAGGCTGCCATTTGCCTAAGGCCACACAGCTCAGAAGTGGAGCAAAGCACGGCTGGAAGCCAGTTGGCTGGCTCAGAAGTCTGTTTTCTTCTGCTACTCCTTCCCCTAGGCCTGCTGCCAGAATCAGAGACAATCCCCTCGGCACTCTGCACACCACGCTCCGCCCCGCTCCCGAGGGGCCTTGTTGTTAACTCCCGTGCCTGCATTTTTGCCCACAGACGTGCTCACGTGGGAGCGTCTCCCCCTGCCAGGTGCAGCAACGTAAGCAACGCTGTGACTGACGGCAGCAGAGCTCCTCCAGCCCCACCCCCAGAGCTCCGCCGGGGCCAGCAGTGCCTGACCGTCACACACATGCCGGTGAGGGCGACCCCAGAAAAGCAGCCAGGAGGGCTCTGCAGCTAGACCACGTGTATTTAAATCCCAACGGGACGGCCGTGGCCTCAGCTTCTCCATCTGTAAAACAGGCATCACAAGAATGCCAACATCACGGGACCCTTTGGAGGATGAAATGAGGTGATACCTGCACAGAACTTTGGGCTCCCCAGAGAGACATCTAGATAAAATGAGCAAAAGAAAGGGACGAAAAGCATCAAATTCAACGGCACGTCTTCCCTGCACCTTCCTGGACTGTCCATCTTATGCGGGGAGGGGATTCTAAAGCCTTTTCAGGACCCTCCTAAACAAAAGTGGAGGAGGATGTTTGTTCTCAGATCTCATCTGCACCCTCTCCACCCTGCTGGGCATCAAAGCAAGCTTCACATCCGGGCTCCCTTGCCATCTGGCTTAGGGTAGATTCAAACAGAGGGAGACTGACCAAGGTAGGCAGAAGCGGGGAGCACGGCCGGAGGAGGCAGCGTCTCGCCCCCCCTCCCTCTGCTCTGGTACATGTGGCTTTTCCTCCGTGGCTCCAGCCCCCACTGAGGGTCCCTCCTCCTGGGTCCCTCTCCTGCTGTGCAAGCCCCGGCCTCCGGTTTAGATCCGGCTGGCTTCCCAGGTCAGGCGACACCGTCTTCTCCTGCTGTCCCTGCGGCCCACGCGGGCGGTGGCTCCCTGCTCCTGCTGCTCTCTGGGCGCTGACATGCCCCATTGGGAAACTGCAGGATCCTTTGGGGCAGGGATGGAATTTGAAGCCAGGCGTCTGCATGAAGGCAAGACCCGCAGGTCTTGGACCACAGCATCCCTGACCCAATGAGCCTCTGCCCCGCCAACCCCAGATACTCTTGGTAGTGGGTTGAACGGTGTCTCTCCCAAATGCATGTTCACCCCAGAAGGTGACCTCATTTGGAATAAGGGTCTCTGCAGACGTCATGAAGGTAAGGACCGAATGAGATCACACTGGATCAGGGTGGGCCCTCCATTCAATGATGAGTGTCCTTAAAGAAGAGGACAAACAGAGACACGTGATGACAAAGGTAGAGACCGGGATGAAGATTCTACCAGTCCAGAAACTCCAAGGACCGCCGGCCACCCCAGGAGTTGGGGAAACAAGGAACAGAGGCTCCACGAGGAGCCAGCCCTTCTGACACCTCGGTTTCAGATGTCTGGCCTCCAGACCCGTGACACCCGCAGGCCCTTCATCTGGGATTCGACTCCACTGGCCGCTCCCCCAACTGGGCGCCCCTGGGAGGTGGGTTCTCCACGAGGCCCAGGTACAAAGTGCACAGTTGCCCTTTAAATACATTAAAAGAGATCCTGTGAAGAGTAAAAAAAATAAACCCGATGAACAAGATAAGACTTCAACTTGGACTTGAAAGATGGGGGAAGAACAAGACGAAGCGGGGCCCGGGCAGAATCCACGCAGCTCAGCTCCCGCTGCCTCAGGCCATTAAACCACCGGCGATCCCGGGAAAACAGCTCAGCAAGGCAGGCCCCTCCCGTGTGGACGTCTGAGGCCTGTGCCTGCCCAGGCCCAGCCGTCCCCGTGGCAACGGCAGACACTGGTCAGGGCAAGCAGAGCTGTGGCCCACCGGCAACCCCAGGGCTGAACACACTCACATCGAGGGCTGATGGGGGACGGGCTGGGGTGGCAGGGGTGTGTGTGTGTGTGTGTGTGGGCGTATGTGTGTGCAGGTGTGCATGGGTATGTATGTGTGAGCATGCATGCACGTGTCCATGTGTGCTGTGTGCATGTGTGTGAATATGTGTATGTGCATGTATATGTGTGTAGGTGTGCATGCATGCACGTGTATACACGCACACATGTGTGATGTGTGCATATGCATGTTTGTGTGTGTCATGTGTGTGTAAGTGTGTGTGTGTGGGGGGGGAGGGTCTGTTCCTTCCACCCAGTGGCTCTGCCATCCCCTGGGGCTCTGAGACCCCCGCTGGGTCCTCCAGGCCTGGCTCACAGATAAAGAAAGAGAGACGACATCCAGCAGAACTGGAGAGTTTGCAGGGCCCACCCTGGAAACATGACGTCACCTCCTTCCAATGCCACTGGCCACACTGGGTCATGTGGCCACGTTCAACTACAAGGGGACCAAGAAAGGTCCCATTCTGCATCCCGAGAGGAAGGGGAACGGGCCTGGGGATCACACGGCACTGCCTCCCCGCCCAGCTCTGACGTCCGCATTCTCAGTGTGTGTTTCATGTGGGGACAGCCTCCTGCCCTCCCTTATCCCACCCCTCTAGGTGGTCACAAAGCACCGAGCTGATCTCCCTGTGCTATGCGGCTGCTTCCCACTAGCTGTCTGTTTTACATTTGGTAGTGTATATATGTCCATGCCACTGTCTCACTTCGTCCCAGCTTACCCTTGCCCCTCCCCGTGTCCCCAAGTCCATTCTCTACGTCTGCCTCTTTATATGTTACAGTCTTGAAGCAGGATTTCTTCCTCAGGAAACCTCAGTGTTTGCTCTTAAGGCTGTCAGCTAATTGGATAAGGACCACACACACCCCGAAGGATAATTTCCCGAACTTAAAGTCACCCGATTGTGGATGCTAACAACAGCCATGAAATACCTTCGCAGCAACACCGCGAGGTTAGGGTTTGATGAAACTGCCTCACCGAGTAGACACATAAACCTGACCATCACATGCTGCGTTTTTCAGATGAGAAGTTAGAGGCTCAGAGAGGTCACCACCCTGCCCAAGGTCACAGAGCTAGTGATCAGTGGAGCAGACTGGGCGGCCGCGTCTTTGGATCTCCGTTGCCTGTGCTTTAAAACCAGCAAAGTGTCAACCACGTCAACTTCTTTATTGTTTTGGCCACGCCGCGTGGCATGCGGGATCCTAGTTCCCCGACCAGGGATGGAAACTGCGGCCCCTGCAGTGGAAGTGCGGAGTCCCAACCACTGGAGCGCCGGGGATGTCCCTCAACCACCTCAACTTCTGTTGACCTGAGTCGCAGGCGTGGGGCACAAGGGGGACCCCACTCTTGAGCGGGACCCAGGAAGGCAGAACATCTACCATCAAGCACGCCCTCTTGCCAAGAACTCTGTCCTCCTGCCTGAGAAGTTTTTCCGTGCAAGGGGATGGATGGGATGGTGACCCCTAGGAGATCCCAGCAGTACCCCAGCCCTATCCTACCTTTGCAGACCACCCAGAAGTTTCTCCACTGCCTCTTCTGCTGAGCCCTCCTGCCACACCTAACCCAGCCCAGGCTAATGGGTCGCTACAGAAAGAGAAGTTTCCGGCAAAATACCGTCTCATAATCCTTTTAAGAGGGGCCCTCGCAGAAGTAGGCATGCAACAACACTTAGCTCTCAAAAGCAATCCAAGAGGAAAAGGATCTGTCCCTACATATTCCACAGACCCTCCCGCGGGGTCCCAGGGACTGTCATATTGTTTCCAGTTGTGTTTATGGTAAACTCAGGGCCATAAAATGCCTTTGTCGTCCTTGTAAGAGACAGAAGGAGTCTTAGGAGATACATTTTCATTCCAAAACTTTGAGGTGCATTTTCCAGGTGGTGGATTGAAACAGAAAAACATGAAGTGGCTCAGGACAGACCATTTTTCCCTCCAAGCCAGAGATTAAAAAGTGAAAAGCATTAGGTTAAGATGGAAAGGAAAAGAGATATTTTGCAAATTGAGTGTATACAGCCCGAGGAAAGGGCTGGGGGTTGAGCCCACGGAATGTTGAGAACTCTCCAAACACAGGCAAGAGGGGCGGGTCAGAAAGGCTGATGTGCAGATTCTGGGTTGCAAAGAATACAGCAGAGGCCCTCCTCACTGTCAAAGGGAGATGGAGGTGTTTTTGAGGGGCCGACTCCCAGCCCCGGGGGTAGCTGCCTTGGGGCTCCGGGTATCACTTAGCTCTGTGCCCTAGGGTCAGCGTCTCCACCACTCTGGCGTTACCTCATCTCACCCCTGGAAACCTGTCCATCCAGATAGGGGACTGGGGTGGCGTGGGGCTCGAGCCCTCCCACATTCTCAGCACAGCCCCAAAACTGGATGAACAGCCAGCTTGCACTCTGCATGGGGAACAGAACCCAGAACCAAGCTTGCCTCGTGTGTGCCCCACACCAGAACCCAAAAGTCAACCTCCCGTTGGCCCGGAAACCCAATCACCAAGCGTTTCAGGGAGAACAAAACCACAGCTAGGTCGAGTTTTCTAAAATGGTGTAAATATGATACTGAAGATAAAATGTTACCTTGAGAAGTAAAAAACTGGAAATGATCTTAACGTCCAATACTGGGGGAATTCATGAAACATTGTGACACAGTGGAGTGTGGACTGGCCATCACGGTGATCTTTGAAAGGGATATTTCACGATAGGGAAAGATTCTCGTGGTATCTTATTGAGTGAACAATAAGGCAGGTTATGAAAAGGTAGGTACAGTACGATTGCGCTTACAGAATCACACATAATTGCGGTAGGCAGCCTTTCCAAAAACAACACCCCACACCAAAAAGGACTGGAAGGCTCTGCATGAAACAGCAAAAGCACGGGGGTCTCCGGGGGTGGATTCCGGTTTTGACTTTAATCTTTTTGCCTGTGTTTTATGTTATACACACTTTATCTACGAACATGTGCTCATTCTGTGATCAGAAAGTAAGCTTTTATTATTATTTTTAAGACAGCTTTGTAAAAGGGATTTCTGGGAAGGATCAAATTTCAGAGGACAGCGTGGTTGGGACCGGTTTCATGATAGCTCTGTTAGTGACGCCCGGCCCCCTCCCAAGGGCACGGCCAAGGCCACCCGTGGTCTGGATTCCTGCCAACATCATCAGAACCTCATCCTGTCACCCCACGGCTCTGCCTACCGCCCCTCCTTCCTGTGACATCAGCACCACCGGGCAGGCGAGGCCGAGGACACAGTGGTTGAGTGACAGGGGGAGGGTTGTATCTGTGTCTTTGCCGTGGCACTTGTGGACCCAGTGGACCGATGAGGGCCCAAAGCCCTGAGTCCCAGAGGTGGACCAAGCCATTCAGGGCGCCCCTGCTGCCATGGGTTCTCAGCCACACAGAGGGGGTCATCGGCTTCCACAGCTACATCATGCAAACCGTCCGTGTTCTTCTTCTTAACCTGTAACAGCTCAGAAGTCACACTCCGACTAGCCCCTTCGAGGGCTCTTTCCTCCCCCCCAGCACCACGTGAATGACGAAGGTCACAGGCTCTGAGGCAGTGGGCACAGGCTCTGCCCCGTGGCTCTCGGTGACCTCGAGCAAGTTGCTTAACCTCCCCGGCCTCAGTTTTCAGGGCTGTAAAATGGGGATAGTAATGTCTGATCTACCTCTGGCACTGGTGGCGAGGATTAGAGGATGTAAAAACACAAAGGAAGTGCTGGGGCAGTGTTGATATTATCAAAACTGAGGATGATTTCCACATAGAGCTGGCCAAGAGTTCTTCACACCATCTGTCCACCCATCCAAGCTCTGGCCTGGGCACCACAGAAAGGGGAAAAAAAACTGAGAGAAAGAGGAAATTCTTGTCTCCAAGTAGGCAACGTCTTCAGAGGTCCGAGTCAGAGAGAACAGGACAGCGCTGGCCACACTCAACAGCGTGACCCTGATTGGAGGAGAGATGAGGGGGAGGGGACAGTCAAAGGCTGGCAGGACCGGGCGCAGCGGTGTCACCGATGTCACAGCAACGTCTCCGTGCTTGTGTCTGAGGACAGACATTTTTTTGGTTTTGTTTTTTTGTTTTATGTTTGTTTTTTTTTTTAACATCTTTATTGGAGTATAATTGCTTTACAATGGTGTGTTAGTTTCTGCTTTATAACAAAGTGAAGCAGTTATACATATACATATGTTCCCATATCTCTTCCCTCTTGCGTCTCCCTCCGTCCCACCCTATTGCACGCCTCTATGTGGTCAAAAAGCACCGAGCTGATCTCCCTGTGCTATGCGGCTACTTCCCACTAGCTATCTATTTTACGTTTGGTAGTGTATATATGTCCATGCCACTCTCTCAGTTTGTCACAGCTTACCCTTCCCCCTCCCCATGTCCTCAAGTCCATTCTCTAGTAGGTCTCTGTCTTTATCCCCGTCTTGCCCTTAGGTTCTTCATGACCATTTTTTTTCCTTAGATTCCATATATATGTGTTAGCATATGGTATTTGTTTTTCCCTTTCTGACTTACTTCACTCTGTATGACAGACTGTAGATCCATCCACCTCACTACAAATAACTCAATTTGATTTCTTTTTATGGCTGAGTAATATTCCATTGTATATATGTGCCACATCTTCTTTGTCCATTCATCTGCTGATGGACACTTGGGTTGCTTCCATGTCCTGGCTATTGTAAATAGAGCTGCAATGAACATTGTGGTACATGACTCTTTTTGAATTATGGTTTTCTCAGGGTATATGCCCAGTAGTGGGATTGCTGGGTCATATGGTAGTTCTATTTGTAGTTTTTTAAGGAACCTCCATACTGTTCTCCATAGTGGCTGTACCAATTCACATTCCCACCAGCAGTGCAAGAGTGTTCCCTTTTCTCCACACCCTCTCCAGCATTTATTTTTTCTAGATTTTTTGATGATGGCCATTCTGACTGATGTGAGATGATATCTCATTGTAGTTTTGATTTGCATTTCCCTAATGATTAATGATGTTGAGCATCCTTTCATGTGTTTGTTGACAATCTGTATATCTTCTTTGGAGAAATGTCTATTTAGGTCTTCTGCCCATTTTTGTATTGGGTTGTATGTTTTTTTGATATTGAGCTGCATGAGCCGCTTGTAAATTTTGGAGATTAATCCTTTGTCAGTTGCTTCATTTGCAAATACTTTCTCCCATTCTGAGGGCTGTCTTTTCATCTTGTTTACGGCTCCCTTTGCTGTGCAAAAGCTTTTAAGTTTCATTAGGTCCCATTTGTTTATTTTTGTTTTTATTTCCATTTCTCTAGGAGGTGGGTCAAAAACGATCTTGCTCTGATTTATGTCATGGAGTGTTCTGCCTATGTTTTCCTCTAAGAGTTTGATAGTGTCTGGCCTTACATTTAGGTCTTTAATCCACTTTGACTTTACTTTTGTGTATGGTGTTAGGGAATGTTCTAATTTCATACTTTAACATGTAGCTGTCCAGTTTTCCCAGCACCACTTATTGAAGAGGCTGTCTTTTCTCCACTGTATATTCTTGCCTCCTTTATTAAAGATAAGGTGACCATATGTGTGTGGGTTTATTTCTGGGCTTTATATCCTGTTCCACTGATCTATATTTCTGTTTTTGTGCCAGTACCATACTGTCTTGATTATTGTAGCTTTCTAGTATACTCTGAAGTCCAGGAGCCTGATTCCTCCAGCTCCATTTTTCTTCCTCAAGATTGCTTTAGCTATTCGGGGTCTTTTGTGTTTCCATACAAATTGTGAAATTTTTTGTTCTAGTTCTGTGAAAAATGTCAGTGGTAATTTGATAGGGATTTCATTGAATCTGTAGATTGCTTTGGGTAGTAGAGTCATTTTCACAATGTTGATTCTTCCAATCCAAGAACATGGTATATCTCTCCATCTATTTGTATCATCTTTAATTTCTTTCATCAGTGTCTTATAATTTTCTGCATACAGGTCTTTTGTCTCCTTAGGTAGGTTTATTCCTAGATATTTTATTCTTTTTGTTGCAATGGTATATGGGAGTGTTTCCTTAATTTCTCTTTCAGATTTTTCATCATTAGTGTATAGGAATGCCAGAGATTTCTGTGCATTAATTTTGTATCCTGCAACTTTACCAAATTCATTGATTAGCTCTAGTAGTTTTCTGGTAGCATCTTTAGGATTCTCTATGTACAGCATCATGTCATCTGCAAACAGTGACAGACTTACTTCTTCTTTTCCAATTTGGATTCCTTTTATTTCTTTTTCATCTCTGATTGCGGTAGCTAAAACTTCCAAAACTATGTTGAATAATTGTGGTGAGAGTGGCCAACCTTGTCTTGTTCCTGATCTTAGTGGAAATGGTTTCAGTTTTTCACCACTGAGGATGATGTTGGCTGTGGGTTTATCATATATGGCCTTTATTATGTTGAGGAATGTTCCCTCTATGCCTACTTTCTGGAGGGTTTTTATCATAAATGGGTGTTGAATTTTGTCGAAAGTTTTCTCTGCATCTATTGAGATTATCATATGGTTTTTCTCCTTCAATTTGTTAATATAGTATATCACATTGATTGATTTGCATATATTGAAGAAGCCTTGCATTCCTGGGATAAACCCCACTTGATCATGGTGTATGATCTTTTTAATGTGCTGTTGGATTCTGTTTGCTGGTATTTTGTTGAGGATTTTTGCATCTATGTTCATCAGTGATATTGGCCTGTAGTTTTCTTTCTTTGTGACATCTTTGTCTGGTTTGGGTATCAGGGTGATAGTGGCCTCGTAGAATGTGTTTGGGAGTGTTCCTCCCTCTGATATATTTTGGAAGAGTTTGAGAAGGATAGGTGTTAGCTCTTCTGTAAATGTTTGATAGAATTCGCCTGTGAAGCCATCTGGTCCTAGGCTTTTGTTTGTTGGAAGATTTTTAATCACAGTTTCAATATCAGTCCTTGTGATTGGTCTGTTCATTTTTTCTATTTCTGCCTGGCTCAGTCTCGGAATGTTGTGCATTTCTAAGAATTTGTCCATTTCTTCCAGGTTTTCCATTTTTTTTGGCATAGAGTTTCTTGTAGTAATCTCTCATGATCCTTTGTATTTCTGCAGTGTCAGTTGTTACTTCTCCTTTTGCATTTCTAATTCTATTGATTTGAGTCTTCTCCCTTTTTTTCTTGATGAGTCTGGCTAATGGTTTATCAATTTTGTTTATCTTCTGAAAGAACCAGCTTTTACTTTTATTGATCTTTGCTTTCATTTCTTTTTCATTTATTTCTGATCTAATCTTTATGCCTTCTTTCCTTCTGCTAACTTTGTTTTTTTTTTTGTTCTTCTTTCTCTAATTGCTTTAGGTGTAAGGTTAGGTTGTTTATTTGAGATGTTTCTTGTTTCATAAGGTAGGATTGTATTGCTATATACTTCCCTCTTAGAACTGCTTTTGCTGCATCCCATAGGTTTTAGGTCGTTGTGTTTTCATTGTCATTTGTTTCTATGTATTTTTTGATTTCCTCTTTGATTTCTTCAGTGATCTCTTGGTTATTACATAGTGTATTGTTTAGCCTCCATGTGTTTGTATTTTTTCCAGATTTTTTCCTGTAATTGATATCTAGTCTCATAGCATTGTGGTCCGAAAAGATACTTGATACGATTTCAATTTTCTTAAATTTACCAAGGCTTGATTTGTGACCCAAGATATGATCTATCCTGGAGAATGTTCCATGAGTACTTGAGAAGAATGTGTATTCTGTTGTTTTTGGATGGAATGTCCTATAAAATCAACTAAATCCATCTTGTTTAATGTGTCATTTAAAGCTTGTGTTTCCTTATTTATTTTCATTTTGGATGATCTGTCCATTGGTGAAAGTGGGATGTTAAAGTCCCCTACTATGATTGTGTTACTGTTGATTTCCCCTTTTATGGCTGTTAGCATTTGCCTTATGTATTGAGGTGCTCCTATGTTGGGTGCATAAATATTTACAATTGTTATATCTTCTTCTTGGATCGATCCCTTGATCATTATGTAGTGTCCTTCTTTGTCTCTTGTAATATTCTTTATTTTATAGTCGATTTTGTCTGATATGAGAATGGGTACTCCAGCTTTCTTTTGATTTCCATTTGCATGGAATATCTTTTTCCATCCCCTCACTTGCAGTCTGTATGTGTCTCTAGGTCTGAAGTGGGTCTCTTGTAGACAGCATATATACGGGTCTTGTTTTTGTATCCATTCAGCGAGCCTGTGTCTTTTGGTTGGAGCATTTAAGGTAATTATCGATATGTATGTTCCTATTGCCATTTTCTTAATTGTTTTGGGTTTGTTATTGTAGGTCTTTTCCTTCTCTTGTGTTTCCTGCCTAGAGAAGTTCCTTTAGCCTTTGTTGTAAAGCTGGTTTGGTGGTGCTGAATTCTCTTAGCTTTTGCTTGTCTGTAAAGGTTTTAATTTCTCCATCAAATCTGAATGAGATCTTTGCTGGGTAGAGTAATCTTGGTTGTAGGTTTTTCTCTTTCATCACTTTAAATATGTCCTGCCATTCCCTTCTGGCTTGTAGAGCTTCTGCAAGTGAAAGATCAGCTGTTAACCTTGTGGGGATTCCCTTGTGTGTTATTTGTTGTTTTTCCTTTGCTGCTTTTAATAGTTTTTCTTTGTATTTAATTTTTGACAGTTTGATTAATATGTGTCTTGGTGTGTTTCTCCTTGGATTTATCCTGTATGGGACTCTCTGTGCTTCCTGGACTTGATTAACTATTTCCTTTCATATTAGGGAAGTTTTCAACTATAATCTCTTCAAATATTTTCTCAGTCCCTTTCTTTTTCTCTTCTTCTTCTGGGACCCCTATAATTCAAATGTTGGTGTGTCTAATGTTGTCCCAGAGGTCTCAGACTGTCCTCAGTTCTTTTCATTCGTTTTTCTTTATTCTGCTCTGCAGTAGTTATTTCCACTATTTTATCTTCCAGGTCACTTACCCGTTCTTCTGCCTCAGTTATTCTGCTATTGATCCCTTCTAGAGTATTTTTAATTTCATTTATTGTGTTGTTTATTGTTGTTTGTTTCATCTTTAGTTCTTCTAGGTCCTTGTTAATTGTTTCTTGCATTTTGTCTATTCTATTTCCAAGATTCTGGATCATCTTTACTACCATTATTCTGAATTCTTTTTCAGGTAGACTGCCTATTTCCTCTTCATTTGTTAGGTCTGGTGGGTTTTTACCTTGCTCCTTCATCTGCTGTGTGTTTTTCTGTCTTCTCATTTTCCTTATCTTACTGTGTTTGGGGTCTCCTTTTTGCAGGCTGCAGGTTCGTAGTTCCTGTTGTTTTTGGTGCCTGCTCCCAGTGGCTAAGGTTGGTTCAGTGGGTTGTGTAGGTTTCCTGGTAGAGGGGACTAGTGCCTCTGTTCAGGTGGATGGGGCTGGATCTTGTCTTTCTGGTGGGCAGGTCCACGTCTGGTGGTGTGTTTTGGGGTGTCTGTGGCGTTATTATTTTAGGCAGCCTCTGTGCTACTGGATGCAGTTGTGTTCCTGTCTTGCTAGTTGTTTGACATGGGGCCTCCAGCACTGGAGCTTGCTGGTTGTTGAGTGAAGCTGGGTGTTGAGATGGAGATCTCTGGGAGATTTTCGCCGTTTGATATTACGTGGAGCTGGGAGGTCTCTTGTGGACCAGTGTCCTGAAGTTGGCTCTCCCACCTCAGAGGCACAGCACTGAGTCCTGGCTGCAGCACCAAGAGCCTTTCATCCACACGCTCAGAATAAAAGCGAGAAAAGGTAGAAAGAAAGAAAGAAGGTAAAATAAAATAAAGTAAAATAAAATAAAGTAATTAAAATAAAAAATAATTATTAAGGAAAAAAATTTTAAGTAAAAAACAAAACAAATACAGACGGACAGAACCCTAGGACAAATGGTAAAAGTAAAGTTATACAGACAAAATCACACACAGAAGCATATGCATACACACTCACAAAAAGAGGAAAAGGGAGAAATATATACATATCTTTGCTCTCAACGTCCACCTCCTCAATTTTGGGATGATTCGTTGTCTATTCATGTATTCCACAGATGCAGGTACATCAAGTTGATTGTGGAGCTTTAATCTGCTGCTCCTGAGGCTGCTGGGAGAGATTTCCCTTTCTCTTCGTTGTTCTCACAGCTCCCGGGGGCTCAGCTTTGGATTTGGCCCCGCCTCTGCATGTAGGTCGCCGGAGGGCGTCTGTTCTTCGCTCAGACAGGACGGGGTTAAAGGAGCCGCTGATTCAGGGGCTCTGGCTCACTCAGGCCGGGGGAGGGAGGGGTATGGATGCGGGGCGGGCCTGCGGCGGCAGAGGCCAGCGGGATGTTGCACCAGCCTGAGGCGCGCCGTGCGTTCTGCCGGGGAACTTGTCCCTGGATCCCGGGACCCTGGCAGTGTCGGGCTGCACAGGCTCCCGGGAGGAGGTGGTGGAGAGTGACCTGTGCTCGCACACAGGCTTCTTGGTGGCGGCAGCAGCCGCCTTAGCGTCTCATGCCCGTCTCTGGGGTCCGCGCTGATAGCCGCGCCCGTGAGGCTTTTTAATTAAGTGCGGTCGCCTCCGTGGCACCATCACTGTGCCCCTTCCCCCATAGGTGACTTAATGGGGACACGGGCAGTAACCTCCTTATGGAGGTCCTTCGACAACGCCAGCCTGAGGCCCAGGGTCCTGCCTTCTCCTTTGATCTGGGTACAGGGACCAGCAGAGCACAGCCCCCGGGGCCTTAGGGCCCTGCGGAGAGACAGGACGACCTCACAGCTTGTTCACCAACCAACCTCCCTGTGTCCGTGGGTCCCTCCCTCTTCCACGGCCGGGTCTCCTGCGGGCTTGTCAGCCCCCAAGTCCAAACCCACCACCAGCCCGCCACCAGCCGGCCCCGCGGGGCAGGGAGGTCACCCGTCTGGTCCCGTGGCAGCACTGGGAGCCCTGGCTGGTGAGGGGCGTCGGCTCAGAGGCGGGCTGAGAATTACGCTGCTTCGGGCGAAGCGCCCAGTGGCTCCGTGCGTTTGAGACGCCCATCGGCACGGTGCATCTGAGTTGAAGGTCGGAAGATAACGGGGCATCCGTTTCCCGACACTCAGCAGCCCTGGGCCCGCAGCCCTTACAGGGGAAAGGCCTGGGGATTTAGAGGAGCCGCTCAGCCTGTCTGAGTCAGGCCAGGCCAGCGTCCTCCGAGGCCGCCGCAAAACAGCTGTTTGTGTTGGCAGAGCTGCCTGTATCCATTAGCCCGATGGCTCCCCTGGCTTTAGCTTGGAGCCTGAACCCAAAGCAAACTCTCAATGAGAACCCTTCCCACAAGTCCTAAGCCAGCCACCCGGCGGAGCTTCCCAAACAGTCATTAAGCTTCCCAACTCCCGTCTGTACATACAAGTATGCCCACTTCACACGCAGCAAACTGAGGCAGAGACCTCCACTGGCTCAGATCTGGGGACTGGGCTGTCACCCAAGTGATCTTGTCTCATTGTCTAGCCTAGAAGCAGGGGTCATCCTGGATGAACTGGGACGTATTCCCCCAAGCCTTGGATCTGGGTCAGTCATCGCCTGCCCTTGGCCCCAAGGCCACACCCCAAATGAAGGTGACAGCAGCAGCACGGGGCCCACAGAGAACTGGACCCCAGGGGTCCTGTCGATGGGGACAGTAACCTCTGTCTCCAGCCAGATCTGTGCTCAGATCTGGAGATTTCTTGAGACTCTGAAAGTATTTCTGTGAAAATATGGCAATGTTGTAAAGTTACTAATCAATTAAAATTTCTTTAAAACACTGCCCAGGCCAAATAAATCATGTGTGTGGAGTGGGTTTAGGAACACATCTGGACCGTTTACCTAGATCAGCATAGTCTGACGGAAATGTGATGTGAGCCACATATGTGATTCTGCATGTTCTAGTTGCCACTTTAAAAACGTAAAGGTAGGGAGTTCTCCCTGGTGGCCTAGTGGTTAGGATTCCAGGCTTTCGCTGCCGTGGCCCAGGTTCAATCCCTGGTCGGGGGACGGAGATCCTGCAAGTTGTGCGGCGAGGCCAAAAAATAAGTTAAAAAAATAAAAATAATAAAACGCAAAGGTAAATTACAGTTAATTGTGATAATATCTTCTATCTAACCCAATAATCCAAAATATTATCAGCGCAATGTGCATCCGTATAAGGACTACTAATGAGACGCTTAAGTCTTTGAAATTCTGGGTGACTCTTCCCTTAGAGCACGTCTTCATTTGTACTCGAACTATCTCAAGAGAGGGCAATTCGGACAAGCTCCCATGGGATCTGGGGCTGCGCAATGGGACAGCTCGGCTTGACAGCCTATCAGATTCTATGTGATTAGCATTTTCGGTAGTATTTCCATCGCCAGTACGTTATTTCCCCAGCACTCAGGCCAGAAACTCCACTCACCCAACCCCCATCTTATCCACCAGGCAGAGAGCATTTCCAAATAGCCCTTGAATGCATCCCTTAAAAGAAAATGTCCTCAACCTCTTTGACCTAAACTGTTTGAGTCGATACCTACTAAACCTCTCTACCTTCTGTCTGTACACTCTCTGCCCCAATCCCTTCACACCGCTGCCAGAAGGACCTTTTGAAAGCCAGCATCTGACCCTAGGGATGCATCTCTGCTCCCCAAACGTGCTACAAAGCTTTGAGACCCTGTGCCTTTGTGTGTGCTGTTCCCTCCACTTCGCATGCCCTTCCCCCTTTCTCAGTCTTTGGGATTCCTACCCACCTTTCTAAGACTGTTGAAATGTTGCCTTTTCTGGAAACCCCTCTCCTATCTTCCAAAACAAAACAAATCATCCTTGCCTTTATCCTACCAGCCCTTCTCTAGAAGACTCGTCACGCAGTCCTGAACTTTCACGTGTGTCCTCTCTTTCCTGCCGCTACTAGTTATTAGAGCACTCGGTAGGTAGTGCCGCAGCCTGCCCAGGGTGGGGTCTAAGTGAACTGCACCCCTAGGGCTGTGTGGTGCACAAGCCGTGTAAGTGATGGACTGTCTTTGTATCAGGTACTGCCGTTCGCCTTTACATGTTACCGTTGCCCTGAGTCCTACTATTATTTTGTTGTTAAGAAAACCGGGGCTCGGAGAGGTGAAGCAGCTTGCCCAAGGTCACAGAGCACTTACGCGGTAGAACTAGACTCCAAACCCAGGGATCTGGTCCAACCACTATGTGAGACCACTTGGGAATTCCTGAATGGTGACAGGGAACAGGACTTCGTAACATTCTAGCACCGTGGCTGGCACTCAGAATGTGCCACGTGCTTACTGAGTAAGAACTGCAGGAAGATGCACTCCGGGGCTCGGTGCCCAGAACTTTGCCTGCCGGGCTTGTTCTTGTCTTCCACATTCAGGACAGATGTCACCTCTTAAGAGACCATCCCTGACCACCCCATCAAAGCAGTCACCCTCCCGCCACTCAGAGGGCTCCAATATATCACAGAGCTGGGACAATCAAAGTGCAGTAAGACTGGAAAATCTGCCCCATAGACACAGGCAAATAGAATCACGTGTCCCTGTGATGACCCCTCTGCTCTGAGAGGCAGCAAAGGCTTTCTCCAAAGGTCCAGATAATAAATACTTTCCACCTTTCAGTCTGGACAGTCTGTTGCAATGACTCAACCCTCATTGTCTTGGGAAAATAGCCATCTGCAAAATGTCAAGGAGTGGGTGTGTTTCGATAAAACTTTATTTACAAAAGCAGGCATTGGGTGGATCGCAGGACGTCGTTGCCAGCTCCTGCTTCGTTTAAGGAAAGAGTTGTCATATAAATAAAAGAACCAGCAGACGGCTAGCACGGTGTTTAAACATTGTCCTGAAATATAGGGCAGAGGCATATTACGTAGAGGATTTGTTCACGAAGATCTTGCCTTTTGTAAATCTGCTGCATAATTCAAGGCTAATTTTTGCAAAGAAGTACATATCAACAAGGACCTTGTCAGTATTTCTAGCTCAAAGGGGACAGAGCTGCAGCCATAAATACAGTACTATTGACTTAGTCTGCCGGGTTTCACATGATTTGATTTTTTCAATTGAATTTTAAAATTGGGGTGTAGGTGCTGCTATATATAAAATAGATAACCAACAGGGACCTACTGTATAGCACAGGGAACTCTGCTCAATATTTTATAATAACCTATAAGGGGAAAGAATCTGAAAAAGAATAGTTATATATGTATGTATAACTGAATCACTTTGCTGTACACCTGAAACTAACACAACATTGTAAATCAACTATACTTCAATAAAATAATAAAATAAAATAAAACTGGGGTGTAGGTGACATTTTTTCCAATTTTCTTTTAGTGAAACTCTATTAATATTGGTTGTACCAACCTAGTTGAAATTCACATAATGTGAATTTACACAAAAGGCAGCCACCTTTTGGTGGCATCTGCCTCCCCCACTGGCCATAATCTCCCCGAGAGCAAAATGCCATCTTCCCACCCACCCTTTTCCTCCAAGTGGGGGTCCTGTGCTTGCTGTGT
The DNA here is from genome assembly GCF_003676395.1 of Aethalodelphis obliquidens. NCBI lineage: Eukaryota > Metazoa > Chordata > Mammalia > Artiodactyla > Delphinidae > Aethalodelphis > Aethalodelphis obliquidens. The sequence goes on from NW_020837972.1 coordinate 22,112,772, forward strand.
GGCAGACACTCAACACACACGCATGCACACACGCACACACACACGCACACACGCACACACCCATGATCTGAACGGAGGATCTGTTTTACCTCTAAGAGCAAATCAGGAAGGAATAAGCTTCAACTACAGCTGTGGCGATTTCAGGGAGATACCAGCGCTTTCTGATTACAAAGAATGTTAAAAGCTGCAGCTTCCGGTGGTTCTGCAGGCTTTTTCTCTGGAAACTCTTTGTGTGTTTGTTTGTTTTGTAACAGCCATTCATGTTGGATGGCATAGAGACCCGACCTGGCAGGAAGCAGAAGGAGGGAGCAGGAAATATTCCCGATATCCTTCCAAACTTAGCATCTAGGATCTGAACATTCCTTCTCTACAAAGTATGGCCTGTGCCTTTTTTTCCATACCCTGCACCAAGCACTTAAAATTCACATGTCACCGTGGCCTCGTAGCTTTAATAAACCACATCAAAAGCATTTTGCAATGATGCTTTTTCCTCTATGAAACCTGAAGCCATAAGTGGACCTGCTATTAGGCTGGTAATTAAGCCGCTCCCTGGGCCCAGTGGATATGCATTCAACCTGCCAGAAGATGATGCAACGCATGCCTTCCTCAGTGGGATCCTCAGGGCCGACTCCCGTGTTCCCCCAGATACCTCGCTCCAACTCTGTGTGCAGCCAGGGAGGTACCAGCGTGTGAAACTCGGTTTCAACCACAAAACCCAACTGACCGCAGCAAACAGCTCTCACCAAAGAGCCACGGGGTGACCAAAAAGACGGCTTTTCCCACTGTTCTCTCTGAGGAAAATGCAGCCACCGCAGTCAAAATGCCGTCTCCCTCAGCTCACTGCCTTGGCTGTCCTCTGAGACACCAAAACAGACCCTACAGATGCCTGTCCAGCCCCTTTTATTTTCTCCCCTGCCGATGAGGTCTGGCCCTGCTTGGGTACCTGCCCTCCTCCCCAGAGCTCCAGGGCTGCATCCCAGTTGGTCCACGCCAATCACAGGGCTCTTATTGCCCCAGCCTCTGTCAAAGCATCGCCCTTTAAAATCCCAGATAGAGGGAACTTCTCTGGTTTAAGCCAGTTCCAGTTGAGTTTTGTCACTTGCTAACGAGACTCCTAACTAATGCAATGAAAAACAAATGCTCTAATACTAACAGATACTAACGTTGACGGGTGCCCCGTGCTCGATACCATGATAAGCTGTTTGCATAAATTCTTTCATGTAACCCTCCCCATAACCTGTTGAGGACATAGCTCCCATATCACAGGTAAGGAGCAGACGTTCGGAAAGATTTAGTGAGCTATCTAAGGCTGTCTACAAGGTAGGCACCAGCCCTTGTGTAAAGTAGGAAAGGATGGCCCCTCTCAGCAGAGGGCACACACCTCGGTGGAATGAGATTTCAGGATGCTTCTGCAAATTGGAAGAAGGGGCAGACACAGGCCCAGGCCAGGGAGCATGGTTTAGGAGTGAGGCAGCGGGGGCTGGATTGCAGCTCCCTTGCCCCCATAGCTAAGTGCCTTTGTGTGGGTCACGTCTGCACACCTGAACAGAGTACAACGGATGACCCCACTCCGATGTCATGCAACCAAGCCTGGAATCTCCATCCATCTGACCCCAAAGCTTCTTGACCAGTGTATTAGTTAGGGGCCAACCAGAGAAACAGAACCTACAGTAGGAGGTAGAGAGAGAGATTTATTGCAAGGTATCAGCCTACGTGATTTTGAGGGCTGCTGGCTGGGCAAACTTGAAATGCACAGAGCAGGCTGGAAACCTTAGTTCTCTTATGATCTTTCACCTCTTTGTACGAGGCCCACTCACGTTATTGAGGATAATCTCCTTTACTTAAACTCAACTGATGTGGATGGTAATCACCTCTACTAAACACCTTCCCAGTAATACCTGGATGCAGGTTTCATTGAAAAACCTAAGTGTCCATCATCGGATGAATGGATAAAGAAGATGTGGCACATATATACAATGGAATATTACTCAGCCATAAAAAGAAACGAAATTGAGCTATTTGTAATGAGGTGGATGGACCTAGAGTCTGTCATACAGAGTGAAGTAAGTCAGAAAAAGACAAATACCGTATGCTAACACATATATATGGAATCTAAGGGAAAAAAAATGTCATGAAGAACCCAGGGGTAAGACAGGAATAAAGACACAGACCTACTAGAGAACGGACTTGAGGATATGGGGAGGGGGAAGGGTAAGCTGTGACAAAGTGAGAGAGTGGTATAGACATATATACACTACCAAACGTAAAATAGATAGCTAGTGGGAAGCAGCCGCATAGCACAGGGAGATCAGCTCGGTGCTTTTTGACCACATAGAGGTGTGCAATAGGGTGGGAGGGAGGGAGACGCAAGAGGGAAGAGATATGGGAACATATGTATATGTATAACTGCTTCACTTTGTTATAAAGCAGAAACTAACACACCATTGTAAAGCAATTATACTCCAATAAAGATGTTAAAAAAAAAAAAGCAAAAAAAAAAGCTGGAGACAATGGCCTGGCCGAGTGGACACATCATGCTGACCGTCACAACCACCTGCGATCGCTGCTCTTCTCACCGTGTCACAGGTGTTAGGCTGGAAGGGTCTCTGGTCATCTCTCTCCATCTGCAGGGGTGGCCCAGACTTGCCTGGTTCCCCCTTCGTGTCCCAGCGTGATTAGTTATATGGTACGTTAATCACATATAAATCAAACCCTGCGAGCTTTTTGACCCTCCTGCAGGATCTGTAAGAGCTGCCCTATCCTTTCTATCCCACCTCCTAAGCTGTGGCATCTTCTGCTTCTACTGTCAGAGGCTGAAGGGCAGCGGAAGGGAGTGATGCGGAGCCTGGCTTCAGGGTCTGCCTGAGGTCTTCGGGCTGCATGAGTGACTTAACCTCTTTGAACTTTAGTTTCCTTCTCTGTAGCACGGAGATAACGATAGTCCCAACTAGGTGGGGCTCTAGCAAGGATGAAAAAAATGACAAAATTCCTAAAGGGCTGAGGACAGTGCCTGGCTGGTGGCAAGTGTTCAATAAATGAGATCACCATGGTGATCAGGACGCTGAGGATGCCCCTCTGGTTCCCTCACTTCCTCCTGGTCCAGGCAGCATCTCTCCAGCCATAGTCCTTGTGATGTAGCCGCCCAGAGTCTTCCATCACACAGGGGCATCCTAGGACGGACCCGTCCATCTCCCTGCCTGTATACACGGGACAGAACAGGAGGAGGTTCCTCAACGTCTTGAAATTGTTTTCAATTTGTAATTATTACGCAGACTTTCAGGAATGAAGGGAAATAAATATTTTCTAATATTCAAGGAACAAAAAAAGGATGAGTCTCCTCTTTCAGCTGCAACCTCGGGGATTTTGAGAGGGCACGATCTTTTGTGTAGGATGTCAGTGTGGAAAAAAGTCACCCACAGAATCGTTGAAAAGACATGCATTGGGCATGGTTCTTGGTCCTGGGAATGCAGAGAGGATCGAGTTTGGAAGTTCAGCTTGAAAATTAGACTTTGAATACACATATAGATTTATATATCTGTATTTAGAGTATATAATTAGATTATGTATTTAATACATGTATATTAGACAGAAAGAGAGAGAGAGAGAAGGGGAAAGACATTGGCAGAAGAGAGAATCTTTATTCTTCAAGTTACCATTCTTAACTACAAGAACAGTCACAAAGACCTTCCCAAGTGTTATAATATGGAAAAAAAGGGTGAAATGCATGCAGGGACAGCAAAACTATCTTCCCTACCCTATTCTGGGCCTTAAAGAAAAATGGGATTTTGCGTTTGAATTGTCATTTACAAGGAGGAGAGCCGAGCAGGTGATCTGAAGGAGTTTCTTTTCTGGAAGTGAAATTCACAAGAGAAACGAACTGTTTCTGAAAGCAGCAGAAATTCATCACTGCGTTTCAGATCTAGGCTGGAGGTAAAGGGGAAGCAGACGTCCTGGAAAGGGATCTGCAGCCGCTGAGAGTGGTTCCAGCAGGAGGATAGGGGCTCCGCAGCTGTGTTGCGAGGCCCACCCCCATCTTTGCTTCCAACTTGTCAGCTGCTTATTCCTGGTTAAATTCAAGGAAGCAGAGGGAAGCTATAAGTGTAGCAGTTGGACTGGAAAGAAAAAGACTCGTAAATGATGCTATCGGCAGGCTGTCTTGCCTTCTAACCAATGACGATAAATGAAGAAATTAACAAAGAAAAGTCAAAAGGCGACTGACCAGAGTTTATACACTGGTTAATCCCAGTGCCAGACACAGTTCGAAGCACTTTGAGTTGTCTCACTTAATCCTACCCCAGACCTTATAAAGGAGGTGTTGGTATTATCCTCATTTTATAACAAAGTTCAGAGAGGTTAAGTAACTTGCCTGAGATCACACAGCTGAGGCCAGGGGTAAACCAACACAGGAAACTCACACGTGGTGTTTCCTCTACCTTTTCCTCACCATTTGTGACCCTAAAGAATCCCTTCAAACACAAGAAAGCAGAACATCAAAATGATCAGAGAGTGGCAGATGCCTCCCAGTCCAGGAGGAAAGGGAAAAAAGTCATAAACCAGGGCTTTGTCCTTCTACTGGCTGCTGACATGATACCAAAACAGGGGCCCTTTCTGAGAGTCCGCACTGAGTTCCTGCACACCTCCTATCCAGGGGCAGGCAGGGCAGTGGAGGGAGCTCGGAGCCCACTGCCTGGTTTTGAATCCTGACTCTGCCCCACCAGCCGTGTGGTCTTGGCAAGTTATTCAGACTCCCGAACTTCGGTTCCTCATCTGGAAAGTGGGAGTCTCCCCTGGACCTGCTTCACGGGGTCACGTGAAAGGCTTAGAACAGTGCCTGGCATGGGTCAAAAGCTCAATCAACGTTTACTCTGGTTAGCACTTTAATTATTGACATACATGATTATTGGCTTATATTATTTCAGGCCTAACATTGTCATTGCCCAAACCCCCTGCTCACTAATGTCACGCCCTGTTGCATCCTTGATGGTGCTCTCAGCTTCCACGGACACTGCATTGCAACCACCATGACAGCTGCGGTGAACCCTGCACTTGTTAGCATTGCTCTAGATGCTCCCCGTGTATCACAGCACAATCCTCCCCATGCCCTGTGAGGTTGGAACCCCACTGCTGCCCCATTTTTCAGATGAGAAAACTGAGGCATGGAGACAGGAAGGAACTCTCCCTAGGTCATGGGGCTAGAACATGGGGCAGGGGATTAAGACCCAGATCCCACATAGTCACCACCACGGGTTAGAGCTGCCCCTGGTTTTGGCAAAGTGGTTTCAGACTCATCAGGGCAAAACTGGGAGGTTGGTTCTTTTCCCCTTCTTCTTAAGGCAGGACCAGGCTTGTGGGTGTATCCGCTCTGTCCCTGAAGGGAAGGTCTCCCCATCTAATCCGCCCCCCTCACCTGTGCAGGGGCAGCGGCCTCTGGAGAGGGTGGTACTGGCCTCTTTCTTAGCATCCCATCTCAGGACAGGCAATGAAAAAGGGTCCCACGGTGGAGGCGCAAAGCAGAAAGGAAACAGATGGGAAGGTGAGTAATTAAATCAATATACACCCAACAGCCAAGGGGGGGGTGGGGAGGAGGGGGCGGGGCAGAAGCAAAGCAATCCCATCCAAAACTGAAGTCTGAGCTCCTATCATGTGTGTTCATTTCCAAAAGGCCGTTTCTTAAAGCTGTTTGGAATATAAATGCAAAACAAAACAAAACACACACCCCCCATCCCTGCAACACACACACGCACGCATACACACAAGGATGCCCTTTTGTTTCATTTTTCTGGAATTCTGATTTTTCTTCCCATAGAATTCTCCTCCCACCCCCCGAAGCAGCTCCGTACAGAATTACAGGTTTAAGTACTTTGATGGGGCCGGTTCTGTCAGAGGTGAAGGGTCAATTTGTTTGTATTTTAGAGCAGACGTGTGCTAAGCCTTCCTATATTTTAAACAGATAATGTCCTTGTAATCTGGAAGCACTTACATCGAAGGCCGGCTTTGTCCCCTTTTTCAGCGTGTGTGTCGCTCTCGCCCGTCTCTGTTGAGATGAAAAAGAAATACTGTATCTTTAAATTAGGAGGCGCCGGATAATGAATCTTGGGCAGTGAAAAGGCTAATGCCATGTGGAGGAGAAGGAGTTTAATCTAATTTAGTTGGAGGGTGTCTGTCTGCGGTGTTGTTTTTGGAGTGTGGGAATAGAGGGGAAAGCTGTCCCCTTGAATGGTCGCTCCAGCGCCAGAAGCAGTGGGGAGCCGCGTAGACGCCAGTGATCCAAAGCCGGGCCTTGAAAGGGGGATTAGAGACATGCTCTGATTTGCAATTCACACTAATGCACCCCGTGGAACCTTTGGTAATATTTCAAACCACGTTTCAAGGGAAGTGGCCTTAAAATCGCTGTCTAAATTGTGCTGGGGAGACAGAGTGCCCTCCAGTCATCCGTTTTATGATGTGGACGCTTTGCTGTTTGTTTCTCATCGCCCCACCCCCATCTCAACCTCTTCCGACGAGTGTTTTTAGGTGGAATTGAAACTTCTGTGCCCGCTGAATCTGCTGCAGCTCGCCTGGCTTCTCGGGTGGCGCACGCTGTGTGTTTAGTAAAGCATCCCTTCAGATGACCAAAGGTATTTTCCTTGGAGAAAAATGTGGGGCGGTAGGGGTGGGGGGAAAGGGCACGCTTGCTTGGTTAGAAAGCAGAATTCTCCATGCCTGCTTTTTTTTTTTTTTTTTTTTAAAACTGATAATAAGTGTCTGCAGAAACGTAACCCAAGAGGAGGTCAGGGAAATGGCGCCTTTTGGTATCAGAGATCGCTCTGCATGTCGGGCAATTATGAGCATCTCGTTCTTACTTGAAAGGAGAATCGGAACCGCGCTGATGAAATACAAATATTGATGATAGTAGGAGATAAAAGAAGTAACACCACGCTCACTTCATGGGATCATCAAACATCAGTGTGCCAAGAGAGATGCTCCCAGCAACTGTTCCTGGAAAACACAGATAACCTGAACCACTTTCTACCTTCAACTTTATTAATACCCTTCTCCTTTCCTAAACTCTGCTGATATGCTACAAGTTCACTCTTGCAATTAGCTTGTAACGTGCTAAGTCTATGGTTCAATTTCTCTCTATTGCTGAAAGAGCTAGTACTTTTTATCTGAAAGAGATTACTGTGAGTTTTCTCAAATCTCATTTCAGAAAGATCTCACACAGTGCTTATAATTTCCACTGACTAGAACACCGTAAGAGGAGATACCACTTTGATTTTTAGCAATATCTGTGTCAAAGTGTTTTCTACTTCGGACCTCACTAGAACGAGATGAAACTCTGCCTCTTTCTCAATTCCCTTCCATCCCAAAATATTTAGTTTTCCATCAAAATATTGCCTGACTCCTGAAATCATATTCCCATTCAAAAACCTTATACTTTTCTGGGCAAACATTTGCAAGAACTTGAAGGTAGTTAATGTTTAAGAGTGTCTCTCCCATATATATATTTTTAGGCAGTTGGGGTGAAACATATATATATACAAATATATATATATATATATATATTCCTTGTCCCTGCATGTTATTTGAAATCACGTTTAATTATAAAGCTTCATTAAAAACCTTTGCTCAAAATTTTAGAGGCCTAATAAGATTTCCATTAATTTAAACATATCGCTATTCCCACGACAGCCCCAAATGCTTTCTTTTCCCTCTTTCATCCGTGGTTAAATATGTAAATAAAATGTCTAAAGTCATTCTTCAAAGAAGACAAAAGAAAAAAGAGCTGAGGGGAGAGACAGCCATAAAATTCCTCCCAATTCTCCATAACATTTGCCAGAGGGGGGCCAGTTGCCAGCCCGGGCTGAGCAGCAGGGAACCCGCTGCTTCTTAGAATCACACATCTCAAATCCCACACACAGGAAAATAAAATAAAATAAAATATCTTTTCAGCCGGAGCCATCAAAAGACCCTTTTCATTTATTAGTTACAGAGTTATCTTGCAGTTGGTGATTTCTCAGAGCCCTCATTTTTCTATCATAATGTCTATTTGTTGGTTTCCATCTCAGCTGGGCAGAGCGAAGCACTTCTGCAGACATTTTTTCTAAAAAAAACGAGAGAAGAAAGCAATCTGAAGTGGTTGTAGTGAAAATAATGGGTCTGAACATGGCCGAATAAAAACAGCACAGAAAAGATCAATTAGGAGGCACCTTCTCAAATAGCTAACACCCCACTCCCGGTGTTTGGCACTGCCCCTGACTCTCTCACATTTATATTTTCAGAGCTTCTGAGGGAAGGAAAGGAAAAGGAAAAGAAGGAAAATGATGTCCAAGGAAGGATCTTGGCAAGGAAAATTCTAGAAAAGCCAAGGGATGTCCACTGAATCTTTTTTAATGGAAAGGTTTGGAAAATAGCTCACTAGACTCAAAAAATATATACACACGCACAAAAAAACGCCCATCCCCAAACAAACAAACTATCATAAGAAAACTGGCAGCCTTGGAAAAAGCATCTCGGCAAACAATCCAGTTGAAGGCGGTTGTTCTGACTGCCTTAGCGTTCACCTTGACCACCTTTTTCTCCACTTTCTTCCTCATCCGAACCTCTTCCAACACCTCACACTGAGATCCAGGGACACTGATTCAGTGCCCGGTGCAACTCCCAGCCTCATTCGTCTCAGTGTTTGCTGGATGGATGGATGCATGGCTGGATGGATGGATGGAAAGAAGGAAGGAGGGAAGGAAGGAAGGAAGGAAGGAAGGTGGATATGTGAGTTCTCCCAAGTTCACTAGATGTACAATCCTACGACTTGTTTCAAGTAAAAGCCAACACTCTAAAAAGCCTTCTCAGAGGAAGTGCCCCACTTCTGCCCCCGCCGACAAGAAGCTTCCTAGCAGTCGTGTTTCCTTCTTCGGCGCTTCCTAGAAATAGCCGGGGACCCGCAGCGCCCGCCGCTCCTGCAAAGCCCCCCGGGGGGGGCGGGGGGGGCGGCAAGACCGGGGGCCCCCCGCACCGACTCTCAGGGATGTCTGGACACACGGTACACCCCTGCAGAGGGCTAACCCCAGAAAGGCAGGAGGACAAAGGAGGCCCCGGTCCGCAGGGCCCGCTCCTCTGACCTCTCCTCCCGCCCGGGAAAGTCCTCCAACTGCCCCCGCTATGCGTGATCCTGGGAGTTTCCGGAAAACTTTAAGAGATCTTGATCTCGAGAGCGGCTAAGAGGAGAGAGGCCCGGCCACCCCCTAGGGGTCCTGTTTACTGAAGGGTTAATACGGGCAGCCAGGTGACGCGACGGGCAAGTTCTCTGAAGGTGGGGCGTGGGCGTGCGTGGCCGAAGTGACTTCGTCCCCAATTGGCGCCCCCCATCCGAAGGGGGTGATCTAAGGGCACTGGGCCAGGGCGCTCCCTCCGCACCTTTTAAGAGAACTGAGAGGCACGGGCGCCTCCCCTTGCCCGGGGAGTTGGGGACCCTCGGAGCGAGCTGACTCAGCGCCCGCCCACCTCCCACCCTCAACGCCGCAGCATCCCGCGGGTCTGCGGCCCAGGAGGGAGCAGTCGGGCAAATCACTGGCCAAATAATATAAATACCCGACGAGCGAATGACTTCCTATAATAAATAAACCCAGCCGCCTAGAAGAAATCAGCAGCCCTGCCTGGCGCGAGGCCCCTCAACTCCGCGGCGCTGTCGGGGGCGCGGGTCCCTCTGCTACACGCCAAGCCCCCCACGGCCCGAGGCGGGGGGGGGGACCTAAAGAGCCCCAGGAAGCTGCCCGCCCCTCCCCTCCCCCTCCTCCTCCCCCTCCCCGCCTTCTCCGCGGAGACCGCGGAGGAGCGGTCCTAAAATCTGGATTCCCAGAGCCCTTCCCCCCCCCCCGGCCCTTAGCTCTACTCTTTGAAATTTCAAAGAGACCCCTCCCCGGAGCCGGAGACCCGACGCAGGCCTGGTAACTCCGCAGCCTCGGGAAGATGCGAGCAGGTTTACAAGCTAAGGGGCCACTTTATGGCCGAGGCCATAAAACGCAAATCCCACCTCGCTTTGAAAGCGCCCTCCGCCCGGGACCCACCATAAAAACCAGGGGCGACGCGCCCCCAGCCTCGGCCGCGGACCAGCCCGCCCCTCCTCCGGCCAGGCTCCGAACTCCCAGTCACCCCGGCGTCCTTGGGCTGCGGGGGACGAGGCCGGGGGCTCCCCGGGAAAGGGGGCGCAGGCGGGGAGGCGGCGGGAGGCCAAGTTGGAGGCCGGCGCAGAGGGCGAAGGAGCGGCGGGAGGGACGCTCGGGAGGGCGGCGGCGCAGGGCCGGGGGCCGGGGGGCGGCGGCGGGAGCGGGCGGCCCGGAGCTGCGCTTTCTCATGCAAAGCAGCGGCGGGGCGGGGCGGGGCGCGCGGCCCGGGGGCGGGGCCTGTCACCGCTCGGCTGTTTCCCCCTTTGCCTTTTCGCTCGTCGGCTCCGGCCGGGACCAGATCTCCGAAAGGCTGCGGGCCGGGCCGGGCAGAGGCCGGCGCGGGGAGGGCGGAGCCGCCGCCAGCCGCCGGCCCCCGTGCGCCCGCGCCGCCCGCCCTCTCCGCGCGCTCCCACGAGAGGCCAAAGTTGGCGGCGGCGGCGGCGGCCCGCGCGCCGAGAGCTCCGGGGGTCCTGTCGCTTCCCGGTATTGTTCGCAAACTTTGCTCGTCTCCTCCGCGGCCTCATCTCGGCGGAGGCGGCGCGCGGAGAGCGGGGCCGGGGGCGCTCCGTGCGCATCGCTCGGGCTGAGCTGGGCGGGCATGGGCGGGGGCCCGAGCGGGGACGAGGAGCCGGAGCCGGCAGCCCGACCCCCGGAGCGGCGGCTCTGAGGGCGGCCGACCTCCCCGCGGGGACACCTCCGACGCCACCATGCAGCGCCCGGGCCCCCGCCTGTGGCTGGTCCTTCAGGTGATGGGCTCGTGCGCCGCCATCAGCTCCATGGACATGGAGCGTCCGGGCGACGGCAGGTGCCAGCCCATCGAGATCCCGATGTGCAAGGACATTGGCTACAACATGACCCGCATGCCCAACCTGATGGGCCACGAGAACCAGCGCGAGGCCGCCATCCAGCTGCACGAGTTCGCGCCGCTGGTGGAGTACGGCTGCCACGGCCACCTCCGCTTCTTCCTGTGCTCCCTGTACGCGCCCATGTGCACCGAGCAAGTCTCCACCCCCATCCCCGCCTGCCGGGTCATGTGCGAGCAGGCCCGGCTCAAGTGCTCCCCGATCATGGAGCAGTTCAACTTCAAGTGGCCCGACTCGCTGGACTGCAGCAAACTCCCCAACAAGAACGACCCCAATTACCTGTGCATGGAGGCGCCCAACAACGGCTCGGACGAGCCCGCGCGGGGCTCGGGCATGTTCCCGCCGCTCTTCCGGCCGCAGCGGCCGCACAGCGCGCAGGAGAACCAGCTGAAGGACGGGGGACCCGGGCGCGCCGGCTGCGACAACCCGGGCAAGTTCCGCCACGTGGAGAAGAGCGCGTCGTGCGCGCCGCTCTGCACGCCGGGCGTGGACGTCTACTGGAGCCGCGACGACAAGCACTTCGCCGTGGTCTGGCTGGCCGTCTGGTCCGTGCTCTGCTTCTTCTCCAGCGCCTTCACCGTGCTCACCTTCCTCATCGACCCGGCGCGCTTCAGGTACCCCGAGCGCCCCATCATCTTCCTCTCCATGTGCTACTGCGTCTACTCGGTGGGCTACATCATCCGCCTCTTCGCGGGCGCCGAGAGCGTCGCCTGCGACCGGGACAGCGGGCAGCTGTACGTCATCCAGGAGGGGCTTGAGAGCACGGGCTGCACCCTGGTCTTCCTGGTCCTCTACTACTTTGGCATGGCCAGTTCCCTGTGGTGGGTGATTCTCACGCTCACCTGGTTTCTGGCTGCGGGCAAGAAGTGGGGCCACGAGGCCATCGAGGCCAACAGCAGCTACTTCCACCTGGCCGCCTGGGCCATCCCGGCCGTGAAGACCATCCTAATCCTGGTAATGCGCAGGGTCGCGGGGGACGAGCTGACCGGCGTCTGCTACGTGGGGAGCATGGACGTCAACGCCCTCACCGGCTTCGTCCTCATCCCGCTGGCCTGTTACCTCATCATCGGCACTTCCTTTATCCTCTCGGGCTTCGTGGCCCTTTTCCACATCCGGAGGGTGATGAAAACGGGTGGGGAGAACACGGACAAACTGGAAAAGCTCATGGTGAGGATAGGGGTCTTCTCCGTGCTCTACACGGTGCCGGCCACCTGTGTGATTGCCTGTTACTTTTACGAACGCCTCAACGTGGAGTATTGGAAAATCCTGGCCACGCAGCATAAGTGCAAAATGAACAACCAGACTAAAAACCTGGACTGTCTGATGGCCGCCTCCGTCCCCGCGGTGGAGATCTTCATGGTGAAGATTTTCATGCTCTTGGTGGTGGGCATCACCAGTGGCATGTGGGTCTGGACATCCAAGACTCTGCAGTCCTGGCAGAACGTTTGCAGCCGCAGGTTCAAGAAAAAGAGCCGAAGAAAACCGGCCAGCGTGATCACCAGCAGTGGAATTTACAAAAAAGCCCAGCATCCCCCCAAAACCCACCTCGGGAAATATGAAATCCCTGCCCAGCCTCCCACCTGCGTGTGAATGGAGGGAAGGCCGGCGCGGAAAACTTTCCCAGGGAGGATACAGTGGCAGAGTCAGAGCCAACACATGGTGCTTTTCTCCGTCGGTTGGTTGCTTGCTTGTTTTGTTCTGTTTTTTCTTTTTTTCTTTTTAAATAAAAGTAAAAGGAAAAAAATAAAAAGCTTTTACCCTGAAATTCAGGATGCTGTGATAACACTGAAAGTCAAAATGTACTTAAAGGGGTTTGTTTTGTTTTTGTTTTCAGTGAAGGAGAACCTTCCCAGTTAAGTAGCCTCTTGTGTAACTAATTTGTGGTAACATAGTTGATTCAGGCCCCCAGAAGAAAACTTTTGTTTAGAACCTTCCATAAATATACATCTGTGTGTTTGAGTTGGCTTTGCTATCCATTTACAAATCAGAGAAGAGATAACTTCTTTGCAAATTAAAGAGCCTCTGCTGAGTTTCAAAGAGGGAGAAAGAGAGAGAGTCACTGTCCGGCAGGGGAGCCCAGGGCCACCCTCAGGAAGGCTGCGTGTAGACAGCAACTTCTGTGCCAACAGGAAGAAAGAGAAAGCTTGACAACTCAGTACCCTCCAGTGGATTTGGAGTCACTTAAAAGAGACTCCAGCCTCCACAAATGGTCTTTCTCCGACATAGAAACTTCCACCAAACCTCATATTGGTCGATGCCAACGATGTGCAATACATTTTTTTTTCTCTTTACGTGAAAATCAAAAGAGAAACAAGTATTTTGCTGTACATAAAGACAACAAAAGAAATCTCCTAACAAAAGAACTAAGAGGCCCAGCCCTCAGAACCCCTTTAGTTTTACAGTTCGTGGCTTTTTAATGGAAACCAAGCCAATGTGACACACGTTTGGACTGATTCGCGGAAGGGTGGGTGGAGAGGGGGGAAGGATCCTTCAGAAGTGCCCAAAGGGCTCATTGACTCTTTCTATTGTTAAACAAATGGTCTCCATGAATAGACGCGGGAAGCCATCTACCAACCTTGGAGTTTATTCTCCTCACCAGGAAACGCCAGGAAAGAGTGGTCCTGCTGGTGTCTATCTGTAATATATGATATTTTTCATGCTTCACTATTTTATTAAAAATAAAAGATGTTCTTTAGTTTGGCGCTGCTCCCTTGTGCATTGTTAGGTGACCCTTCTCAGTGCGTGGAGAGAACAGAGAAAACTTTCTCCTTCTGTTTGCTTTTCAAGCAAATCCTGCGTGTGCATCTCTCTCTAGAGGTCATTGGTTATCTATGTGAAATGGCAAATGGACGGATTCCAAAGTGGGCACAGGATGATTTAATTTCAGGCTTCCTCCATGCAGGAAGCGGCTGTGGTTGGAAGCTGTCTCTTGAGTGGCAGGATGCAAGGGTCCGGTTTAGCACAGTTCATTAAGGAGCAGCTTGGGTACCAAGCGTGGATACACTCGTGCCCCTGCACTAGGGTCCGGAGAATGGAGCCAGCCAATTAGGAGAATTAAATCAGAGTAGGGCTCAGTTGACCTGCTGGGGTCAAATTGTACTGAGATAGAATGGTATACAGCCGTCCAAAGGATGCTGGCTTTACAGCAACTCCTGGACGCGTTTACAAAACAGACTGTAGATCTGGACAGGATAAACTATCTGCTAAGAGTGCTGAGTCATCTAGGAGAAGTTCATCTGCTTTGCACACCCTCGTACTCGCTTCTCCTCCCGTGTTTGCTGTCTGAGTTGTGTGCTGTAGACCTGAAGTGGGCCTGGGTTCCTCTTGTCAGAGGCACTGCTAAACTCAAGTTCTAACCCAAGGGCACCGTTCAGACCAACTGCCCTGGGGATCTGATAGCACAAGCCCAGCCATCTGTGGGTCATCCTGATGCCAAGGTCCAGGTTGAACAAAGAGCTCTTAAGCATTTTGAGCATTGATTAAACACTTATTAAGGATGGACAGAAGCCTGAAGGACAGGGCAGCCTGTTTCCTGCAGATGGTGTTTAGGAATTAAGCCTGAGGACCCAGGCCACCCTTGCATCAATGACACTAGAATTGAACAATGGTATCAATCTTTTTTTTTTTTTTTTAGGGGGGCTCGGAGGGGGGTTTGCTGTAGCATATACAGGAGCAGGGAACTTGGATGATTTGAGAAACAGCAACTAGGTAGGTCAGGTAATTTAAGGTTAAATCCAGAATAGCCTTCAGTGCATTAAAAAAGAAAAAACGTTTAAAACAAAAATGCCCACAAATAGAAACCTATTTGTCGATTGTTCCCATCTAGCCCCCGAAAAGACTAAAGATATTTACGTACGTGTGTATGTATGTCACGTACCCTTTCTGTAACTCCTAGGAAAAATAAAAAGGACATTTGGGGAGCTCGGAGAAGTCGAGGAAGGTAACTGTCAGAGCACTGTGGTGAGAGTCCAAGCTGGGTACGAGCTTAAAATACTCAGTTCTGAAATCATTAGACTAATTGGCGGTTTCGGGTCTGCCCGTGTTCAGGTACGTAGGCTTTTGACGGTGGGTCCAAGGGAAATCAAGGCATCCATGAGAGCCTTTGCTGTTGTTTAGAACAGCGGTCCCCAACCTTTTTGGCACCAGGGACCGGTTTTGTGGAAGACAATTTTCCACGCACGGGGTAGGGGGCGGGGGCACGCTTCAGGCGGTCATGCGTGTGAGTGACGGGGAGCCGCTCACCTCCCGCTGTGTGGCCCGGTTCCTAACAGGCCACGGAGCCCTGGTTTAGAATGTGCAGGATTTCCAAAAGGACTGTTGACTTCCTTCGTTTGGAGACCTCCCCGCACCAAAGGCTGCGTGCGGCCTTTAGCTCCAGGAAAATGGAAACCTGCCTTGGGTGACAGACCGGAGGGGTGAGGTCCTGGTAAGAAGAAGCTCAAAGAAGGTGATGGGCCAAGGTCACGCTGCTGGCCACAGCTGTCCGCTCATTCTTTGATTCATTCCGTTATCCACACACAGGTATCCACCACCCAGTATATATGCCAGGGCCCAGGAAACAGAAGCAGGCTTTGGCTTCAAGAAGGTCACAGCCTGGTGGAGGAAACCTGCGTAGCTATAACGGGCGCTTGGGCACGACGCATCTTATATGTACTGATATTCTGATTCAGGGACGCATCCCAGGGGTGGCTCGAAATTCACAGAAGGCAAAAGACTCCACGCGTATAATTTCACTGCAGGGTGAAATTGAAGCTACGTGTTGATGGCTGAGTTACACACAGGGAATAGGAAACTGCATGAGGACCTAGACTATGCCCGGCACCTCAGAGTCGTAATAATAACTACAACAGTAACAATGATAGTCACAGTGTAGCAGACCTTTCAGAACACTTCCTGTGTGCTGAGTGCTTGACAGTGTTGTGTCATTTAATTATCAGGACATTCCTTTCAGGTAGGTACTCTTATCAGCCCCACTTCATATATGAAGACCCGGAAGCACAGAGAGGTTACGTAAACTCCCAGCGTCATACAGCAAGCAATTAGAGCCGAAACAGGAACCTGGTAGTATAATAGATCGCAGTTCCGTAGGTAATTGTTGAATGAATGAATGATAGCTTAGCCCTTTTTTTTTTTTAGCTTAGCACTTTGTACCAGCTACTACGCGAAGCACTTTACATGCATTCATTCAATTCTCTAGCAAATTTTGGTAGAGCTATTCTTATCCCCCGTATTATAGATGAGGAAATTAGAGCACAGAGAAGTCAAGTCTCTTGCCCAAGGCCACAGGGTAGCAGGCAGGGAGCCCAGAATGGGAACCCTGGCTTTGTGCCTCCAAACCTGCCCCTCTGACCATTAGGCCCTCCTGCCTCTCTCGGTGGTTCTGAGGACTTGACGTGGATCAAATCATTTCGTCTTCACAGCAGCCCTCCGTGCCTTTGCTGCGGGCAAAAGAGGCCCAGGATCACGTTGGCGAAGTACAAAGCTCCCTTCGCCAGCATGGGAGGATGGAAAAGCAGGGGGTGTGACAAGCCGCCTCTCTGCACTAGTCCTGAAAGTGAGCTGAGGACATAGCAGCGGGGATGAGGAGAGGGTAGATCGAGAGGCACTTAGAAGGGAGACGCAGCAGGGCTTCGCTTTACGCAGAGAAGGAGCAAGAGGAAGTGGATGGTCAGGGAGGACCGTGTTTCTGACGTGGGTGGTCAGGGGACCAGCGTGAATGTCCCCGGGACAGGAGGAGATAAACAGAAGAGAATGGAGCGAGGCGTGTGATGAAGGAGGAAAGATGAATGCGGTGTAGACACTTGGAGCGTATCTGATACCTCCATGTGGACAAGGCTGTGATGGGGGTGTCACACAGGTGGGTGTCCAGAGATGGTCAGGGCTGCAGGGGAGAATAGTCAGGCGGGTGGGGGTCTCTCCAGGGACAGAGGAGGGAGGAGGACAGAGTGCAGTCAAGCCTTGACTTAACCCCTCAGGCTCCAATTCATTTTTATAGTAAAAGGATCGTAGGAGATGATGGAAATGGTCTCATCCAGAGTCAGAATATGTGATCCAGATAGAGATAAGGGGGAGTTAGGGGGCTGAAGGCCTGAGACCCCTCCTCTCTTACCCGCCCGTGCCTGGGGCACTGCCTCTTTCTCTTTAACCCTTGGGCCACCCGAGCAAAATGAACGTGAGCCCCACAGGCTGGCATTCTTTAATCCTCGCACCTACTGAGCTGCTCCAAGACCGAAAACCAGAAAACAAAAATCAAGAAGTATTATCGAGACAATAGATATGATCCTATTGACCATATGATTTTTTAGAAGAGAGAGAGAGAAACACAGCAAGGAATAACAGATCGGAGTGCAAACTGGCATCTTACACTTAAAGGACGTGGCGCTATAACACCGTTTAGGATTGAACAGCATCTGGCTCCAGCTATGCCCTGGTGTCCAGTCTGACGCAGCCCCTTGGGAAGTTGCTTTACCCAAATGGAGGTGATAGTGGACCCCCTCCCTGGGCTGTCACTCCCTAGGTGCCCAGTGGTTTCAATAGCTCTCTATGCATTAATCTGTCCATTCCTCACCACAGTCCAGGAGATATGAGATTCAATAAAATCATATGTGTAAAGTGCTTCGAAGATTGTCAGCATTGAGTTCATCTCAATAAACACTATTATTGTTTATTTCCCCTCCCCCAGAAAGTTCAACCCGGCACGCTAATAAGTAATGATCTTTAAAGAGAATGAGTTTTTCTTTTGTTTTTCTTAGAGAAACACTTTTTCCAATGCCCGTGTTCAGGTTCCACAGAAGACCCGCTGATCTTTCAAGTTTAAAAGGCAGGCACAGTGCCTCTGCAGCGGTGGAAAATATTCTCTGTCTTTCTCTTTGAACACATTCACATCATAGCCGACTTCCCAGGAAATCAGACCTCACGCGCGGACGACGCCTCTGTACGCAAATGGATAAGATGGCTGTAATGTGGAGATGGAGAAAAACGGCCAGACTTCAGGGAAACTCGCTGAACACACTCTGGCAACATAGTGTGGAGTGTTTTTTAATGTTTTATTAAGAGTGTGAAGGCCAAGCTGGAGGGAGGAGGGAAGGAGATGCGTTTGAAATCTGCAAAGAATAAGTTTCAGTTGCCGAGGTTGTAATTGGGGACTTAAACAGTCCCACCCCTACGAAGATGATGCTGTTAGATCCTGCACAATGGCCACAGCCCAGTCGGACTTTTCCAAAGTCACTGAGTTTCACTTTGTTATTTTAAGACATTTTTTGGGGGGGGCGGGGTACCAGTCTGGCATTCAGGGGGCTTCGGTTTATAGGAAGGGATTCATTAAAATCCATGCTTGGAACACACCCACCTCCATCCCACCCAAAGGAAGTTTTGCAGTCGGTGGCTTCAGGGGTTCTGTAATGGTGGGAGAGGATGTTCTCAGGGGGTCTCTGACGACAGGTGGTGTCTCAAAACAGATGTCCCCAAAGGGAGCAATTTGTGGCATTTTAGGGACTATTTGCACTAAAAAAACAAAAACAAAAACAAACCCTTAAAAACCTATTCTAACAAAGTTTTCAATAGTTTAGGCAGAACTACAAAGTCATCAACCTGACAGATGATAAATCAGTGTCTGCTTTAAAAGGTGGGAGCCGGTGATTATGAGGTGCAGGTGCCGACTTTGATCAGAAGTGACAAGCCCTGGGGTTGGGGCCACTCTTCTCCCCTTCTCACCCCGGGGCAGAACAGCCCCTGTGTACCTTCCAGGGCCACCCCTCTCTTAAAACAGTTGGATTTTGTTGGCTTTGAGTAAGATACTTCATTTGCAAGGTGATTTTCTTCCTGCAGCTCATCTGAAGCCATATTCCTGAAGCTGTGTCAATATCATGTAGGTTTCATTGGCTTCCAGGCTCATAGCAGATGGCTTCAATTTGAACTAAATTCAGAAATAGTTTTGGCCAACTGAAATATTGTTGTTGTTGTTGTTGTTGTTGTTTCTGAAAGGGACTTTCTTTAAAAATTGAGAAAATAAAATCCACACACGGCATAAAGAGAACATGAGAGATTTGTGAGGAGTTTGTACTTCTGATTTTGCTATAATGGTGACACAGGTCGATGCGGACCAAACAAAAACAATATGGAGGATAGAAAAAACCAATTATAAAGTTTGCCATTCTTTTATGGGTGTCATGATTGCAACCCTTTTTTCAGTCAACAAAACCCAATATGCAGCAATGCTCAGAGTATTGGG
Source organism: Aethalodelphis obliquidens (assembly GCF_003676395.1). Classification (NCBI taxonomy): domain Eukaryota; kingdom Metazoa; phylum Chordata; class Mammalia; order Artiodactyla; family Delphinidae; genus Aethalodelphis; species Aethalodelphis obliquidens. The sequence continues at coordinate 22,132,007 of NW_020837972.1, forward strand.
TCACATCTCTTGGGTAAACAGAGCATATTAGAAAAAACAGGAGAGCATCAAACAAAGTTAGATGTATCATTTTTACTTTCAACCCACCTCTCCCTTCTAGAGGTTTTATTCTTACCAAGGCAAAATTTTCCCACGTATCCCAGGGGATGAACCAAAATTATCAATACTAAATCAGGTAAAATAATCCCACTGGATTAGGGGTGTGCATGTCACTCAGACCAGTAAGTGAGATGTAAGATAAGTTCTCCTGGTGGGATAGAAGAATGGGAATGTGCAGGTGGAAGTCAGGGAAGATTCAAGGAAAGATTCTCCTAGATGATAAAAAGACAGATGTTGAGGAAGCCTGTCGTTTTCCTCACAGAATGTGGAGTGTGAAAGCCGTATGTGGAGCTACTGCAATCATTTTGTGACCATGAGGCAATAAACTCAATATTCAAGCCCACACTCCGAGGACGGTAGGTGCAAAACAAGAGCCAACTTTGTGATGACTCACTGAGCTACTGCACTTCCAGGCTTCTTGTTATTCAAGGTAATTAACTGCCTATATTCTCTGAATGTCAGCAAGTTTGGTGTTCTGTGACTTGCAGGAAAATATATCTGTTAGAACCAAATAGTCCAGTGCTTCCCAAACCTTATGGTGCATACAAATCACCTGGAGCTTTCACTAAAATGCAGATCCTGATTCCATAGGTCTGGGTGGGACCCAGGATTCTGCATGTGTAATAAGCTCCCAGGTGAGGCTGACGTTGCTGACTTTCCTGACCCTACTATGATCTACTAATAACCACCACTTGGGTGTCCTATCTTGGACTAGCTCTCAGTTTTGTTTTGTTTTTTAAATGGCAGTGCCACACTTTTTTTAAAAAAAAATAATTTATTTTTGCCTGCGTTGGGTCTTTGTTGCTGCACGCGGGCTCTCTCTAGTTGCAGCCAGTGGGGGCTACTCTTCGTTGAGGTGCGCAGGCTTCTCACTGCGGTGGCTTCTCATGTTGCAGAGCACGGGCTCTAGGTGTGCGGACTTCAGTAGTTGTGGCTCGCGGGCTCTAGAACTCAGGCTCAGTACTTGTGGCGCACAGGCTTAGTTGCTCCGCGGCATGTGGGAACTTTCTGGACCAGGGCTCGAGCCCGTGTCCCCTGCATTGGCAGGCGGATTCTTAACCACTGCACCACGAGGGAAGCCCTAGCTCTCAGTTTTAAGGCATGTCTTATATTGAGTCAAAATCTGTTTCCTTATGACTATTTCCTACTAGTTCTACTTTTATGACAGTGGTCCTCCTATAACACATCTGATGCATTTTCCATATGAAAGCACCTTATGTCTTTGAAGTTGGGTGTTATGTGCTCTCTGCATCTATTTTGATTCTTAAAACTGCTGCCCAAATAACTTGGTTCTCCCTTTGCTGACTGTCCTCAGAGTGTGCTTACCTTTGTCTAAGCCCTTGCTAAGGAAGATGCCCACAAGTGGATGCAATTCTCCAGGAACTGTTTGACAAGGATACGATAGAGTGGGATCATTGGACACCCACAGCAAATATTATACATAATAATGGGGCACTAGATGCATTTTCATCAAAGCTGGAACCGAACAGGGCTGTCAACTATGATTCGATGTTACCCTGGCCGTGTTAGACCATGCAGTAAGGCAAGAAGAGGTGAGACAAGGTAAAATCATTGGAAAGCGATTGAAAGGAGAATTAGCCAAAAGTGGAATGCATGAGAATTGATAAGGAGACTTAGACAAAACAGATCTACAAAAATCAGTAGCTTCCTTGTATACCATCAGTAGCCAGTTGAAAATAGAAACAAAATAAAAGACCACCTTTACAATAGCTACAAAAACCATAGGTACTATATATAAAATAGGTAACCAACAAAGACCTATTGTATAGCACAGGGAACTATACTCAATATTCTGTAAGAACCTATAAGGGAAAAGAATCTGAAAAAAAAAAATATATATATATATTTCACTTTGCTGTACACCTGAAACTAACACAAAATTGTAAATCAACACTTAAATTTTTGAAAAAAGTGTAGGCAGACTACCTAGAAATAAACTTAACAACATGCAAACTTTTTGAAAAAAATGTTGCTGTCTTACTAAAAAGCATAAGTAATTGGAAAAATTATGCCATGTACCTGGTAATATGTCAATTATCTGCCAAATTAATTCCTAAATATAATGCAATTCCAATTTTAAAAGCTGTAATTTTTGGAACTCTACAAAATGGTAGGAAATCCATCGTATTTGAACAAATACCCAAGGGGGGAAAAAACTGTAAAAGTGATGAGCAAGGGCAAAATCTATTAGATAGTGAAGTGCACTATAAACCTACAGTAACTAAAAGAGCATGGGACAGGCATTAAAACAGACAAATTAATGGAACAAAATATGGTGACCAGAAAGAATTGCAACTGAATTTGGAACTTTATTTCAAATAAGAAAGAATGGATTATTCAATCACTAGTGTTGAGGCTTGTTTTAGATTTGGGGATATTTTTATATTAAACCTTTACCTCATGCCTTTTATCAAAATACATTTTGGATTGTTAAAAGATTTATAAGATTTAAATGTAAAAATAAGACTACCAGTAGGGGGAAAAAAAAGTTCTCTAAAATCTTCATTCAGTAGAAAGGAAAGGCAGGTGAATACTTCTATAAACTTATCAAGAAGCAGTTTTCTGGGCTTCCCTCGTGGCGCAGTGGTTGAGAGTCGATGCGGGTTTGTGCCCCGGTCCGCGAGGATCCTGCATGCCGCGGAGCGGCCGGGCCCGTGAGCCATGGCCGCTGAGCCTGCGCGTCCGGAGCCTGTGCTCCGCAACGGGAGAGGCCACAACAGTGAGAAGCCCGCGTACCGAAAAAAAAAAAAAAAGAAGCAGTTTTCCTAGCATGACATCATAGCCAAAACTATTTTTAAAAGTCATGATTTGGCTACATAAAAATATTAAAATTCTGTATGGCAAAAAGTTAATAAATAAAAAATTTAAAGATGCAAAACCTCCATTACAAAAAAAGCAAAAACTGTAGTTTCCTGTCTGGGTCTGTGCATCACCAATTCAAATTACAAGAAATACTACTCACCCATAAATCTGCGGAAAGATATTTAACCTCACTCATGATAATCACAGGATACATGTGTAAAAACAAGATTTTTGCCTAACAGATTGGTACTTTTTTTAAAGGCTGTTAATACGTAGATTTGGCTTGGGTGTGGAGAAACGGGCTCCTCATACCATGCTAGTGGGAATATAAAATGGATCATCCTTTCTAGAGAGCAAATGCAACATGTAGCCAACATTTAAAAAATATATATATATCTTCCGACCCAGCAATTCTACTTCTATTAAATGTGTTGAAAATCAGGAACAGCCTAAATGTACACCAGCAGGCTGACTGTTCAATTACAGTAAATTCTTAGAAAATTGTGTAGTCATTGAAGTAATTATGTAGAACCATGTTATTGACATGGGAAAACGGCGACCACATTTTACTAAGGCTGCTAACGTCAGCCAGGATGGACCAGCACAGCCCGCTGGCTGTTTACGTTTGGCATGTTTTCGGATTTGTTCATATCTCTGCCATATCAGTGGTTAAACATTTTGAATATTATCCCTGTTATAAGTTGACAAAGCAGGTTATATAATGCATTCTGTGTAGCAACATTTCAGTTTTTGGAAAATGTGTGTATGTACCTAGAAAGGCATAAAACGTTTACAAAGGATGTTTGGTGCAAGTCATGGATAATCTTTACCTTCTTCTTTATACTTTCTCAATTTCAGTTTTTGTCAATAAACATGTATTAGATAGATAGGTAGATAGGTGATAGACAGATAGATAGATATAGTAGATAGATTAGATAGCTAGCTAGATAGATAGAATGTTAGATGAGAGATGGATGGATGGAGAGAAAAATGAGAGAGAGATTGCAGAGCAATAAAAAATAGTGGAATAGGGCTTCCCTGGTGGCGCAGTGGTTGAGAGTCCGCCTGCCGATGCAGGAGACACGGGTTCGTGGCCCGGTCCGCGAAAGTCCCACGTGCCGCGGAGCGGCTGCGCCCGTGAGCCATGGCCGCTGGGCCTGCGCGTCCGGAGCCTGTGCTCCGCAACGGGAGAGGCCACGGCAGTGAGAGGCCCGCGTACCGCAAAAAAAAAAAAAAAAAACAATAGTGGAATAACAAGGTACGACTGTATAGCACAGGGAACTATATTCAATATCCTGTGATAAACAATAATGGAAAAGAATATTTGAAAAAAGAATGTATATAAATATATATATATATCTGAATCGCTTTGCTGTACACCAGAAATTAACACAACATTGTAAATCAAATATACTTCAATAAAATAAATTTTAAAAAATAAATAATATTTTTGATGCAAAAAAGTGGGATAATCACCTTTCTTCTAGATCAGGGGATGCAAATTAAAATATCTATAGGGGCTATAGGAAGACAGTGCGTGAAACAGTATCAGACAATAGACAAGGAGTGTTATAGGGACTATGGGATCTATGTCTAAAAGGGAACCTACAGCTAAGTTCCAGACCATTGTTGCCATTGAAGATTTGAGAGCTTGGTGTTAATAGAAATTCCGATTTTTCTTTTTATTTTTTTTCTTTTTTTTTATTTACGGTACGCGGGCTTCTCACTGTCGTGGCCTCTCCCGTTGCGGAGCACAGGCTCCGGACGCGCAGGCTCAGCGGCCATGGCTCACGGGCCCAGCCGCTCCGCGGCACGTGGGACTTTCGCGGACCGGGCCACGAACCCGTGTCTCCTGCATCGGCAGGCGGACTCTCAACCATTGCGCCACCAGGGAAACCCTAGCATGCTAATTTTTAACTCAAGGTTTTATCCTTGAAAGAGGCAGCTTAGGAGCGATTTTGTCAACCGTGCTGACAGGTTTGGACTCCGGGTCTGTTCACCAGGCCGGTGAGGGACATTTTTTGTGGGCTGAGTTTGTTTACTTCTGGAAAAACTTGGCTTCCTGTTTCTAAGGGGGAACAGGTTTAAAAGGCCTCATAAAGAAGGGCTCTGAGCCTCTAAGCATCCAATGGCTCTTAGAGAGCAACACTTGATGAGTTAAGTGTAAAGGAATCAGCAACATAAGGGTTGAATTTCCTCGCAGATACACAAAGGTTATAAATTAAGGGGGGAAGAGTCATGTCAAAACACGTTCCAGCTCGGAGCCAGAACTGAAAACATTTGGAAATTGATTTGGAGATGGTGGAGGGACCCGTGTCCTATCTCAGGACATCCTTCCTGGTTTGTAAGATTTATTTATTTTTTACAGAAACGGCACAGGAGTTTCAGACACAGGGGTGGTTCCCGTGTAAATCACCAGGGTTTTTTGTTTTGTTTTGTTTTTTCTTCCTGAAAGATAGTCCTGCATGGGGACGCTAAGCATTCTTGATTTGTGTTGGTTTTAATTGAGGTTTCAAAGAAAGGGCTGTAGCTTTTATAGCTTTCAGTGTGTTTCTTATTTAGATTAAGACCTCAGGAAGCATAAGGCTCATTAAATTCAGGGCTCTATCAGAGTGACTACGTGGCCTTTCTTTCACCTGTTGTCAGATTTATTCATCGACAACCTTTACATTTGATTGTGCGTAGAGGAGATTCTCTCACTTGGCACGTGAACGAAGAAGAAGTAGAAACCCCAAGACAGAGGGGGTAGATGCCCATGAAAAGACAGATGTGGGAATTTCTGCTTGAGACAATATTCCTGGGAAATGTTTAATGATCTAGGACTGCAAAGACATGAACACACTATTTTTTTTCTTTTAAGATTTTTATTTAAAAAAAAAAAACTTTGAAAATCTCACTGTTATGAAAAATGGATATGCTACTGCTGTCCAAAGTGGACTTTTTAAGCACATACATGTCTAGCGTGCTTACATAATTTCTTGAATTCATTTACAAAGGGTGGTGATCTCTGAGCAGATTGAAAACAAAGCCAGGATACCAAGGGGTCCACACCAGAGACATTTGTTTCCCTCCCATCTTTAAAAAATAAAATTGGCAAGAAGAATGTTTTCCTAAGCCACTCCACCTACTAATTATGTCGCACCACCAGCTCCGCTCAGCAGAGACCAGAAAGACTGGTCACCAGGACCTGAAAAACAGCATAGACTTGTCCTCCTAAACCACCTTCGGCCAAGGCGCCGGCCGGCAAGATGCTCGCGATTCCTAGAACTGCCTGTTAGTTCCTATTCACAGGGATGCCTAGCAGGGATGACACAGGGCACAGACGTCCTCACGAGTGCAGCTGAGTTCCTTAAAGTGGCAGGTCATTATTTGTCACCGGCTGGATACCTTTGTCCATGCTTGGTGCTGTAAATAGAAGAAGACTAGGGACTTCCCTGCCAGTCCAGTGGTTAAGGCAGTGCACTTGCACTGCAGGGGGCATAGGTTCGATCCCTGGTTGGGGAAATAAGATCCTGCATGCCTCGTAGCACAGCCAAAAACACACACACAAAAACACAAAAACCAAGAAGAATGGAAGGAACCACAGATGATGTATGCGTCCATCACTAACTCTATCTGGGTTATTTGGGAAGGTCCAAGTCCCTCTAAGGACCGCCCCCCACACACACACACACACATTCTCTGCTGCTTCTCCATTTGCTCCTTCAGATTCACTCTCCTCCCTCTCTGTTCCCTGGGAGGCTGACCCCTGCTCTCTGTGTCTCCCAAGGCTCCTTGACCTCTGGGTTGGGTCACTTTTGGCCAATGGGAGAGCAGAGGATGGGAGAAGGGTGTGCCCAGGTCCGGGGTATTTCCTCTTGATCCTGGCAGTAGAGGGATTCCTTGCCCTACAGCCCCACTCCTGTCTGGCTGCGGGTCCTCTTCAGGGTTCCATCCATTGCAGGGTGCCCTTGCTCACCTCTCCTCTGCCCCATCAGACCAGAGGCTTCATGGAACCCCTCTTGGCGGTTCTCTCAGGGCCCTGCCATTCACTTTTGGTTCTTTTAAGCGTTGCCACACTTCCATCAAGAATCCCTCCTTGGGCTTCCCTGGTGGCGAGGTGGTTGAGAGTCTGCCTGCCGAGGCAGGGGACATGGGTTCGTGCCCCGGTCCGGGAAGATCCCATATACCGTGGAGCAGCTGGGCCCGTGAGCCATGGTCGCTGAGCCTGCGTGTCCGGAGTCTGTGCTCCGCAATGGGAGAGGCCACAACAGTGAGAGGCCCGCGTGCTGCAAAAAAAAAAGAATCCCTCCTTTAAACTCTCCCCAGGTAAACCCTCTCTTAGCTCAGGCTGCTATAACAAAATACCATAAATTGGCTGGCTTCAACCACAGACATTTATTTCTCACAGTTCTGGAGGCTGGAAGTCCATGGTCAGGATGCCAGTGGATTTAGGTGCAGGTGACGACGCTCTTCCTGGCTTAGGGATGGCTGCCCTCTGGCTGTATCCTCACACAGCCTTTCCTCTGTGTGTGCAGAAATCTCTCTGTTTTCTCTTCTCATAAAGGCACTAATCCCATCCTGGGGGCTCCACCTTCATGACCTCATCTCAACTGAATCACCTCCCAAAGGGCCCTCCTCCAAATACCATCACATTGGGGATTAGGGCTTTAACATGTGTATTTTGGGGCGACACGAACATTCAGCACATAACATCCTCTGAGTGCCATCCGTTTTCTTCAGAAGCTATACTGAACCACGTCTCCTTGCCATGTAAGAATTTAATTCATTTCCACATTCATTGAATGTCTATCTGTGGGTAGGCATGGGAGAAAAAAGGCAAAGCTTACAACTGAATGTGCATTAGGGTTATAAAGTGTTTGAAAGACGTGATCTCCTTCCGTTCCCACAGAGATATGGTGTTATCCCCATTTTACAGGAGGGGAAAATGAGGATTCAGGAAAAGAAGGAGAAAGAAAGGACACAAATAACAGAGCAGTCACTGGTCGCCTAAGAGCTCCTGGCATGGGCTAAATGGCTCAATCAATACGCAGAATGTTTTGAGACAGCAAATACACAGTAGAAAACGGTGAGTGGCGAGAACTGGGGAGCCCTTCGCAGAGGTCAAGAGAGAACAAGCATTGGTTCAGGCAGTAACTGGATCTGCAGTGTCATCTCCTAAATATAGCGCCGGCAGCCAGTTGCACTGGGGCTGCTTGCAGTTTGCAACCTGATGATTTCAAGGCTTTTGCCCTGGAGGTGGAGACGGTACTCCTGCCAGGAGGGGTCTGTGTTTCCCCTGAGGTTTCACCTGTCAGAGGGGTCTGCAGCCATCCGCACCTGCCCTGCAGAGCCCCAGGTATGTGACTGCAGAGGTCAGGCTCTCCCCAGCTCTGCAGCTCGGGGGGGACACCTGGTCACAGTGGTGGTCGCGTTGATGGATCCCCTGGAATTCCTGGGTGACCCGACTGGTCCCACTGCACACTTGCTTCCCTCCCTGCTTCACTTTTAGGTGGATTTTTCTTTAAATAATTATTGAGGTGAAAGTCACATAACAGAAAATGAAGCATTGGAAGTATACACGTCAGTGGCACGTAGGGCATTCACTGCGTTGTCCAGCCAGCACCTCTATCAAGTTCCAAAGCACTTCCGTCACCCCCCAAAGAAAAGCCTTTCTATTTAACAGTCGGCCCCATTCCTCCCCACCACCCCCACCTCCTGGCAGCCACCCATCTACTTCCTGTCTCTGTGGTTTAATCAGTCCCCGATATTTCACATAAGTGTAATCATATAACATGGGGCCTTTTGTGCCTGGCTTCTTTCACTTAGCATTATGTTTCCAAGGTTCATCCATGGCGATCAGAATTTCCTTCCTTTTCAAGGCTGAATAATGTTCCAAGTACGGACGGGCCACCTTTGTGTATCCACTCACCAGTTGGTGGACCCTTGGGTTGTTTCCACTTTGGGGATACTGCGAATAGTGCGGCTGTGAGCATTTGCGTACGAGTTTCTGTGTGGACGTGTGTTTTCATTTCTTGTTAGGTTGATATTTTAATCCAGTTGGATGGTAGGTTTGTTTCGTGTAGAGATTAGATGGTTCCAGGGAGAAAGTTTGCAAAGAGGAGGGAAGCATTTCTCTTACTTTAGGACAGATGGGCTATAATAGAAAACCACGCTCTCCCACGCTGGCTGGGCCCCTTCTGCTCCTCTGGGGTCTTTCTAGCCCCTCTGATTGGCAGCCCCGTGTCATGGAGTGTCATCCTCCCCAGACCCTGAGCTCCACCGGGTGCTCACACGCTCATCAAGACCAGCCACACTCCTCCCTGCAAAGCTCGAGGGCATGAGGCCGCCGTGGATCCCAATACGTGACAACTGTCATCACCCTTCTCTCACTCCTGCCTTAAACCCAAGTCTGTGCCCTTGCCTAAGGTGGATCCCCCATGTGTTCCCTCGTTCCCAGCCCCTCCTGTGTTTCTCACGGTTCATTTCTTTCATTTCCCCGTCCCAAACGGAATGAATAAACTCCCCTGGAGGGTTTTGAATTGGGTCCTTCAGAAGACACGTCTGAGTCCTGACCTCTGGTTCTGGGAATGTGGCCTTATTGAGAAGAAAAAGGTTTTCTCAGATGTAATCAAGTTAAGGATCTTGGGATGTGATCATTCTGAATTTAAGATGTGCGCTCAGTCCAATGACAGGCGTCTTTATAAGAGAAAGGAGGGGACTTCCCGGGCGGTCCAGTGGTTAGGACTCTGCGCTCTCACCGCCGAGGTTCCTGGTTTGATCCCTGGTCGGGGAACTAAGATCCCGCAAGCCACCCCCCCGCCAAAAAAAGAAAGGAGTGGGAGATTTGAGACGCAGAAACACGGGGCAGAGGACCAGGTGAAGATGGAGGCTGAGATTGGAGTGATGTGGACACCAGCCGAGGAGCCTGGCATCACCAGGAGCTGGAGGAGGGAGGAAGGAGGTCCGTGGACAGAGCACAGCCCCGCCCACACCTTGGCCTCACAGTTCTGGGCCCCTGAACAGTAAGAGAACAAACTTCTGTTATTTTAAGCCATCGACTTGGCGCTCATTTGTTACGGTAGCCCCGGGAGGCGAAAAACAAAGTATGTTTAACGAGTGGCTGTGACGACACAGATGCTCGAGTCGCCCGGGCTGAGTCCAGACCCCGCCTCCTGGTATCCACGGGCTGCATGGCCTCGGGCGAGTCATCGCACGTTCGCCGGGCTCACTGGAAAATGAGGACCCGTGGCCGTGCTTCTCGGGGCAGTGAGGACCGCAGTCCATGCACCTGTCCAGAGCATCGCCTGTGACTCAGGGCCAGGGAGACTGGCAGCTGCGGTCCACCCCTGCCGTCTCAATCCATGAATAGCACATCCTTATCCAAACCCAAACCCTTGGCCACCATTTTTAAAATGTGAGTATCATTGATTTACAATGTTGTGTTAATTTCTGCTGTACAGCAAAGCGATTCTGTTATACATACATACATATATGTATATATATTCTTTTTTGTATTCTTTTCCATGATGGTCTATCACAGGATATTGAATGTAGTTCTCGATGCTCTACAGTAGCACCTTGTTGTTCACCCATCCTATATATAATAGTTTGTATCTGCTGACCCCAACCTCCCACTCCATCCCTCCCCTAACCTCCTCCCCCTTGACAACCACCAGTCTCTTCCCTACGTCCGTGAGTCTGTTTCTGTTTCATAGGCAGGTTCATTTGTGTCATATTTTAGATTCCACATATAGCTGATAACACATGGTATTTGTCTTTCTCTGTCTGACTTACTTCGCTTAGTATGATCATCTCTAGGTCCATCCATGTTGCTGCACGTGGCATTGTTTCATTCTTTTTTATGGCTGAGTAGTGTTCCATTGTACACACGTACCACATCTTCTTGATCCTTGGCACCATCTTGAATCCCTCCTTCCCTGTCCCTGTATCCAAGGAATATCTGTTCTGCACTGGTCTGTAAGAGCGCTCTCCTGCTCTGCTTTTCCGTGAGCCACGAGCCGATTTTTCAACCCCCACCTACCATCTGGACCAGTGTACGTGCCTCCAGTTTGGTCTGGTCGCCAGCATTCTCTCCCGCCCCAGTGCATGCAATGGAATTTGCCCCTCAGGGATTTTTGGAAAGGCAGTGAGTGTGGCCTTCTCCCAAGTCCTGCTCCCATGGGAGGCACGACCCCATGTCTTTTTTTGGCTTAAGAAATGTGAAATCTGGGCTTCCCTGGTGGCGCAGTGGTTGAAAGTCCGCCTGCCGATGCAGGGGACGCGGGTTCGTGCCCCGGTCCGGGAAGATCCCACATGCCGCGGAACGGCTGGGCCTGTGAGCCATGGCCGCTGGGCCTGCGCGTCCGGAGCCTGTGCTCCGCAACGGGAAAGGCCACAACAGTGAGAGGCCCGCATACCGCAAAAAAAAAAAAAAAAAAGAAATGTGAAATCTGTGGGTACAATGATCTGAACAGGGTGAAGAGTGGGGCTCAGAGAAGCACCCTGGGGTGGGCACAGAGCCTCCAGGTGGTACCCAGTGCACCTGGGACGGTCCCAGGGGACACCTTTCCTGTCTTCCCCCCCCAGCCCTCCCAATGGCAAGTCACTCTGGGACGAAGGGCTTTCGCTGTGTCAGCCAGTTGTAGCCACTTCAGAGACACAGCAGAAGCAGCACAGCATCAGGAGGTAATGGGTGATGGTGACCTGCTCCCAGGCCGGCCACCCTAAACGCTCTCTCCACGCCGCAGTCCCTCTGGGAGCAGAGCGTGGAGTCTTGTCACGTGACATCAAACAAAACAGTCACCAGGGTCCTGTGGCTTCAGGATTTAGGCTCTGAAATGCAGGGCATGTACCGCCATGTGCCGCCTGTGTTTGTCTCGGGGTTATCACGTGTCTGCATCTTCTGGAGAGATCGCAGGGGGCTCTGCCTGCGTGGTCCCGCCCTGGCTGTCTGTAGTCTGGGGGGGGCGGGGGCTGGGGGGGGGGCTGCACCTGCTGAGGGTCCGTTGATGGATGTGGTCCACCCCGCTCCTCCCTTTTTCCTGGACACAGGGGGCAACCCTGATGATTGAAGGCACGGAACACGGAGGTTCGGTTGCTCCAGCATCAAGGAGGCAGAGCTGTTTCTCCAGTGACGTCATCTTCCAATGGACTGCGACCCGAATTCCAGATGAAACGCAGCAGACAGAGCCGGGCCCTTCCCCCTCCCCACCGTGGTCCACCCCTCGTGCTGACTCAGGCGTTTGGGGACAAGCAGGCAGAAACAACTGCCCCCGGGCCTGGAGTGAAGCGCCGGCTTCAAAAGTCTCAACAGCTGTTTGCCGGGACCTGGCTGCTCAACCCCACCCGCCTCCGAGCTCGTCCAGGGTCGTCCCGGCCAATGCCTGGCCCGCTGGCCGCGGAGCAGAGTCTGGGGGACCTCTGACCGTCCTGCGTCCAGGAAAGCAGAGACGGCGACCTTAGGTCATTTGTCATGATTTTCAAAAATCCCATTCTGCTGGCCAGGCCTACCCGGCTGCCATCCCCAGGCTGAGCCGGGTCAGAAAGGACAGGAAGCTGTTTGGGCTTCTGTAGTGGGAAGTAGGTCTCCAAGACAAGCTCTCAAGAAGGCTGAGGGATGCTTTCTTAGGAAAAGAGGGCTGGATGGTGGTAACCCCTCCCCACGAGAGGGCAAACCTCAGCGGTGGGGCACAGCACATCCTGGGAGACACCCAGGAGGGTTGTAAGTAGGCGAGGGCTGGCCCTAACTGGACCACGGTGGTATTTTCCTCTCTCTGTGATGCCGGGCTCCACCTGAGAAGCCCTGTACGATCCAGGCGTCTATGGGTGTCTCCCCTCCCCCTCCACACCTCCCCTGCCTGGCTTGCCTTCAGGGGTCTCTGCAGAGGGCAGCCCAAGTTCACGCAGCTGGGGCTTGGGGTGGGTCCGTATCTGGTAAGAGACGGGGCCTCGACACAGGCTGGCCTTACATCCTGGGAACAGGCAAGCCAGTCCCCTAAGAGAGCGGTGGGAGCCCTCTCCCCTGCTCCGGCTCAGACTGCAACCCAGCAAAAGACACCAACCTAGGGACTCTGACCTTGACGCGGCCTTCCCAAGTGCAGGAAGCCGGGCACCAGACACCCGATCCAGCTTCAGGCAGATCAACAATGCTACGTCCTGAGCACGCGCTTCTCTCCCCGGCGGCATAAGTCACCGCAGAGATTTCCTCTCTGACCGGTGCCGGGATACCTAATAGACCGACTAATAACGTGTCTGAGATGCCAAAAAAGTGGGGCCGCCAAAAATGCAACTTTAAGAGTCTGATATTTCAAAGGGAGCATTAAAGACCAGTCTGCATGGGAAATCCTGGACATTTGCTGGACCTTTACTTACCTTTTGTTTTGAACTGTGTCCAGGGGCAGGGGGTTACTGTAATGTTTCCCAGCGGTAGACATCTCTGAAAACCTATCCAGCCCGGCTCACCAAGAGAAGGGCCAGTGAGACTTCACAGCGTGACACTTGAAGCTGATACCAAACTTCTTCTGTTCTCCCCTCGTTGGGGCAAAATTAGAAATTACTTTGTTGTGGTTCTTTGCTTTCCGCTGGTGAAAATTCATTTGGCTAAGTTTCCACTGATGTTTAGTTTTCCTGCAGCTGAGACCGTCCATTGACTTAGACCCCTGGTTCTCCAAGTGTGGTCACTGGGCTGGCAGCATCAGCATCGCCCAGGGAATTGGGTGCAAGTATAGAACAAGCCTCACCCCAGACCCGCCAAATCAAAGACTTGGGAATCACTGACTTAAGTAAAATAAATTGAGAAATCACACCACTGTATCTCACAAGGATAGCATTCCTCCAGTCCACACAGGCCACTCACTTCTTCCTAGGAGGATCCCAACCACCCTGGTAGAGGGGCTGATAAAAGAGGAAGCCGATAATAATTGCATGGAAAGTTTTTATTAAAATGCGTTACAGTTTTTAATGAATTTGGCTAGTACTGAGAGCTTTACTTTATTCTTCCTGAAGAACCTGTACATTTATTGAGGTCCTTTTTAGATGAGCCTCAGAAAAATATTTTAGTTTTCTTCCTGGTTTTATACATTATTCCTGGAAAACAAAATAAGAACAACAAATATATAAAGGGTGTGTATGTGTTGTGTATTTTTAAGTATATTTAGAAAATGTTTGGGTTTCTTGTATCATCGATTTGTTTCTTTTACTTCGATTTATTTCACCTTTTTACTTGAATTATTTTTCATATTTGCATTTATTCCTCATTTTATTGTATTATATTCTTTGGAGAAATATGTGTGTGTACAAATCACTTTGATATATTATTTGTTACCTTTGTTAGATTCTTGATTTAAATGGGTGTCTCTGTTTTGCTCTTTTTCTCTGAAGTATTCTTTCTTTTTTAAAATATTGAACTAATTGGGGATTAGTAAAACTTCCCGTGAGATCAGCTTTGGACATATCCAATACATTTTAATATTTCATGTTTTTGTCATTATTCTTCTTATGTCTCTAATTGAAACACTGTTTCCTCTACTCCTCAAGAGACTTTTAGAAGGTACATTTTTATTGTTAGAAAACTGGGTTTCTTATTTAAACCTTTATAATTCCTCTTGCATTCTGGTCAGAAAACATGGCCAATGTCAACATTTTTTGAATGTATTAAAGCTTCTTTGTGCCCAGTTGTTGTTTCATCACTGGTCCACAGGTACATGAGTGAAGGGTCTATTTCCTGGGGGGCGTAGAGTTGTGGCAGTGAGTTGTGGTCAGTCTTAGTATTAAGTGTTGGATGTTTCCTCTTTTCCCCGTCTTCTAGAATTTAATTGGGAAGTCTGGGGGAGTCACAGGGGGTTACTGCCAGTGCTATTTTGAACAAGAGGGTCAGCAGAAGGAAGACGAAGGGCCTTGCTCCTGGGATGGGTTGATGCATCTAAACAACACCTTAACTGGAAAATGGGGAGAGGAGGAAAAAAATAGTATTAATAGTCACATATTTTTCTCATCAGTGTAGCTATTGTTACTTAAATACCTACAGCCATGCCATGTTGTCATCTGAGGCAGTGACTTTACGTACTAGGTGGACAGGAACTGTCTTCATTCAAGGAGGCATTTCACGGGGAAGCTGTGGGCAGAGAAATCTCCACCTGCTCTAAAGGAGAAAGTCAGACACGACGGATCATGTGTGTGTGTGCGCGTGTGTGGGTTGTGTATGTGTATACGTGGGCTGTGATATAGTGAACAGAGAAAAGCAAATCCAAGGTGTTTCTGGAGACTCTTGACTGACAGTAACACTTCTCAAACTTTGGGTCTCAAGACCTGTTTATACACTTAATAATTACTGAGGACCCCAGAGGGCTTTTGTGCAGGTAGGCTATATTGTATACCTTGTTGGAAATTAAAACTGACAGTTGTTAAAATAATTATTTATTCATTTAAAAATAACAATAATAAAACCATTGCATGCTAACAAAAATAACATTTTGTGTTACAAAAACCATTTTTTTACAAAAAATGTCATGTCAACCCTTCCCTGCCATGTGTGTGTCATGAACACATTGTGTGGTTTCAGAAATAAAGCAAGACGCGGCCAGAGGCCCCAGATCATATGCATCCAACCAACAAGTGCCTGCTGATTATACTTTCCTGGGAGTAAAGCAGAATTATCCAGGGCCGTTCTTAGTTTTTTCTATATTTTAGTTAGGATGCAGGCAAAGCTGCAATAAGAGGCAGAAGTATACTGACTGATGAACATTTAATTTATTTCTGCCACTTGTAGAGTCACAGAGGTGGGTGGCCCAGGGTGGGCAGGTCTGTCTGCTCCACGAGCTTATCCAGTGACCCAGGTTCCTTCCGTCTCATGGCTCTTCCAATCCCTAGAGCCTCACCCACATCTGCCCGGTAGCAGCTGTTTCACCAGCACCCCATGGGCGCTCAGCCCGCCGGAAGGGGAAGAGGCATAAAGGATGAGCAGTTAGAGCCCTTCCTCAATACCGGATGGCTCCAGAGCTGCACACGCCACCCCATGTGCAGACTCTCCCTAAGTGTTCACTTCAAACCCAGGAGGATCTATTTCTACAAAGAAATAGGGAATCGGGGAAGAACGGATTCTTGGGAGCCTCTGCCACATCCTGAGGGCTTTGCAATTTTAGTCATTCTGCCTTTGGCCTTTTGCCCTGGGTCCCAGGAACCCATCCCAGTGGTAGGCAAGGTTTAATCAATATGGACATTTGTTTCTGAGAGAGGCAACTCATTTACTGAGTGCCTTAGTGGGTTCAGGCTGCTACAACTAATTACCATGGGCTGTGTAGGTTAAACTAGAAATATTTATTTCTCACAGTTCTAGAGTCTGGGAGCCCAAGATCAGGGTGCCGGTACCGTCAGGTTCTGGGTGACAGCCACGCCTCACTGTGTCCTCACTTGACAGAGAAAGCAAGCTGGCTCTTCTTTTAGGGCACTAATCCCATTCATGGGGGCTCCACCCGCATGACCTGATCATCTCCTGAAGGACCCTCCTCCTAATACCATCTCACTGGGGATTAGATTTCAACACTGAGTGTTGGGGGGACACAAAGCTGTGCTTAGCAACATTCCTCTTGAGGTGACTTTCTTGATCAAGAAAGGTGGCTTCTGGTGGAACAAGGCTCTTTTAGAAGATTTTCCCCATTTGGTCTGGTTTGGTTGGACTTTTTTTGGTTTCCATATTTGGTCTCTGAGACCTTTGACCTGCCGTGCCTAAAATCTCCATTCTCGTGTGGTCGCCTCCTTGTGAACCAACACAATATGCCATCTCCAAACAGGGCAAAGCAAAAACAGAACAAGACAATAACCCAACCCCTGCATAATCACGTCGGAGAACACCGAGCGTGATCTCGGTCAGCTCACGTTCTGATTTGTCGTGTGGCCTAACCAGTATTTCATTGCCAGGAGCCGCCTCAGAGTGTCTGAATGGACAGGCAGCTGCACACAATGAAAGCGGCTCCTTAGAGCTATTTTTGTCACAAGGAGTCTGCAGGAGGCAGCAGTGCGTTCATCCTGACCCACTTCCCTCGGTCCCCTCCCAGGTGCATGCACAGCCAGAAGACATCATTGGAAAGGATTTCCCATCAGCACCTCACCGGCTTCCCCTCTTCCCCTGACTGCCTGGCTCCTATTAGACTTTCAGGTTATTAGACAGCCTTCCAAAAGTAAGGAACGGGACGTAGGGACACTGGGTGCTTCACAGTCTTGCTAACCCTGCTGGCTCCTGCAGACGTATATCTCCATTTACGTCTGAATCACGTTTCCCCGTCTCACATCTATGACCTCAGCTCAACACCTTCACTGAAAGGCTAGTTTTAGGAAGGAAGATGCAGAATAATTTTGGGCAATGAGTTAAAGTGCTGAGAAGGAGGGAAGAGGAGAGAAAAGCATGAGAAGAAAGAAATAGTGCTCAGGAAATAGTTCCACACTCTTTTCTAGAAACAGAGGCCACCTCAGAGGATTTAGAGCATGAAACTTAGGCATGCAGCACAAAAACTAACAATCTCTTAGAAACTCCATTGTTTAGGAAGTCGGATAAAGTACAGAGCCTCCGAAAACCAAAGGAGCATTAAGATGTTACATAGCCCATGCCGCCGTCTTTGAACAAAAACTTGTCCCTCCTCGAGATACAGCTGCTTCCAGGAAATACTCCAAGGGCAGGAGTCTATAACTTATCTCGGTCAGGTGCTCATTTCTTGAGACCATATTGTTGATAAGCTCTTCCAAATGTATATTTCCCCTGTTCTGATTATAGTTTGTGATGATAACAAAGGACCACTCCTAATTCGTTATTTCACCAGCTTTAAGGTGGTTAATTAGGTCTCCAGACGCGCCCTGTTAGATACTTCCCAAACTCTTCCAATCAAAGGGCTACTTTATAGTACAGCAAAAGATGCCTCCCTGCCTCACGCTGCCATAAAATAATAATCATTAATTGGAAAACTATTGCTCTTGATAAATGAGTACTTTATTAAATATCATAAATTTGATATTTGATGTGACATTTATTAGAAATTATAAATAAAACGTTATTTCATGCCAGCACTGGAGTGTAGAAATTACTGTAAACATTATCTTGTCAAAGGAGCTAACATAGTAAGATGATGCATTGGGTTGATTCGCACTCCATCTGAAGGACTGTCACGCTGCTGTGTCACCCACGCCTTTAGTTATCCCATTGGAAATTTTAACTCAGAACCACACTCCAACCCCTTCATAATCATGTCAGAGAACACCGAGCATGGTCTCAGCAGTAATTCCTAGAAAACCGTTCTCCAAAAGTACTTGCATAAGGGCACATAGGTGTAAGGACAAAGAGGTTCATTGCATTATTTTTGTAATTGCAAATAAAATAAAATAAAAAGGAAGCCAGATGTTCACACGTGGTTAACGAACGTATTTCATATTTCGGATGAGTATGGAGCCATTAAAAGAACAGCTAAGGTTTACAGAAGCTCACAGAAAAGTCTCCAAGACGTATATTTAGTGGAAAAAAGCACGGAGCCGACAAGCAAGCACATCACGATCGTACTAGTACAAAAATAGACGCGTGTGTTCATTTCCTCGCGCGAATGTTGGGCTGAGGAAATGGCGGCACACACAGAAATCTTAATAATGGTAACTTTATGGCACAGGGAGGGACAGTGAATCTGTGTGGGCATAAGCTGTGTAAAGAGGGGCTTTTGGTCTTTTCCTCTGTATTTTCTTCTGTTTTTGTTTTTGGTTTCATATTAATGATACAAAAATACAAATTTATAAATGGTGGGAAAACCAACAGTCTTTAACAACAACAAAAAAACCTTCAGCAATAATTGAGGAAATTGAGCACAGTCTGGGTATTATATTAATGAATTACTGATCATTTTTTTGAATATGACAGTGGTACTGTGGTATATTTCAAAAAAATTCTTATCTGTTAGAAATACATAAGTATGTGCAGATAAAGTGGTACATGTGGCTTTAAAAACTCTCTCTGAAAAGGAGCCCTCCTACACTGTTGGTGGGAATGTAAACTGGTGCAGCCACTGTGGAGAACAGTATGGAGGTTCCTCACAAAACAAAAAATAGAGCTACCATAGGATCCAGCAATCCCACTCCTGGGCATGTATTCAGAGAAAACTCTAATTCAAAAAGATACATGCACCCCTATGTTTACTGCAGCTCTATTCACAATAGCCAAGACATGGGAGCAACATGAATGTCCATTGACAGATGGACAAGAATGAAATAATGCCGTTTGCAGCAACATGGATGGACCTAGAGGTTACATACTAAGTGAAGTAAGTCAGACAGAGAAAGATAAATATCATATACTGTTTATATGTAGAATCTAAAAAAAAAAAAGATACAAATGAACTTATATACAAAATGGAAATAGACTCACAGACATAGAAAACAAACTTATGGTTACCAAAGGGGAAAAGGGGGGAGGGATAAATTAGGAGTTTGGGATTAACATATACACACTAGTATATATAAAAGAGATAAAAAAAACAAGGACTTACTGTAGAGCACAGGGAACTCGGCTCAATATTCTGTGATAACCTATAGGAGAAAAGAAGCTGAAAAAGAATAGATATGAATAACTGAGTCACTTTGCTGTACACCTGAAACTAACACATCACTGTAAATCAACTATACTTAAAAAAAAGTGAAAAAACATAAAAACTCTCTCTCTATATATACATACATATATACATGTGTAACATGTATATAATCTACAAAAAGTAAATAAAATTATATTATATAAAATTTGCAACTATTAAATAAGTATTTTCAAGATGACCAAATAAAGAAACAAACAAAATGCTATGCAGTTTTATCCTGAGAAGGGGCAGAATTACAAGAGCCTCCAGGAGCCAGGCAGGTGATGACAAAGAGGAACTATCAGGTATGAGGTCACAGCGGGTGGAGGGGTCCCCGCTCCATTTCCAGGGCCAGGTCCACCTCAGAGCCAGCCTCCGGGTCCACGTGAGGATTCTGGCCCCATGTGGTCAAACCTTCTGAGTTCTCAAAAGAAAGTCGACGTCCAGACACTGGGGTCTGACTCAGGGGAGGCTGCGAGGGGCTTGGGCTGCCAAACTGAAGGCGGCATCACTCTGGGGGCTACCCCACCCTCGCAGACCTCAGACTGAGCCCCACTCAATGATGTTCCAGGCTTCCGCTTGCCCCCAAATCAGGCCCTGTCCAGGCAGGGTATTTACATCCTAATACGTAAATACTGAAGATGAATACAATTCTGTGTGTGTGTGTGTATGTGAGTCTGTATATGTGTGTGTGTATATGCGTGCATGCCTGTGTATGTATATGTGTGCATATGTGTGCGTATGCGTGTATATGTGTGCATGTGTATATGTGTGCATATATGTGTGTGTATGTGTGTATATTTACATGCGTGTATCCGTGTATGTGTGTATATGTATCTGTGTGTGTATGTGTGTATATGTATGTGTGTGTGTGACTTGTGTGTTGAAGGAGACCGTCTCTGAGGGCAGTAGAAGACCAGAGTGACTTCTCAGCTAAAAGAGTCCCTGTGAAGGGGCCCTTCCCTCCCACAGGGAATGAGACCCAGCAGCAAGTGGCTGGGTACTCAGGACCAAGCAGGTGGTTAAAATTTTGCCCAGAGCTCCTATAACCAGTGGCCAGAGGGAAAGGTCACTTCCGACCACTTCAAGGTTGGTCTGCACTCATCTCGTCTCTCTAAATGTGTCCTTTGCAAATATTCTGTTCAACAGAAGCGTTTCTTACCCCAGAGACCCCATCCAAGTCACTCATGTTTGAACCCCCTTACTGGGTATAAATGCCTTTATAATTTTTTTTTTAATATAAACTGGGGACATGGTCCCAACACTTGAAACGCTTTCTGTTACCTCTTCTACAATCTGAAACCTGAACATCTAGGCCTTGTCGGATAAACCTCAGGGGAGAAAGACACCTTCAGTTTGGAAAGAGACGTGGCCTTCGAGTGGACCCAGTGGGAAATTACAACCCAGGATGAGTGCAGGCATGTGGGGCTGTGGGCCCTGCGGGGGACAGAGGTGCACTGGGACCATGATACAGGAATACCACATCCCATGCTGGCCAAGGGGCTGGTTTGCCATCGTTCAAGACTCAGTTTCCTGAGTGCACGGGACAGGCACCGTTCTAGGCACGGAAGATGCCACTGTGAACAAGACAGAAAAGGTTGTCCTTTTTATCATGGGGATTTTAATCTAATAGGGCTGCAGAAAATACACGTGGAAAATACAAGTCCACAAGGAGATAAGCTAGATCATCCCAGGAGGCACTCAAAGAAACTGAAACAGTCTCGTGTGAGGGGAAGTGATGAAAGGCTGGACCCAGGGCAGAGTCAGAGATCTGGGGGTGGAGGGGAGAAACGGTCCGGTGCTCTGCCCTTCTTAGTAACTCCAGGCTGAATCCCCGCTCATCTGGGTCACTGCCACGTATGCCATCGACAAGGAAAGTTTCTCTAGTGCACGGGGTGCAGGATCCATAACAAAAATCCCTTTGCACTCACCCCTTCTTCCCTTTGCTCTCTGATTTTTTATTTCCACCCTCATTTCTCTCCTTAACTTGCTCAGCTAACTGGCTTCCGTGCTTGTCTTCTGCATGAAAAAGATTCGGGCTTATGTTGCTTGCTGTGTTTGGGGCAAAGCGGTGAGAACAACGTACCTTGGGATGGATGTCCACGTAAGTTGAGCAGGTGATTGTGTTCGATTCTGTGACACTGGAGCAATAAAAAAATCTGCCTCATGCAAAACGAAGGGGCTTTTTAGACGCGCAAGCAGGTGGTTTCCCTTTTTCTTTAACTTTAGGCTTGGAAAATGCTGGGGGAGGGGCGCCTTTGGAAAGGTGGGGAAGCCTTTTACCTCAGGTTTGCCTGAGTAAGAGGTTCCCGCGGAGACACTTGAAAGCCTGACAGACACGTCTGAATTTATAATACACCCTTGAAGTGTTCATTCATAATCCTGAAGGGATTTTCAAAGCCATGAAGAGGATGGATGACTTTTGACCGGCTCACGTGTTGGGGAGTGTGTCTACGAGGCTCTCAGTGCAATGGTATTAAACAGATTTGGGGGAAAAGGGCAGCCCTAGCTATGAATACTGAAAACTCCCTGGCACTTCATTTGATTCAGATACTTAGTGTGTGCTGTCTGTGGAGTACAGATTTAAAGAGGGCAAGAAATACTCCGAGGTGCATGTGACTCAGTTCCTTATCTGAGTTGGAAGGAGCATCGGATAATCTTTCCATTCTCTCTGTATGTGTATGTGGTCCCTGCTATGTCCAGAGCTCTCTGCTGAGCGCTGGTGTCCAAGAGCTTCCCACTCGGGGAGTGGAGAGGAAGATGCGTACTAGTAAGGATGCTGATAACTGCTTCTTACAAGGGCTGCCATGTGGCAGTCTCCGCTGGCGGTGGCTTACTTATGTTACGTCATATAAACAGATCATTACAAAAGAACAAGGTGTATGAATGGTAGGAATATGAGTGAGGTATTATGGAAACATCAAAGAGGAATTCCAGGGCTTCCCTGGTGGCGCAGTGGTCGAGAGTCCGCCTGCCGATGCAGGGGTCGCGGGGTCGTGCCCCGGTCCGGGAAGATCCCACATGCCGCGGAGCGGCTGGGCCCGTGAGCCATGGCCGCTGAGCCTGCGCGTCTGGAGCCTGTGCTGCGCAACGGGAGAGGCCACAGCAGTGAGAGGCCCGCGTACCGCAAAAAAAAAAAAAAAGAGGAATTCCAGGTTGGGGTGAGTGTGGGCTGGGCTGGGGTCAGGGAAGGCTGCTTGGAGGAGCCGATTCTTGTGGGAAAAGGCAAAGGACTGAAAGAAGTAAGTAATGCTAAGAGGAAATTCATTCCACAAACACTCACTCAAAAGGTTATTGAGCCTCTATTATGTGCCATGTGCAGTTGTAGACCCTGGGGATAAATGAGTGAACAAAACCTGCTATCATGAAGCTTACATTTGTGGACGGGTGGCATCGATGACCAGATGGTATGTAAACTACAGAATTTGTTACTGATGAGTGCTAAAATGACAAGGAAAAAACAGGAAAAACAAGGCTGGGGTGTCCCCTTTTTAAATAAGGTTGCAAGGAAAGTTGTCACTGAGCAGGTGGGATTGGAGTCAAACCCTAGAGGAGGTGATGAGGTGAATCGTAGGGATGTCAGGGAGAGGAGTGCTGCAGATAGCAGACCAGATAGTGCAAAGGTCCTGAGGCAGGGACTGCCTATCCAACAAAAACAGGCAAGAATGCAGAATGAACGTGGGAAGAGGGGTGGAAGAGGAAGTTATGGACGGGATGGGGGATCCACCATACTGAGCTGTAGTGACCACTGAAAATTCTTTGGTCTGCTTTGAGGGAGGTGGGAATTGTTGAGGTTCTATGAGCAGATATTCCTGGCGGGATTGGCTGGCCAATTAGATGTGGGATTTGAGAGAATGAGAGATGTGGAGAATGATTCCAGGGTTTGGGGAGGGTGAGCCAACAGAAGGCTGGGATTGCCTTATGTTGCCATGGGGGAGACTGAAGGAGTGACGGGTCTGAGGCTCAGGGCAGGCACTTAAGAGAGTTCATTCCGTACAGACGAAGCCACGGGGATAAAGCAGAGCAGCCTGGAGTCATGTGGTGTGTGCGTGGAGGGCCACAGCCCCTGGAAATCACAAGAGCAGCCGTGGGCTGGGTGAGGTCAGAGGTGCCATTCCATCCATCCCAGCTTGGAGTGTTGCTGGGCAGGTCTGGCAGGCAAGAGCCATGCAAGGACTCAGGGATGCTCCTGAGAATCTGTGTGTCATCCCATCTACGACGGCATCAGTGGTAAGACCTGTCACTATTTTAGGTTCCTTTAAGAAAGAAATGATGCCAACACTTAAATTGTGGTCTGAATACTGTGTTATCACGTAGAATGTGCATAATACATGCATATTAAAGGCACTCTTTCGGACTTATTTACATGTAGAGATTCATATCATCTCTCTCCATGTGCATATGCAGAAAAGGAAAACACAAACAAAGTTGGCGAGGGTGTTTGCGCACCTCGTCACATTCAGAGTTCAGCTCCACCGAAACGTTTTGAGACCAAATCATCAATTTCCAGGTTTTCCCACACACCTGGTAACCACGTGTGATTGGGGGCAGTGGGTGAGGCTGCCTTTCTGGAAAGAGTTCTCGACGATGGTCTCTGCTTTTTCCCCAAACCACTGATAGCCATCCTGCAAGTGTTAAAGCTTTGTAAGTACTTGCTTCTCTAGGACAGATCAGGAAGAGCAAATACATCACTGTTGCAGCTGGACACAATCAACTGTAAGATATCCTGAGATCAGAGATGTTAAAATACAAAAAGTACACATTATGGAACCAATGGCATATGGTTGGAACCAATGGCATATGGTTGGAACCAATGGCATATGGTTGGATCCAATGCCTGATGACGGGGTCCAGACTAGGAAGGGGAAAAACAGAACTCAGAAGAAATGGATGTAATGAAGCAGGTCTTGAAGTTGTGATCCGGCTAAGTGCAGTAACGCGCAGCCACAGACCTTCGCAAATCCCGGTGACCAGCGAGCGTCTGTGGCTCACACATCTGGGGTGGTCCGTGGCCAAGTGACTCTGGGGGATTCTGCCAGCCTGGCTCACGTGGGTGGGTTGGGTGTTGGCTGATGTGGGCTGGCCTTTGTTCCACGTGTTTTTCACTGTCCGGCAGCATAGCTCAGGCTTGTGCCCTCACGGTCAGGACCACCAGGGAGACCCAGTGGAGACGCACAAGGTCTCCTGAGGCTTGGGAGTAACACACTATCACTTGTACCATATTCTACGGTCCAAAGCAAGTCCCGGGGCCAGCCTAGACTCAAGAGGCAGAGAAATCGACTCTGCCTATCTCATGAGAGGCACTGAACATTCACATGACAAAGGGAGTGGATACAAAGCTGAAGAAAATTGGGAGTCATCATTCCCATATGTCACTATAAGGTTGAAGAGAACTTGTACTTGGAATAACATTGTGACAAGTGCAGGGTAGAAGGACGCGGTCAGACTCAACAAGTTTCTGGAGTGAGATTATTCCAGGTGCTGCTAAGATGAGGGTGTGTCCCTTGGTGTGGGTGACTGAAGCAAAGCGGACTTAAAGGGGAGTCAAAAATCTCTAGCTGTGACTGTTGGAAGGGTTGTCTTCCTGGAAGGTTAAGTCTCCTGGGATTGTGGTAGGATACAGGATGGAGAGGGTATTAGTGTATTAGTTTCCTGCAGCTGCTGTAACAAAGTACCCCATGCTGGGTGGCTTAGAACAAGAGAAATTTATTCTCTCACAGTTCTGGAGCCCAGAAGTCCCAAATCAAGGCTTCAGCAGTGCCCTGCTTCCTCTGAAGGCTCACAGAAAGGGTCTGTTCCGCGCCTTTCTCCTGGCTTTTGGTGGTGGCCGGAAATCCTTGGCCTGTAGGTGTATCACTCTAATCTCTGTCTCCATCTTTACATGCTGCTATCCTCTCTGTGTCGTGGTGCCTCTGTCCTCTTCTCATAAGGACACCTGTCACACTGAATTTAGGTCCCGCCCTCATGCACTAACTCATCATCACAAATTATATCTGCAAAACATTATTTCCAAATAAGACTGCATTCTAAGGTTCTGGCTGGACGTGAATTGGGCGGGGGGGGGGGACATTATCCAACCCAGTGCAGAGAGGAAGACTGAGTCGGTTCTCCAAGTCATCAGTGAGAGGGAGGGATGGAACAGGAGGTTGGTAGATGACAGAGATGTGAGAGGAAGAAGTAGTACGACCAGATGGTGCAGGCCAGATGCTAGGGGGCCTCGGGCTTGGTGATGTCACAGATCCCCTCTAGTCACTGGCTCAGCCTGAACATCCAATTAAAATGCTCCATTCTCTCCATCCCATCACCTTGGTGAGCTCAAGATGCTCCAGGGCACTGGGGCTGGCTGGCTCTCTGCTGCCACCCCTCTGTGTCCACTCCAATCCTTGCTCTCCGAACACTCATAGGATCGGTGCTTCTGACCTTCCCTTGATTCCTGGACCATCCTTGCCCAGATACAGGCTCTAGCCCAGCATCCCTTGGCAGAGCTCCAGGCACACTTACTGCTCAGGAGAGAATATTACACATCAAAGGAGTATGAAATTTCACACGCGAGGAGAGGAGAAATGGTCCGGAATTGATGATGGAGACCAGGGAGATGTTCATTCCCAGCTGTTCCTGGATCGAGAGTCGGAACAAATGATGACATCTGAGGACACAGCTCCCTCATCTGTGAATGCTACGGTCTGGTTTAGAAGACCGACCATTAAGGGTACCTTTATAGCTAACATTCTATCAGTTTAAAAGCAGGAGTGGGCAAGGGAGGCATTGGACAGGCATTTCTGATTCCTTGTCTGTCTTTACAAAGAGTATTTTTCCCACGACGGCTTTAATTACTCACCTCTTCTGTGGAAGTAGCTCTCAAATCTACAATCTGCAGGCGGTAACTCGGTTTAATGAATTCTACTGGAAAGAGAAAACAGCTAGTATAGCATAGATGTTTTAAATTCCTCTGTAATTCAGTTTCCATTTTATTGGCATGCTAGTATCACTCGTTTTGTATATACAGGTTGTGGGCAGGATAATGAAATTATGGCCCCCTCCTAAAGATGTCCATGTCTTAACCACAGAACCTGTGGATATGTTAGGTTACGTGACAAAGGGGAATTATGGTAGCAGACGGAATTAAGGTAGAAAGCATCTGACCTGAAATAGAGCATTCTGTATTCTCCAGGTGAGACCAGTGTGATCACTCAGGGCCAATCTGACTCTATGTACACCTCCATCCACTTTCCCCAACCTTTATTCTTTTATTCATAAATATTTCAGAGCATATCTCTAAAAGATAAGGATCCTTTCTTTGACATAACTATGATACCACTGTCTTAAGATAACAATAAGTCCTTGATATCATCAAAAATCCACTCAGTGTTCAAATCTCCACCTGCCTCCCCTACATCATGCGTCATCCAACCACATCTCTATGATTTTATTTTTTAATATTATGTGTTTTGGTTTGAATTAGCAGCTGAAATATCTCCTCACATGGTTGCTGGTTCCAGTATCTCTAAAGTGTCTTTTAATCCCTACAGCCTCCCTCCATCTTTTTTTTTTCCTTTAATATTTATGGAAAAACTATTTTGTTCCTTTTTATGGCTGAGTAATATTCCATTGTATATATGTGCCACATCTTCTTTATCCATTCATCTGCTGATGGACACTTAGGTTGCTTCCATCTCCGGGCTA
Source organism: Aethalodelphis obliquidens (assembly GCF_003676395.1). NCBI lineage: Eukaryota > Metazoa > Chordata > Mammalia > Artiodactyla > Delphinidae > Aethalodelphis > Aethalodelphis obliquidens. The sequence goes on from NW_020837972.1 coordinate 22,159,189, forward strand.
TTGTAAATAGAGCTACAATGAACATTTTCGTACATGACTCTTTTTGAATTATGGTTTTCTCAGGGTATATGCCCAGTTGAGTTATTTGTAGTGAGGTGGATGGACCTAGGGTCTGTCATACAGAGTGAAGTAAGTCAGAAAGAGAAAAACAAATACCGTATGCTAACACATATATATGGAATCTAAGAAAAAAAAAAAAAGGTCATGAAGAACCTAGGGGTAAGACGGGAACAAAGACACAAACCTACTAAAGAATGGACTTGAAGATATGGGGAGGAGGAAGGGTAAGCTGTGACAAAGTGAGAGAGTGGCATGGACATATATACACTACTAAACGTAAAATAGATAGCTAGTGGGAAGCAGCCGCATAGCACAGGGAGATCAGCCTGGTGCTTTGTGACCACCTAGAGGGGTGGGATAGGGAGGGTGGGAGGGAGGGAGACGCAAGAGGGAAGAGATATGGGAACATATGTATATGTATAACTGATTCACTTTGTTATGAAGCAGAAACTAACACACCATTGTAAAGCAATTATACTCCAATAAAGATGCTAAAAAAAAAAGATAAACTAGTTTCTTTCATCCCACAGTGCTTCCTAGTTTGGCTTTTACCAATTACGTCTTCGTGGTACCCGTTTAATAATTTTCTCTGTCTTTTGCGTTTTCTGTAAACTGGGAGTCAGATCGACAGGCTTGATCAGTTCTGATTTGAATTTTGGCAAGAAAACGACCCAGGGCATGTTGTTCCAGCAGGAGATCAAAGTCCAGCTGTCCTTCCTTGAATGATGTCACGAGACACCGTGTGCGATGCCGGGTCCATTATTTCAACAGGGGTTGCGGAATGTTAATAATCTGTTCTTTCTTCTTCCTCTGTTTGGCAGAATAACTCTACAAAGAGAAGATTCCCTTCAACTGCTCTTTGGTTATTCATGGCCAACCTTCTTAGAGTTGTTTTTTCATGAACAAACATCACCAACAAACTTAAGATTTGCTGTATGTGTGGAGCCTGAGGGCTCCATGTGTTGAAGACTCATAGCGCTGGCTCCCTGACGAATTCCACCAATACGTCACTCATCGTCATTGGGTCATTGGTTGGGGACTGGGAGATAGCGGATAAGGGGATGACCACTGTCCCTTTGAAAGGTCTTCTGCCTCCAGAGTTTTTCTTCCTTAAGACTCCTCAACTTTTCCATCTTGGCTTGTGTTGAAGTGTGTCCCTCCTTCCCCCAAATTCATGTGTTGAAGTCCTGCCAGATGAGGTCACATGGGTGAGCCTTAATCCAATATGTCTGTCCTCCTTATGAAGAGGAGACATTTGGACACAGACACACACATGAGGAAGGTCACGAGACAGGAAGGCAGAGTTTGGAATGACGTATCTACAAGCCAAGGAATGCCAAAGATTGCCAGCAATCACCTGGAGCTGTGACAAAGGCAAGGGACAGATTCTCCCTCAGAGTCCTAAGGGACCGGACGCCAGCACAGTTAATTCATGGCAGTGCTTATGGACAAGATAAGCTATACCTACATCTCTCTGCCCACTTCTCCTCACGCACCCTTGTTGCATCTCCTGCTTATATAGCATTTTGCATCTACACAGCATTCACTCAACAATATTAATCCAACAAATATTTATGGAGATCTTAGGTGATGCTACTGAATGATGAAATCAAGGATGTCCCCTGCCTCCATGCTGCTCACAGAATGCTTGGGAAAATAGGCACATAAATAAATATACGCCACGGTCACTCATGACTCCTGCATTTTCATGTGAGCGTGAGGAAAGGACGATGCGCCGGGTCTGGGAGGCAGGGTTTGGGGATTTGAATGGGAGAAGGCTGAGAAGAGGGAGGGGGTGAGACTCCAGGGTCTGCAGCCCAGGTGCTTGGAGACACAGAGGTACCAGCCCCCAAGATGGAACTACAAGAGGAAGAGGGGTTCAGATTCAGACTTGTTGTGCTGTAGTGCCTGAAGGATATCCAGGTGGAGAGCTCTAGCAGACACCTCCATAAATGAATCCGCAACTCCAGGGAACAGGCTGGGTGAAGCTCTGGAATGAGGCCCCTTGAGCCAAGGATGGAACCCTGGGGACAAAAACCTCTTAAGAGCATTCTTTTAACTTCAGAATATATTAAGGCCGGGGGTGGGGGGATGGTATTCAGATGATTCAAAGACTTCCCTGTGGTTTCATGTGTCAACTTGTAATCCGTTAAGGGAGAGAATATTAAGTAAAACCCCCGTAGTCTCAACAGAGCTCCTGAAATTGGAAGAGGAGCCAGGCATGATTACTTTTCCTGCATGAGCTGCCTAGTTTTGCTTTTCGTTTCTCCCGTATTCCTTTCCAATACTGGGATAGGAGTAAATTTGGTAGCAGCCGTGGGCACACCACCAAGCCAAAACCACCAGCAGGAGAGCAGCGGAGGAAGAAAGAACATGGGCTTTGCAAGTAAACAGGGCTGAATTATCATTCCATTCCCATCACTTACGAGCTCAGTTTCCACATTTGCAAACTGGAAATAATCACAGGGACTTCATGGTCTCATAAAGAGCGTTACATTAGACTAGGCTATGCCTAGCTCCAAATCATTCCTTTTCTCCTATTTATATAACCACCCTTACCACATTACATATATTTTTTTCCTTTACCAAAATTGGGAATAAGAACACAAGGGTCTGTGAAGACGAAAAGTGGTCTGAGGTATTTGCTGACGTCCAAAACACCAAGCTCCCAGATGAAAGAGCAAAAGGGACCCTCTTCATCTTGTGTCAATCAGAAAAAAAAAAAACTAAATTTTCATCAGAGGACATCATTTTGCTTTGTGGCTCAAAAGTCCCAGATTGTGCGGATGGCGTTTGTGTCCATATCGTAGTTTCTAGATCCACTTAGAAACGCTTCAGATAAAGTTCTCAGGAAGCGAGGAAAGTGGAGGCGTAGTTTCTATTCTCACAGCTAAATACATTGTGCCTAACAGGAGAAATATGTTTAACATATGCGAGCTGAAGCACGGCTCCCCATTTGTCCACTTAGCTCTTTTGCGGAAATCCCTGAATTCTAGCAAATTCTCCAGGAAAGACTGGTCATGGTAGAGGAGAAAGCACGTTCCTGGCTTTGGGTTTTTGTGGGGGATTTTTTGGTGGTGGCAGAACGAGACGTGTTGGAGAAACACAGCACGTGTGAGTGTGTAACAGGGAAGAACAGCTCTGACTCCATATTAGATCCGCTCTGTTGCCTGTGCTGAGTCGTGCTGGCTCCGCCCCTTGTGTAAAAGAATGTTGCCTTTAGCCCGAAATATACAGGAGAGCCCATTCTCAGGGCTCTGACCTTTAAGAGTTGATTCATATAGAGATAAAAAGTTGCAGAACAGAGAAGAATACTTGTTTTATTGGAGGTTTACAGGAACATCATGACCTGACCTACGTGCACAGCTGAGAGAACAAAGGATTCCCGACACCAAGAAGTTAGCAGCAACCAGCCACAGCCCTGCCCTCACCTGGCCTTGAAAAGTGTTTTGCTGAAACCCTTCGAGGAATTTGAGATTTTTTTAGGCGTGAGCCACCGGTCTCCTTGCAGGGCCCTGCAATGAACCTTTCTCTGCTCCAAACTCTGACGTTTCGGTTTGTTAGGCCTCGCTGTGTGTCGGGCACACGAACTTGGGTTTGTTGACAAGCGTAGTTGGGAGAAGGGATGAAAGGGCTGAGATGGCCCGGGCAGCACAGCTTGGTTGACAGGAAGGTAAAAGGCCCCGTAAAAGTCCAGTTGCCTGAAAATAGTTGATAAAACTCTGCAGTACGTGATGTCATGCTGTAAACATGCAGACCTCTGTAAACATTCAACACGGATAGGAGAAAAGTCCAACGTTTTGTTTAGAGCCTGCTAATTAAATTTAACCCTCCTTCAGGACTGGAATATGTGGGAGGGGTCCTGCTTTGTCAGAATCAAAGCAGGTGTCCCGAGTTTGAAGGCTGGCTCTGCTTCCTGCACACTTGCAGTGATGGGCAGGCAGTGAGGCTCTTGATGGAGTCCAGGGAGGATATACTGAGTAGAACATCCCACAGCCGGTAAATAGAGCATCTGAAGAGAGGTGCAGTCTGGGGCTGGCCCAGTGGGCCCGTGGCTGCCGGGAGGGACACGGGGAGAGAATTCTGTGGGCAGAGTCTGCATATATTGGACGTCCCTTCCAGACTCCAAGCATTCAGCTGGCTGAACCCTCTCTGGGAAGGACTCCTTCCAAGGTGGGAACCACAGGGCTGTATCATAAATGGTGCCTGTTTAAAATAAAATGCAACCTCCACCAGGGGGTTCCTACCTGAGCTGGCATGTGCAGCGAGGGTGACCATTCACCCTGGTTTGCCTGGAACACGGGACCTTTGGTACCCGAACCTGGCAAGTCACCCTACCTGGGACCACCTCTCCTGTGCGCTGCCCTCACACACTGGGGGCTTTGGGCATGTTTCTGGAACACTGGCCCCTGCTCCTCCCTCTGTCTAGAACACTCTCGCCCCCTAGTCTTCGAGTAGCAACCTGACTGTTGTCATCCAGGTCTCAGTTCAAAAGTCACCTCCTCTGTGAAGCCCTCCTGGATGCCCCCACCCCCTCCTCACTCTGCTTTACTTTTATCATAGCAGTTGGTTATCTCTACCGGGAACGACTTCATTTAGGTGTTTGTTTACTTGTTTAATGTCTCTGTAATCCTCTAGGAGGTGAGCTCTTTGAATATTCAATGAATGAATGAAAAGAATAAATGAAAACATAAATCGGAAGTAGTATTTTGGCTGGTATTGAAGCGAGGGGAAGGGACGAGGGGAAGAAAGGATCGAAGAAACCCCAAGCCCTCAAAAGCACAGGTTTCCTTCGTCCCCACTGGTACCCTGCACACGCAGGCACGCCCACAAGTGTAATTGCACAAAAGCGGGCTGGCAGTCACGCATGGGGGGCGGGGGGATGGTGTTTTTAAGTGTGTGCGTTTCCTGTTTGTGCCAGGGCAGCTCTTCTTCTGACTGCAGGCTCTCGGTTTACAGGTTCACCGTCTTCCTAGCTCTTAATGCTATTACATCTTTATTTCACAACTGGGCTTTTTGAGATTTATATCCACCCGATGGCATTTTTCACCACCACCACCATCCCCTTTCTGTTCTGCTCCCTCCTGCTGGCAAACCCATCCCTCCCCCCCCCCCCGGTGTCTCCCACTCTGCCCATCCGACCCATCACCTCTTCATTTGCTCGATTTCCTCCTCTTCTCCAAAGATAACTTGGGCTCTAAAATGTAGGTCTCAGACCCAAAATTTGCTTAGGTTTAAAAAATTTTATCAGTCTTTCTTTTTCCTTTTTAAATAGGCTTTTTTTTTTTTTTTTAAGAGCAGTTTTAGGTTCACAGCGAAATTGAAGGGAGGAGCCACAGATTTCCCGTATCCTCCCTGCCCCACCCATGCACAGCCTCCCATTATCCACATCCCCACTGGAGTGGTGTTTGTTACCACTGATGAACCTACAGTGATACATCATCATGGCCCAGAGCCGTAGTTTACATCAGAGCTCACACTTGGTGTTGGTTGCTCTGTGGGCTTCGAAAAACTGTGTAATGACAGGTATCCACCATTATAATATCACACAGAGTAGTTTCACTGCCCTAAGAACCCACTCCTCTCTGCCTATTCATTCCTCCCCTCTAACCCCCGGCAACCACAGACGTTTTTACTGTCTCCGTAGCTCTGCCTTTCCCAGCATGTCGTATAGTTGGAATCATACAGTACATAGTAGTCTTTTCAGATTGGCTTCTCACACTTTGTAACATGCATTTAAGGATTCCCCATGGTTTTTCATGGATTGGTCCTTTCTTTTCTGTTTTTTTTTTTTTTTTTTTTTGCGGTACGCGGGCCTCTCACTGCTGTGGCCTCTCCCGTTGCGGAGCACAGGCTCCGGACGCACAGGCCCAGCGGCCATGGCTCACGGGCCCAGCCGCTCCGCGGCATGTGGAATCTTCCCGGACCGGGGCTCAAACCCGTGTCCCCTGCATCGACAGGCGGACTCTCAACCACTGCGCCACCAGGGAAGCCCGGATTGGTGCTTTTTGATTTTCTCCCTATACCGTTTGTCCTCTCATAGAGCATCTAGATAACTCAGCAACCAGGATGGGGTACAAACAGACTGCTCAATCCAGTGCAGTCTCAATCCAAAGAAGTGAAGGAAGAATCCTGGAGCTTCAGAGTCTGAACCAAAAGGATGTTTTGGGAACTTCCATCCTCTCGCAGGTCCTCACTGGGTGAGCCTCCGTCCCCAGATTCTCGTCTCACTCACAGTCACCCCCCAGCAACCCATCAAGTCCCATAAAAATACCAAACGAGAAAGTAAAATTTCTCTCCGTTTTTCAAAAGCAAATCTTTAACGAAGGGTCTTTGATCCACAAATGTAATTAGCATTAGAATTGGAGATGGAAAGGATATTTGTCTAAAAGCATTAATTTAATTCCTGGCCCAGTTTTTTTCGCTTTTTTGTCTTATCAGTGCTCTAATTCTAGCAGCGCCTGTGGCAGAATCAGAAATCAGAGGGAGAGGACAAGTGGGTCTTCACACAGCAAGAGCACAAATAGAAATTACATTGAAAATATTTTCCAAATCAAGACAGATGGGGGGACCCAGGGAAGTGAGTTGATCTTGCATATTGTCAACCCCAACTTGCTCCCAACATATGAGTGACTGAGCCGTGTAACTGTCTTCATACTCCCTGCTCACATTCGACAAGTTCGGAAATAGAGCAAGGAGGATGCTGAGGACAGAAACTTCAAGCTATTGTCCGTTGGCCCCCAAACCCATGTGCCCCCAGGTTTCTTTGGCTGGAATTTTAGGAGCCACTTTGATTTATCATCTAGAGTTTACAGGCCATTATCTTACAGCCCAGGTTGTAAAGTTCCGATGAGGACTGGGGGGATGGAAGATGCTTTGTATTATTTAAAGTGGAAATACATGTGAATTTAAAATTCAATTCTTCTAGTCACCTGCTGTATCACAAAATATCACAGACATTTATTTTTTATTTTTGGCTGCGTTGGGTCTTCGTTGCTGCGCGCAGGCTTTCTCTAGTTGTGGCGAGCAGGGGCTCCTCTTCGTTGCGGTGCGCGGGCTTCTCATTGCGGTGGCTTCTCTTGTTGTGGAGCACGGGCTCTAGGCGCTCGGCTTCAGTAGTTGTGGCTCACGGGCTCTAGAGCGCAGCAGGCTCAGTAGTTGTGGTGCACAGTTGCTCCATGGCGTGTGGGATCTTCCCAGACCAGGGCTCGAACCCGTGTCCCCTGCATCGGCAGGTGGATTCTTAACCACTGCACCACCAGGGAAGTCCTCACAGACATTTATTGTCTCACAGTTCTAGGAAGTCCAAGGTCGAGGTGTGGGCAGGGCTGTTTCCTCTGAGGCCTCTCCCCTGCGCTTGCGTGGCAGCCTTCTTGCTGTGTCCTCCCATGGTGATTCCTCTGTGATCACCCACCCCTCCTGCCTCCCCCTCTCATAGGGACACCAAGGACATTGGATTAGGGTCCAGCCTAACAACCTCCTTTTAACTTAATCACCTCTTTAGAGAACCTCTCTCCAAATACGCTGCATTCTGGGCTCCTGGGGGTTGGGACAAATGAATGTTCAGCCCATAACATCCGCTCAGACGAGCATCCTTCAAGGCCCAAGTACGCGTCTCACCAGCAGGAAACCCATTTCTGTCTCTAACTCATGAGTCCTCTCTGTGAACCTAAGTTCATACAGTACAGGGGGAAATGCAGAGTGTTCACAGCCAGCAGAGAAGCCAGAAGCCGCCCAAATTAAGCCACCCATCCTCTGCCCATCTCAGATAACCGACCGCTCCCTAGAAGCTGGAGTATGTGAACTATCCCACGTATTTACACCCAGTTTTCCTTTGCTCCTTAGAACGTACTGCAAAGCCTGCAGTTCAGCCCTCATCATCCTGATGTCTCTCTCCTTCGGCTAGAGGATTAACGGTTTTTTAAAGGTTAATAACTTGTAGGTGTTTCTCCACTCCCTTGATGGTGTTGTGTCATCTTCCATCTTTTTTCATTTCCTAAGGAGGAAAATAACTTTGGCGGAACAAAGGCTGAGTGACTGAGCCAAAGGCGGCCCTCAGAACTGTATCAAAGCCCCACCGAGTGGGAATAATTACTCAGGCTCAGCTGGGGGTGCCAGTGACACCATCTGAGCACGAGGATCTCTCACGCCTTTCAACGAGGAGAAATTAAAAAGAAAACACAGGAGAGATTCTGGGGAGCGGCCAGCTATTCAGAGACAACCGAGGCTGCTGGTGGTCACCCTCCCCCGAGAGCGCCCCACGGGCCCTGTCGCATCAGCTCTAAATGGTGTTTTTTAATAATTGTAATATGAGAAAGAAAAAGGACAAAATCTTCCTTTATCTTCCATCTTGAAATCAGAAAATCCAAAAGGTTGACTGGTGAGGACATTGTGGGTTAGTTGGAAAACTTTCCCTTCTTTAATAATTGGTCAGGCAGCTCTTCAGAAAAGTCGGCTCTGATTCCACTTTTATTTCAAAAAATGTATAAACTTGTGTAAGAGGACAGCTTGAAGCCCTCTCTGGAAGTCATGGGGTCCACCTCCAGCCCCCGGCTAGACCCTGTATTAATTTGCCAGCACTTCGACCAGAGGATGGGTTATGTAAGTCCCCACATCAGGTCGTGCTCGAAGGCAAATGATGTCACATCCCTCCATCCTTTGAAATCTCTGTCCGAGGGGCTGCACCCCCAGAAGAGCACGAGATGTGAGCAGGGACCCTTAGATAGAGACCTGGGGTGTCACACTGGGTGAGGGCGAGGGCCAGAGTGTCTGTGCATGAGTGAGAGTGTTTGTATGAGCAAGTGAGTGTGTGCACGTGTGCACACAGTGTGTGGGAGTGAATGTGTGCGGGTGTGTGCGTGTGTGTATGAGTAAAGTGTGTGTGTATGTGTCTGAGTGTGTGCACACGTGTGTGCATGTGTGAACATGCATGTGTCTGAGAGTGTGGCACACATGCATATGTGTGTCTGAGAGTGTATGCACACATGTGTGTATATGCATGTGTCTGAGAGTGTTGCATGCACGCAGCTATATGTGTCTGAGAGTGTATGCACACGTGTGTATATGCATGTGTGTGAGAGCGTGTGCATAGGCATGTGTGTATGAGTGTGTGCATGCACGTGTGTATATGAGTATGTGTGAGCATGTGCACGCATGCGTGTGTGTGTGAGAGCGTGTGCACGCATGCATGTGTGTGAGAGTGTGTGCACGTAAGTGTGCATAGGCATGTGTGTGAGAGAGTGTGTGTGTACGGTGTGCCTTCCACCTCCACAATCACTCTGGACCTGACGGTCTCAGCGCGGGTGGACCCGACGGCCTTGTCCGCGGTGGCAGCTCCTCTCCTCTTCCGGGGCTGGTGACGAGCAGCCAGCGAGCAGAGGCCGGTCTCTCTTCCTCGTGCTTTGTTCATGTGGATAATGACCCTACCGCTCATGGAAATGAGTCCCACCCGCCTCTCGGATTCCCACTCCTCTGGAGATCAAAAGCCCCGCGTAGTGGGTTGCACAAAATGGCAGGGGAACTGGGATGAAAGTCACAGGGAAGAGCCTGGGAAACGGCTGGACGGCGGACCTGCTCTGGGGCAGCGACGTAACCACTTGCTAAAGGTGTCCCTGGTCACTGCCCTTAGAGATCTGGTCAAACAGCCGACTGCCAGCATGACGAGAGAGGGCTCGCAAGCTTGAAGGGTGGACGGTCTGACCTGCATGCAGAGAGAGGGAAAGGCGTTTCCCTCCCAGGAGGAGGCACCCCGTTCTGCAGGAGGGGCGCCCCCTGGGGTTGCGCATCCCCAACCTGGGGGCCACGCAGTCGCCAACGTCCAGCATCTCCGTTCAAAGCTGAGCAGCGAGCGCCCTCTATCGCACGGCTATCTGAACTGCTAGAATACAAAAAGAGAGATCTCTGGATATTTCGTAATCCCTAAAGAATAACAAAATACGGTCCTCGTTCTGATAAAGACAGGCGAGGGGCAGTCAGGGAATACGTGGAACGAAGCACCTTTTCCTTTTCACACGCAGCCTTTGTAGCCAATGTAGACAAACCCAAGGCAACTAGAGAAATGGTGGATTACGTGGGCAGGAGAAAATGAAGCGAGAATTCCTTCAACCAACGCTTCTAGCCTTTGCCTACTTGTGGAAGGCGCTGGATGAGCCCCTGTGGCCCATCCTAGGTTCTGCTTTCTGTCTTTTGAAGTGATCTAACGGCAAGGCTCACCGCACGAAGGCAGGTCTCAGGTGGTACTTCAGAAGGGGGCTTCCTGCGGAGGTCGGGGTCGTGATAAAGAGCAAAGCCCACGCAATTGTGAGCTTGGGACGTGCGCGGGATGAAGACTTCCTTTCTGGAATAAACAAGTTGATGGCTCTCCTCCCGCGTCCCCTCGGCTGCCAGTCTGCTTAGATTTTCTGTAACAGAAATAGTCCGTGCAGGGCACGTGTTCGGGAAGGCTGGTAGAACCGTTTTCCAAATGAGTTGAGTACCAGGGGGAAAAGTGCTCTCCATTGTCGAAAAGAAATGGTTGGTAGGGCTTTCATTTTTTTTTTTTTTTCCCTTCAAAAAAAGCAGTAGCTACTTTCAAAGTCAGGAGAGGCAATTTTTTTTTTAACACAAAGAAAGAAATAGTCACAGCGGGGTGTTGCCTCACTCTGTCCCTTTAACATTCCAGCTTCAGGAGATGCTATTAATTTTCTCCTTTCTCTTCTGGCATGAGGTTGTGAAAAAGGCCCGTGGTGCTTGCAAATCTCCAGGCAAATTATCTTAAGAGGGCTTCCCGCGCTGGATAGGGAAGGGGGAGGGATTCCTGCACCAGCTGCCCCCTGCCCAGGCGCTGGGCACCCCAGTTCCACCCCAGGGGTGACTGGTGACCACATGGCCCGAATCCTGCTGACTCCCCCTTACAAGAGCAAATGATAAGTCCTGTGTCCGCTTTGCCCCAAGAGGCAGGGATGTGTCACGCGGAAGCAGGTCAAAGTGCCAAACATCAATAACCACCACCCTGCCTAGCTACCCACCCTCTGCCAGGAATGTAAACTGCTGCAGTGCGCTGCTCACCTTTGCCCCCTGCCAGCCTCATGGCTCCTCCCTTCAAAGGATGCTCTTCACGGGGAAAACGCTTTATGGAGAAAACAATGGCCACCGCTACACCATTATTTTAGAAGCTCGACATTGTATTTTAACGGAGGGCAGACGGCCTGGCTGAAGTCTGGAGGGCTTTCAAGATTGAGATCTAAATCCCGAGGTTCAGAAATACGCAGGTCAGAAGTACAATCAGCCCAACGTACGAAGCCTATTCTTTGCTCCTTGAAATATATTAAATTAAAGACTGAGTCGCGGTTTGACAACTCACCTCACCGTTTTCAAATAAAGAGGACAAAATCCCAGTGCTAATGAAGCCTTTTTTTTTTTTTTTTTGAGAGTTGGATTACACTGATGATTATTTTATAGCTCTTCGAGCCTTCCAACAACAGGCACTTTGAAATGTCGGCTGTGCCAGGAGAGGAGGCTGTTGACCTCTCTGTATGGGGATTTCTCTTCTGGATTTCACAGCCTAACCCTTTCCTTGGTGAAGTATAATATGAAGATGCTACATGTCAGCTTTGCAAAGAGGAACATGGAGGACAGCCCAGAACAGAGAAAGTGAACGGCGCAGAATCAAAGGTACCGGTGGGCTCAGTCCCGACATCACCTGAAGCTCAAACACGTCATTGGGGAAAATGTTAATTCAACAGGAGGGTTACAACAGTAACCACAGTAGCACACCGTACAAAATGGGATCCCACAACTCAAAGAACCCACTTGTCAACTAAAAGAAAGCATCCAAGGATAGCCTCCAAAGAGAGATTTTGAATGATTGAGTAAAAGAACGAAGGAAGGCATAGAAAACACAAGCGAAACCAGGGATCTTCTCCCTTGAAGCCAGAAAGAAGCACATTTTAGATCAAACCTTTTGAAGGATTTTGCTCTCCCAGTTCTATTTTAAAAGATTATCTATAGAAGCTGGAACAAATGCTTCTTTTTCTCTTAAAAATTTCCATCAGAATTCTGGAATGGGAAGTGGCATGGCACTGTTTTTAACTCTCAGAAGTTCCTCGCGAAAATATACAGAGAGATAGGAAAACCAAAGGCTCATGGTAAAATCTACAATAAAACCGATGATGAGAAAAGCCCCACGAACCTCAGAATACACACGGGAAGCACGCATGGGAGGGGGCAGACCACCAAGAACTACCATACGTGTCAGCAGCCGTGCAGGAGACAGGGAAAGAATGGGACATCTGATGGACCTGAGGGTTTCCAAAGAAGCTGGAAATCTTGGAGGACTAACTAAGACAAGATGCTGAAACAGAGAGATTTTGCTCCAAGAGGAGGTGAGTTCAAGGGGTCCAAGTGTTACCGAACTCAGGTCCGGCTGCTAACTGCTCAAAAGCCAATCATTTGAGAGGCAAGTGTCAATACAAAGGAAAGGTGCTTTAAAAGTTGGCAACCTAGGGAGAAGGTGGACTCGTGTGCTGAGACCAACTCTGAAGATTCTGCGCAGCCATGACAGTTTTTAAAAGGAAAAAGGGGGCTTCCCTGGTGGCGCAGTGGTTGAGAGTCCGCCTGCCGATGCAGGGGACACGGGTTCGTGCCCCAGTCCGGGAAGATCCCACATGCCGCAGAGCGGCTGGGCCCGTGAGCCATGGCCGCTGAGCCTGCGCGTCCGGAGCCTGTGCTCCGCAACGGGAGAGGCCACAGCAGTGAGAGGCCCGCGTACCGCAAAAAAAAAAGGAAAATGGGAGGAAAATCTCAGGGAATCGTAGAGGCAGGAGGGTGGGTTCTGCATCCTTTTCTGTTGTGTGCAGACTGGCTGACTCTTTCTTGATGTTATTTTGCCCACGTGATCCCCTGCAGGATTGCTAAGGGAACTGCTGGGGGTAGAGGGCTAGTCTTGTTTAACTACTTAATTCTTCATTCTGACTTCTTTTAATCTAGGAAAAGAATCAACAGGTTAGGCAAGGCATGTGTGCATTCAGGAGAGCACACGTCAGAGTTCGGGGATCTCTTTCCTATAATTAGGTTCTTTTAAGGTCAGAGGGGAACAGAAATGTGCAGACAGGAAAGAGGCAAACATGCTGCTTTTACAAGGAAGGTCGGAAGGGACAGAATCACACTGGACCCCACGAACTCTTGAAACTTAGAACTCCCCTACAGGGCAAAGCTTTACACCAAGAAGAAACTTCTGGAAATAGAATCCAAACTGGGGGCACTGGGACACTACAGAGAAAATGAAGAGGGGTCCAACAAAAAGTGTGCTGGAGAACAGGAGACATGTCATCTCAGAAAGTAGGCTGCCATATAGTTAAAAACAGAAAAGAGAGCTCGGTAACTTGGCGCTCAGAAGAGGGGCTCCCAAAACATGCCTCCTCAAATTTTAAGCAAACTATGTTCCCACGACACTGAGCAATAGAAGGGATTGGGATTAAATTCTATACACCGTTAATATAAACGAAGACAGAAGAGGCAGAAAAGCAACCCTACAGGCAGTGAAAGCACAGCGTAAGTCAGAAGAGAAAGTGGCTCTTTTAAAATCAAATGACACAAGACTTTTAAAAAAGAACAGTATAACTCAGAAGAACTCAGAAATGAGATGAGAGAATTTAGGAAAGAATTATAAATAAAAGGCAATATTATTTTAGTAATGAAAACTGTACTAGAAGGAACACAGAGTGAATAAATACATCAGAATGCCTTAACAGATATGGAAGTGGAAAGGAGGACATTTTTGAAAATTAAAACGGAATGAAAGAATATTTAAGGAAAAAGATTTTCGAGAAAGTGGCAAATTTAGAAGACAGGTAAAGCAGATGCAATCAACATGAAATTTAAGTCCCCAAAGAAGAAAATCCAAGCAAGGGAAGAGGGTCAACACTAAAATTATGAGGCCACAAAAACATTCATGAGATAAAAAAAAATAAATGAAGTGATGTATTGAGAGCACACATCCCTTATTTGAGAAATTTGCCCCAGAACATGAAGTCACTTGTAAAGAAAAGTTAAATTGTCATCAAATTTTTAAATGCCGACGTTCCTTGTTCAAGAAGAGGAAATGTAACCCAAGGGTTTTATATCTCACCCGTCGACTTTTCAGGAATAAAGTTTGCCGTCAAATTGTTGTCACCCGGTAAGAACTCAGGCAATATCACTCCGCTGAGTCCTTCTTGAGAATCTATAAGAGTACAGCTTCAGACGACCAAAATGGTTAGAGAGATGTCAGTATAACTGGTGTGACCTATGAATATGTGTTCATTTGTAGGTGAGACTAATTAAGGGTCATAGGAAAGTAGAGTACGTAATCACTGCATACTGACAAAGTTAACAGAGGACACCTGTGCAAATCAGGAAGTGGATGGGAGAGCAAAGACAAAAGCGTTTTACCCTCTTCAGTGGAGGGGGTGTTTGCTTCGTTTTTCTGAGACTCATGTGTGTGATGTGGGATAAAACAAATAAACAATTACGTGATACACTTATCTGGGATTGAGAACCAGGGTCATCTCTGTGGAAGGTACGGGAGACAATGTAAGATAGAACATGTTAAGTTAAAAACCTATAGTCCTGAATTTGAACTGGACGGATCAGTATGAACGCGGGAGAGAGTTTTGTTCTTTGCAGAGCTAGATATGGAAACATACAGTTCCTAACTCTGTCCATTGAAGAGGCCTAGAATTAATGAACAGACTCATAGAAATGAGCCTAGAATTAATGAACAAACTCATAGAGATGAGCACCCTTCGTGTCCAGACTGTGGTTTCCAGGATGGGGGCAAGATAAGTAAGGATGAGCCTGGAAGGTCTTGTCATTCTAGTCAGCAATGAAGGTATGAAAGTCCTCTAGAGTTAAGTAAAAATATCTCAAAAACCAACTTGAAGCAATCCCCACTAACTAAAGGTGAGAGAAGTTGAACATTAATAAGAAAAATAAGTGCAATGAATTGAAACCTATGACGCATGTTTAAATCCATGAGTTCATAACAATGCTCCTAAAATAGAACTGGTTGCCTTTGAACGTTAAATTTACTCATTATTTTGAAAATAAGTAGCAGAAGAGGAAGAAGACAGTACTATAGGAATTGTCCTGTAGGAGACGTATCACTAGATAATCCAATAATAGATGAGGGAAATTGCCTTCTTATGAAATGATTCCTGCTAATAAAGAAAAAATAATAGAATTAAAATAGCATCATTGGGCTACTTCTAATAAATGAATGGTTCTCGGCACCGAGGATCCATGTCTGCCGACATCAAAACAAGGAGACAATCCGTTATCATGTTTCCTGATGGATAACCACCACGCCACCTCTGAAGTAGTCCTACTGGAAAAAAAAAAAATGGAACCGGAACCTTATTAAGTTTATGTATTCAACTACTCACTTACAGGAAATACAAAGAACAGAAGAACCTGTTAGATCACACCACAGGGGTGCTTCCAGGAATATTCCAACCATGGGAGTAAAACATGTCAAACAACTTGGTTTCTTCAACAGATAAATTACATTGAAAAGAAAAAAGGAATAAAAGAGAAATCTATAGGTTTCTTAAAAAAGACTTAAAAGACATATTAAATTGGACAAAACCAAAGTACGGTGTTTAGAGATGCACACTAGAGTGATAAAATTATAAAGGGAAGTCAGGAAGTGATTATCATGTGATCAAGGTGGTGGTGATTTCCAGAGTGGAAGAAAGGGCTGTGAGTGGGCCAGTGTGTACAGACCCTCGTGGGATGGGTGGGGAACAGGGGAAGGGGGAGGCAGCAAAGTTCTATTTCTTGTCCTGCATGGTAGCTACAAGGTTTCAGTTATAATATTTTATTAGGCTACATGTTTTCTTCATGTAATGTTCTGTGTCTATTCTATATTGTATACTACACTGTAGACAATAAAAAGAAAAAAATTTCACATAACAAACAAACATGTTCAAATTTATTCTGCAAATTCTAAAGCTGCACTTGAAAAACATCCTGTGATTCTCTATTGATAACACCCTTGGGATGTGTTTAAAAAGAGACCATTTTGCTAGTGAAGATGGTGAAAAAGGAAATCTAAATGAAGAAATATAGCGTGAATAGTGCTGTAAGTTGTGAAGTGGTAAAAGGTGAGGAGTGTGTGTGTGTGTGTGTGTGTGTGTGTGTGTGATCAGTCTGGTGAAAACCCCCAGTAAGAAAGAACAATTAACTACTCTGCTGCACGTATGTCTAGTCTCAAGGCAATTTATTTATTTAAGGTGTTTTGTCTTCATCAGAAGTATTATCGCAGGAGCATATCTGATGAGCCTGGCTTCCTGATGTACAGGGCAAGAGCTGTTATTGTCAAATACAAATGTAAAGGTTGGGCGGCTTCATTCACTAAAGGAAGAACTCTTTATTTAAGTCAATATATAAACAGTTTTGGGAATAAAAGTATAAATAAAATCTGTGAATGTAGATGAATAAGAGTGAATAAGTGCTATGAATATTAATCAGGGCATTTCCAAGACTAGCTATGGGACCTTCAGCCAGTTTTTTCCTTCGTCTTAGCTGTAAAATGGGACAAGAGTACCAACCGTGAAAGGACATTTTGAGCATTCAGTGAGATGATACATTTCCAGATGCATGGTAGATATTCTTTGAAAAAGCCTCCTAGTGATTCTGATGCAAGTTACTGGAAAAAAAGATGAGCTGGAGGGAAAATAAATTTCTACCTGGAGATAGATTCAGGGCTGTTGTATCAGTGCAGGCAACAGAGTGGTCCAGGTGCAGGAGGTGAAAGAGACAAGACTTGACATCCAAGCGGATAGGATTGGGAGCTACTGACGTCAAAAATGACCCAAGAGGAATCAGACTTGGGTCATGGGAGAGTGAATTTAATAGTAGACTTGTTACATTTGCCATACCTAGATACCACTTAGAATGTGACATTCAGGAAGCACTTGGGAAATAGCATTGGCTCAGAAGACAGGCTGGGGTGCAGTAACAGAGTTCACAGTGTGGTAGCAACTCCAGGAGCAGATGCGATGCTCAGGAATGGTCTGCAGAAGAAAGAGGCAGCAGACTGACCAAGAATGGGACTCAGGGCAAATGTGTCTGGGGACAGGAGGGACGGAAAAGGAGTAGCAGCCAGATGGGCAGAAGGATAATCCCCCAGAAATCAAAGAGAGGAAGAATTTTAAGAGTTGGATCATCACAGTGTCAAAAGCTCCTAGGAAATCCGATAGGATGAGAACTGAAGTTACACATGGCACCTGATCATCAGAAGGTCAAAGGGGACCTTCACAACATCCATTTAAGAAAACTCTAATTTGAAAGGATACAGGCGCCCCTAAATTCACAGCAGCACTATTTACAATAGCCAAGACATGGAAGCAACCTAAATGTCCATCGACAGATGAATGATAAAGAAGATGTGGTGTATATATATACAATGGAATAGTACTCAGCCATAAAAAAGAACAAAACATTGCCATTTGCAGCAACATGGATGGACCTAGAGATGATCATACTAAGTGAAGTAAATCAGACAGAGGAAGACGAATACCATACGATATCACTTACATGTGGAATCTAAAATACGACGCAAATGAACTTAGTTACAAAACAGAAACAGACTCACAGACATAGAAAAACTATGGCTACCAAAGGCAGGTGGGGAAATAAATTAGGAGTTTGGGATTAGCAGATACAAACTACTATATATAAAATAGATAAACCACAAGGTCCTGCTGTATACACAGGGAACTATATTCAACAGCTTGTAATAAACTATAATGAAAAAGAATATATATATGTACACCTGAATCACTTTGCTGTATACCAGAAACTAACACAACATTGTAAATCAACTCTACTTCAATAAAAAAATTAAAAAGTCCTGCAAAATCTCAAAAAGAAAAAAGAAACCCACATCAATTTAATTAGAGGACACTGGGAATGGAAACCAGGCTCGTCACGGGTTGAGGAGTGAACAGGAGAATGGGCGTTTGGGCTGCCCTAGGTGGAGGGTAGTACCCGCTTGACAGGAAGCAGCAAACAGGGAAGAGTTTATTTAGCTCAGAAGCAGGTGGAGGTACATTCGGTGCCTGAAGGGAAGCAAGGGCGTAACCATAAGAGCATCAGTGGGGGGATAACACGAGGAAAGAAGAGGCATTTTGTTTTTCTCCGAAGAAGAGATTGGGTACCACTGTAGAAGTGTTTATAACCAGAGGATGCGGAAGTAGGGGGGCATTTTGGCTTGAGGACCTGTATTTTCCCTGCGAAGGAGAAAGTCGAAATAATGGATTTTGTGGGTGGCCAATTTGTACAAATTGGGGGCAGCCACCCAGAAACACACAGAGAAATGGTGTCTTATGAATCCATCTTTAGGGTGAGCTATATGTGTTCTTTCTTAGAAGATGGGGGTGGGTATTTTGGCCCCTGAGGTCCATTTTTACCTGCTGATTTGGGGAAATGCCTTTTAAGAACTCTGGAGAAAACAGGATTAAAGAAAATGGGGCTGGTACTGTGAGGTCCTATGGCCCTGGGGTGTTTGGTGCTTTATGGACGTAACTAAAAATTCCACTTCTGAAAATATGCCAACGCTAAACTCAGGAAAAAGAAAACGCATTTGTTGACAAAACTGACTGTTAGACACTTTAATTTGGAAAATATTTTGGAGTAGGGATTTCCTTTCTGGTCCCTTAAGAGGTAATAGAGACAGATCTGAAACATCTTCCCCCATGTTCTGAAACAAGGCTGAAATGCTTTCATCGTTAATTGGATTGTGGTTGGGTTAACAAAGAATGCATTTTGGTTTTCTCTCTCTCTCTCTCTCTCTCTCTCTCTCTCACACTGTGTGTGTGTGTGTGTGTGTGTGTGTGTGTGTGTGTGTGTGTGTGTGTTTGCACGCATGCGCACACGAGCTTGCTTCTCTCTTCTCTCTCTTTAGAAAAGGCATATGGCCCAACTTTATTATTCATTAGACATTTTGCTTCATCCATTAACTTTGCTCATAAAATGTTTCTGAGATTCTAAAATGAGACGAACACATGCATTCTCCCCATTCCCCTCCCCTACCTCCTTTTCTTCCTTTCCGGGATCACAGCTTCCTTTCACTTCAGTCCTGTTTGCAATCCTTCCTCCTTTTGACACTGCACATCTTTGCAGCTACGGTGTCTAGAAAAGGGAAAGCATTCCAAGCTGAATTCAACTCAGCCTACAGATTTTAGCGTTTAACCGCTTCTGGGAAAGCAAAAAAAAGAGTCAGGAGAGGTTAAAAGATGAGTGAGATGAGAAATAGATGGGTCCCACAGCAAAGAGGAGAAGGAAGGTTGAAGGAGGACCATACTCCGGTTTTGACTCTTTTCTGCTGGAGAAACAGGTGGGTCTAAGGGCCAGAGACAAACACCTACTACGTTCTGGGGGAATCTAAATAGGGCAGGTGGAGGAGGTGGCAGAAACAGAGTCGTGAAGGTGATGAGCTTTTTCATTTCAGAGCACTAAGCAGAAAAGAACCATTCAGACAGGTAACATCCGCCTATGAAGATATCTTATGAATAGAATTGTCCTGGGGAGATGCGAAAGGACAGGTCATTCCCACCAAACCTGAAGGCTATTATGAAATCAGGACTCTTCCAGTCCAGGATGTGGTCTGGCCATATTTTATATTTCATCTGCACCAAATCATCTTTGTGTGTATAGAATTTCTGCCCCCAAAACATTCCCATGAAAACCTAGAGGTCAGACCGAATCAAGTGACAAAGTGTAAAGTAAAAGTCGCCTGCCCAGCCAGTTCTCACCTTGGTGCCTTTATTTCTACTCCCTAGTGGTCACTCCTCTGAACAGATTGCGCATATCTTTCCAGAAATTTCCTAGGCATGTGCGAGAATGTATATAATATGGATATCCTTTCTTTTTTTAAATTGAAGTGTAGTTGATTTACAATATTGTGTTAATTTCTGCTGTACAGCAAAGTGACTCAGTTATACATATGTATGTATAACTGATCCACTTGGGAGTTATTATCAAGAGTCCAGAAGAAAAAGAAAATAATATATTATTTTAAATTACAAAGTTTTACCTACATATGTAGGTAAAACTTGTCCAATATCCATCCATCCATTGACACGTCTATCAATCATCTGTCTATCTATCCATCCATCCATCCATCCATCCATCAGTCAGTCATCTATCCGGCCATCCGTCCATCAACACATCTATCAATCATCTATCTATCCATCCATCCATCCATCCATCCATCAATCAATCACCTATCTATATAATTGAAATGACATAGAATTCAACAGTGCTCACTTCCACTGCCAGCCACTGGTCCAGACTGCCTTTATCTCTCACCTGAATTATTACAGAAACTCTCTGACTGGTTTCGCTGCTTCTGCTCTTACTAACTCCCTCAGTTTATTGCCCATACAGCAGCCAGAGTGACCCCATAAAAGCCAAAGTCATCACTCCTCTCCTCTGACCCTTCTAGGAATTTTCCACCTCACTGGGAGTAGAATCTGAAGTCCCTAAGACTTCTCCGAGGCCTTTTGTGGTCCTGGTCCTCTTACCTCTTCAACTTCATCTCCTGCTCTAGTCTCCACACATCCTCAATGGTCCATGTTTGCCCTACCTCGGGGCCTTTGAATTTGCTGTTCCCTCAGCCTGGGATGCTCTTCCTTCTGATAGCCACTTAGCTCCTTCCCTTTCCTCCTAAACTCTCTGCTCAAATGCACTAGGTCTCTTCTGGAATCACTGTCCAAAGTTGCAGCCTGTAAGCCCGGCACTCCCTATCTTCCTTCATTGCTTTATTCTTTCCACACCCTTGTCACCATCTAACACACTGTATACGTTAACTATTGATCTTATTTAACCCCTGTGTCCACCCACTAGAAGGTTAGCTTAGGAAGGCAGTCCTTTTTGGTGTGTCTTGTTCACCACTGTGTCCTCAGCATTGGCAAGAGTGTGGGCACGTAGTAGGTGCACAGTAAATACTTTTTGCATGAAATGAATGGATGAAATTATAATTTATAAATTGGGTTCATAAACAAAGTGAAGTCATGATAATAGATTAGGAGTTTCTCTTTTAGGATAAAATAAAGATGGTGCATTCAATGGACTTTTGTGAGCTTAGCACCCCAGGGTGCTGAAAAACCAAATAAAGAAATGTCCTATTCCTTTACGTACCGTCTCCTTTTAAAATATCATCAAGAATCCTGTTATTTGGGGAAGCTGGAAAGTTCAGACACTTTGATCGTGATCCGTTCATTGATTTTTCAGGAAGAACTTTAGGTGGGATTTTGACTGTGTTTTATGTACCTGATTAGAAAGTGAAGGCTCTCCCACCTAAGTTTCTGTTTTAAAAGCCTAGATCTCTATGTAGATGCTCACAGAGGTATATTCTGCAGACTTCAGTGGGTTCATCCAAGGATCAGGTTTTGTTCATTTGGAAGGGAACGGCATCTAAAGGATTTTGAGATTCACTCCCACTTCTTGGCTAAATTAATTTTAGAGTCAGCCCTCTCTAGTCTTGAAGGTGGGAGATGTCTTCCTGCAGCTTGACTTAGAGCTATGCTTAGCTGGGGCATAGCATGGGTACCTTTGAGCAGAATCCTATATTTTTCACTCTGCAGATTGCTGTGGTCATGGGGTAATGACCCAGGTTTTCTCATCCTCTTTGGGCTCTTTCCTCTTCCTGGGAAATTGTCAAACAATCCCTGAGAGTCAATTACTATTATTATTCCCAAGGTACAGATAAAGACAATAAAGTTCAGGAAGTGTAAGTAACATGCACAAGGTCATATGCTAAAAAGCACTGGAGATATTGAGGTTTTTTTTTAAGGCATAGTCATATTTTAAAAGAAACTGGCGAAATCACCATTTGGCAAACTGCAGTAATGATCGTTTCAGACAAGAATCATCAACGGATGCTAAAATTAGTGGGTGAAAGTTTGATGAGAAACAGCATTATTCACGTAGTTTCAAAGTACCCTCCTCATAAGATACTTATTCCTTACAAAGGGAAGAATAGTAACTTTACAGGAGAGAAGTCTGGTCAACCCCATCTTAGAGTTGCATTATTCATTCATCCAGCATTTACTCCCTGCCTCAGGGGATGTAAAGTTGAATAAACCACTATCCTCGACTGAGAAGTCACCGAGAGGAGCAATCACTCATCTCTATCTTTCTTCTGCTGTAAAGGATGTTTGAGGTCAAGGCAACTTTTATTACTTGTTGAAAAGATTAAAAGAGTAAGTGTGAAGGGTGGGGCCAATGCTGATAGGATGAGGTTGTATAATGGACATGTTGTATGTCTCTACTCCCACCAGGCACAAGTCAGTAACCTGGAGAGAAAATCCAGTGAAGTCGTGTTTATGTCAAGTCCCTCTTCTGTGAAGAGTTAAGCAAACAATGAACTGTCCTTTCACAGAATGCACACATTCACAGAGAATGCCATGTTTCTCCCACCTATAAAATGTGAAGATTAATAACAAGGACTACATTTTAATTATCTCTGTGTCTTGACGAAATGGCACACGGTATTTGGTGTCCTATAGACTCCATGACTATTTTTGAATGAATTGATTGATAAAATCATAGGTGTTCCCTTAATTTTGAATCTCAGCTTCTTAATAACGACTCTTGTTGTGGTGGGAATGTAGATATCAGCCATTATTTAGGATAATAAAATGATGTAGTAAAGTTGAATCCAAGTAATCGATTTTTATTTAAAAATGCACAGAAAGGGGCTTCCTTATACTAGATAGTTAAAATAGAGCAAGACGCTTTTCAACTGTGTTCTATGAAACCAAAAGGTGTTTTGGAGGACACCAAGTCATCCTGTCTGGGTATTTCACTAGTGGAATGAAGTCTCCATACTTTAAGTGTTTTGAAAGCCTAGTTTCCAGCCCAGTTTCTTCCCGCCTTCTATCTTCAGGTTACCTTCTCAGGCTTAGATTGTCTCCTCTGCAGCATTTATTTGTAAACACCTCCTAAGCGCTGACTCACTTATTTATTGAGTTAATGCTTACTGAATGCCCACTCTGTCTCAGGCGTGTACTGGGCTCTGTGGGAAACCTTAGTAAAACCAGGTGAACCTGCTCACGGGAAGCTTAAAGTCAAGAGGAGGAAACAGACGTTGGATAAGCGATGGCAAATGTGGGCATCGGGCCAGGCAGGAGGCACAGGAAACGCCTGGGGAGACATCCAGTCGCTGCTCCCCAAGGGACTCAGGGATTCCTCCTGAGTAAAGAAAGGAACAATAATCATGACAATAGGAGGAGATACCCAGCTATATGCCATTTACAAGCGACACATTATAGATATAAAATGTGTGAAAATAAAAGAATATAATAAGAGTGTAATATTAATATTAGACAAGTAAATTCTCAGGGAGAGTCCAGAGAAGAAAACGGTAACCTTAGATTATCAAAGGTATAATTAGTAAGAAAATGTGACAACCACAAAATCTTAAGCCCCAGAAGTTATGGGCCAATCTTGCACGTGAATATAAATACAAATTTCCTAGATAAGTGTTAGCATCCCGGGTCAGCAACACATTAAAAGGGTAACACGTCGTGCCAAAGTTGAGTTTATCCCAGAAGTCTTTAAAATGGTGAAAGAAATAAAAGAAGGAACGAGAAAACCAGAAACGAATAGGACACTTTTTGTTTGTTTGGTTTTTAGAAAAGTATAGATTTGCAAAAGAAGCCCATAGAGATTCTAAGGTGAAAAAATACAGTGATTGAACCAAAACACTTCATGGATGGATTGAAGAGCAGATCGGATTCAGCTGAAGAAGGAATTATGGAACTGGAAGATAAAGCTGAGGACATACCCACAATACACCATGGAGATAAAGGGATGGGAAATGTAAGAGAGAAGTAGAGTTGTAGGATCTGCAGGCACATATACAAGTCTGGTACTTAGTCTGATGTGACTTTCCGTTCTTTTATATTGCTCTGATCTCCCATCTGCCCTTTTTCTCATTCCAACCTCTTTGCACCTCATAGCTTTCTATGTGCTGTTCCCTGTGCCTGGGTCTCTTTTCTCCTGACTCTTCACAGCAATCATTTCCATTTTGCAGGCGTCTGCTCAAATACCACTTAATTCACCCAAAAAAATATCTGCTGTGTACCTACTGTGGTCCAGGCACTATGGATACAGATCCAGAGAGCGTCCTTGTTCTCATGAAGCTTGCATTGAAGATCTGGAGGTGGGGTGGGGAACAGATAATACACAGAATGTAAATTAAGAAGTACAGTTTAATTTGTGATGAGTGAATGAAGCAAATAATAAAACAGGGCCTTTTCAGGGAGGCTTTCCTTGCCCATGTGATCTAATGTGGCCCCACTACTCTCTAAAACATCAGCCAATTTACTACATCTATTGAATAATGTCTCAATGCCTGATAATTCAGCTCCCTGAGAGCAGAGACCTCAGCACTCTGTCCATGGCTGTATCCCCAGTACTAAGAATGCACTATGTGCTGGTCCCACAAAGGAACTTTCAAACCGGTAAATGACTTTCTGGCTCTCAGATGCAAGTGCTGGCTTCATGTGGCTACACTCTAGCCCAAGCACCTCTTGAGTCATCCATCTCCCACCACCGGCCCCCAACATGGCCAGTGTGGTGCTGGTAAATGTTTAGCAACCAACTCTTCAGAGAAACAAAGCAAGAGCAAAAATAAGTAAATTTTAAAATAACCTTAATTTACAACGTTTGCCAATTTCCATGGTTTAAACACTCCCACCTTGGTCAATTTCAAGACACCAACAGGACATCACCAATTAGAGTTAGAAAGAGATACACTGCAGCCCTGCATCAGGTAGCACTCCCTCCCTAGGGATAAACCAGATGTAATTAACCTCAAGAACATAGGTCATAGTAAAATACAGCAAAATAATTAGGAGCTGATAAACGTTGAGGATTTATCACCTTTGTTTCTAATACACTTTATGTAATTGTAAATATAAAATTAAGTTTTTAATAATGGCTACATTTAACAACTGGCTTACAAAATTCCTGAAAAGTAACAATCAGTTCTCACGAGCCAGCATGAACTGATTCCATCACACCACTGCCTAATGCTGAGAATTACCAGAAATTTAAGAGTTGAAGAGAAGAAGCCAGGTTGTTAACCCTCGTATGGCTTAATATCAAACCACACGAAGCATCTTCATTCACTGACACAATGAAGGGCAAAGACACGTTTTAGTACAGAGGAGGGGTGCAATATGCCATTTGATTGTATTAATGGAACCCAAATGGAACCCAATAGAACCCAAAATCTCCTTTTGTGAGCCCCATTCTTGCAGAATCTGAAATAAATGGGTTCCGTGCTCCAGAATCCCAGCTAATTCAGCTAATAGGAATGCAAACATTGATCGAAACTGAGGCCCAAGAATGGTCTCTTACATCTTCCTCGCCCCAGGGGGGATGAATGGGAAAGATTACTTGCGGATTATAATTGCTTAAAATAGGTTGTGGTGTAAAACTCTAATCCCGTCTCCTCTTCAGTAGTAAAGTTCTACAGACAGAGAAATTATGCTTAATGCCAGTGTCTTGAAGGTAAAAAGAAAATTCTGTTCTCCCTCTGGGGGATGAGAAAGGACATCTTTTTAGAGCTGTCAGAATTCACAAGCCATAATAAATTATTCTTTTTCATTACTGATTTATTAAGCAGGCTGCTTGGTGTAAAGGCAGAAAATTTCTGTTTAATTTTCAGAGTATTAGACTACTGTGATTCCTGATCTGAAATCAGCTTGAGTTCTTAAAATAAGGGAATGTACTTAACATGATGCGTTAGGGTTTGTCTTTACTAAATCCTTCCAAGTGCAGGGTTTAAGCATTTGTGTAATATGGTCATTGTTTGGCTGGACGCAAGGCATCAGCCGTGTTCTTGGGACAGTCTCTATCAGGTGTGAACACCTCAAGACTCTGCTCTTACAGTGACTGGCAGGTAGATCACCTATAAAATACTAAAAGTGTGTCTGGAAATCCCAAGGCAAAGAGTCCTAGGAGCCAAAGAATTCTCATTTTCACTGGAATTAGAATTGTTTTTAATGACAAGCGATCGACGACAACGTTAGAATCGTGTAGCTAGAATTTGGGTAAGTGTAGGATGTTTCAGAAAACTTTCAAATGCATACATAAAATTATAATTATGTGAGCAATGTGTGAAACCATGAGAATCAAAATTTATTCTGTTTCCCTGTATACATCGCCTCTGCTGATGAGATGGTCTCAGACTGAATTTTCTTCCTTCCACTCACAGATCTTCTATAAAACAGCATTCACCAAGCTCTTACTAAGGAATGCTCCAGCCCACCAGGAGGTTTTGAAATATCCTGGGGAAGACGGCTGTGTATAAGAGGTCCAGATGACATACGAGCTGTACAGGGCAGGTGTGGGGAGGCGTTGAGGAATCAGTGACCCGTACCCCCTGGGAGGATCTGCTGATTCTCACTCACCAGGTGCATCGCAGCTGTCTTTATGGATTTTGTGGAATTTACCTGAAATGGAAATTATAAATAAATCTGGTAGCTTATTGCCTTTTTTTTTTTTTTTTTATTGCGGTACGTGGGCCTCTCACTGTTGCAGCCTCTCCCATTGTGGAGCACAGGCTCCGGACGTGCAGGCTCAGCGGCCATGGCTCACGGGCCCAGCCGCTCCGCGGCATGTGGGATCTTCCTGAACCGGGGCACTAACCCGTGTCCCCTGCATCGGCAGGCAGACTCTCAACCACTGCGCCACCAGGGAAGCTCTGGTAGCTTATTGCCTTTTACAATGAGATATAACTATATTTTACTGAACTGGCAGAATGACTGAGTAAAAGGGTACTATCCTATTCCAGATAGTATAATTTCTAGATTGTTCTACCAGGGCTCATTTTGTAATCCACCTCTAAATTTGCAGAAACTGGTCAGGTATAAACTAAGTGTATGATTGTATCCAACTGAATGAACTTGGGACTTTTAACCACATTTTAAATATTGCCTTTGGGTATGCACGAGAATATTCACCTTTTTCTGATTTAGTTGGCCAAATGGTAGAGACCGTTCCTGGCATCCTCTATGGTGCTCTGCTCTTGAAACAAACTTTAAACATGATGATCTTTTAAAAATTGAAGTATAGGGCTTCCCTGGTGGCGCAGTGGTTGAGAGTCCGCCTGCCGATGCAGGGGACGCGGGTTCGTGCCCTGGTCCGGGAAGATCCCACATGCCGCGGAGCGGCTGGGCCCGTGAGCCATGGCCACTGAGCCTGTGCGTCCGGAGCCTGTGCTCCGCAACAGGGGAGGCTGCAACGGTGAGAGGCCCGCGTACCGCAAAAAAAAAAAAAAAAAAAAAATTGAAGTATAGTTGATTTACAATGTTGTGTTAATTTCTACTATACAATAAAGTTGTTCTGTTATATGATCAAGAAGATGTGGTGTATATATATATACACAATGGAATACTACTCAGCCATAAAAAAAGAATGAAATTTGCAGCAACATGGGTGGAACCAAATGATGCTTTTTTATTACTAGGGCCACACTGAGGACAAATACCACTCATTCTCTATGCATAGGGAGACTCTGTCTCAATCACTGTGGATCACTCACCACCTAGAAGCATGCCTGGCACACAGGGAACATTCAAGAAGTAAACACTGGGCTTCCCTGGTGGCACAGTGGTTAAGAATCCGTCTGCCAATGCAGGGGACACAGTTTCGATCCCTGGTCCGGAAAGATCCCACATGCCGCAGAGCAACTAAGCCTGTGCGCCACAACTACTGAGGCTGTGTGTCACAACTACTGAAGCCCGTGTGCCTAGAGCCCGTGCTCCGCAACAACAGAAGCCACCGCAATGAGAAGCCCGCGCACCGCAACAAAGAGTAGCCCCCGCTCGCCGCAACTAGAGAAAGCCCGTGCGCAGCAACGAAGACCCAACACAGCCCCAAAATTAAAAAAAAGTAAACACTGAGTGAACAATACCATCTGGGCGCCCAGTTTCCTGCAACGTGCGCTCAGCGGCAGGAATTGGCTCATCCACAAATAAGTTAATTCAGGTAAAGATAAATGCTTTGAAAAGAATAAAATGGGGATGAAGAGATAGAGAGGAACATCGTGCCAGACGATTGGGTGAGTGAGGAGGTGCGTACATGGATCCTTGAGGGCTGCGCTTGGCCGAGGCCCAGCTGACCAAAAGGGCTGGTCTTTGAAGAGGGATAGAGACAGCAACCAACATGGCGCCCGGCGGAGAGGGATGGCAGAGCAGAGTGCATGAGAGCTGGGCAGGGCCAGGCCGTGCAGGGCTCTGCAGCCACCCACTAAGGAGTTTGGATTTCCTTCTAAGAGAACTAGGGAGCCACTGAGGGTTTAAGCAAGACAGTGACGTGAGCTTCATTTTAGAAGGATCCCACCGGCGGCAGAGTTAGGAGGGCCAGAGGATAGGAAAGGGAAGGCAGGAGACCCTGAGACTCAGATTGTCCTCCAGGCAAGAGATGAGCCAGCCAGGACTTGAGCGGGAGTGGACAGGAATAGAAGTGGTGTCCTTGGGACATATTTTGGGGGTTGAAACAACACATCTTCCCGACTGGCTGGATATGGGTGAGAGGGAGGGGAAGAGTTAGTGTCAAGAATGACCCCTACATTTTGGGGACATGACACTGGTGGATGGACTTGCCGTGACATCGCATGAGGAAGACAGAGAAAAGAGCAAGGTTCGGGAAGGGGTGGATAAGGACGGAGGAATCCCCTGCCTGTGGGATGATTCTGTGCTTGTACTTTTCTGCCTCTGACCAGCACGATCCCCTGGGCCCGGGACGTGTAACCACCGCATCGGTCCGTGGCCGGTCTCCCAAGATGGTGCCAAGAAACACAACAGTGAATCTTCAAGGAAAGAGAGACGTTCCCTGCCAAGGAATTCCAGGCCGTTTCAGAGGAGGTGAGGTTTGTTTGAATAAAACCCAGTCCTCCTGGGTTGCCACCATCTGTCTCTTCCCCAGGAGCTCCGCCTCCGTGGACACCTGGATGCTTTGGTCTTGGGGTAGGTGGTCGAGTTTGCAGATGGCGGAGAAGGGGTAGGAGTTGTATTCACAAAACCCAGCGATCCAGAAAACCATTGTGAGGCAGGATTTTCAGTTTCAACAAGGGTGGGGGGGAGAAGAAGCAGAAACAAAAATAACAAGGCCATTAATCTTTCATTAAGTTAAAGGGATGAAAAGGAACTCCTTTAAAGTATCATTCTTCCCTTGCACCACAAGCATGTTGCCCCCTGCTGACTTCAAAGGCCCTGACGAGAAGTTGGTTAATGTTGTTGGCACAGTATCAGGCCGTGGTTTACTTTTGCTTAAGTATGATCTTTTTTTTTTTCCTTTTCAACAAAGAAAGCGTCAGGGTCGGGCACTCTGATGGGAGGAGGCCCACCACGGAAAAGATGCCTTTGTGCTGTGTGCAGGGGCCTTCCGAGGCTGGCCCTGCCGACACGTGCTGTTTGCACACTGTCTGTCACAGACCCGAAAAACTACCACACACATACACACAAAGGCCTACCAGAAAGAGCACAGAGAATAAGACCATTGTCCTCGTTCACTCTCCGCTTCCTGCCTCTGGAGAGTCAGGCCTGTTCCCCAGCTCGGCATCTGGGCTCCCGGTGGCCTTGATGGAGATGCAGTCTGCAAGAAAGCAAGCCAGCAAGCCCACTGCTTCTCAGCCCAGCGTCTCTCACCTGTGCGGGGGCAGCGGGGAGAGACCTTTGCTGCTTTGGGAGGCTGTATTTTTCTCCAGGGTAGCGCTGTTTGCACTGAAAGCGAAGCTAATTGGCGGTGAGTGGCAGGGTTTCGTGGTCAGGCCCTGGCTCTGTGCTGCCAGTTGCTGAGCGTTTAGGGCAAGCTGTCCTACCTGGCAAGTGCAAATGCCCTGGAGCAGCAAAAGAATGAGGAGGGGGTGTCGGGAGGGTCTGTGACCTGCTTGAAGACTCCATTGCCGGAAGCCCGCCAGAGGGCTCCTGCGATGTGAAAAGTTGTTTCCAGGTCCTTTTCTTTTTGTTTTCATGAGAAAGGCAGGGAGAGCATGAAGGAAACCAGTTGCTTGCCTTTTTTTTTTTTTTTTTTTTTTTTTTTCGCGGGCCTCGCACTGCCGTGGCCTCTCCCGTTGCGGAGCACAGGCTCCGGACGCGCAGGCCCAGCGGCCATGGCTCACGGGCCCAGCCGCTCCGCGGCATGTGGGATCTTCCCAGCCCGGGGCACGAACCCGTGTCCCCTGCATCGGCAGGCGGACTCTCAACCACTGCGCCACCAGGGAAGCCCTTTTTTTTGTTGTTGTTGTTGGCTTGTCTTTTAAGAAAGATTCTGCAAATTTGATTCGCTAAGTGCAATGTTTGTTGGGTGCCATTGCAGGTAAGCGTTAAGTCTTTCAGTCCCAGAGAGGGAGAGGTGACCAGTGGTCCCAGTTTTCCCAGAACTGTCTGGAATACAGAGCATTAACAGTCTCTGCAATCCTCGACTTCTGCTTTTTGAAGCACCTTCCCCCGGAGTCAGATTAAGCCGGGTGGGATTCCGGCTCTGTCCTCACTCCTTGTGAGATGCCGAGCAGGCTCCCCACACTCCAGCCCTGCTCTCCACTTGGTAAAGGGACAGTAACTGTCCCCAGGGTGACCGTGAGGACCGATGGGGACAGAGTGCGTGAAAACAGCCGGCACCTACACGGGGTT
Organism: Aethalodelphis obliquidens; assembly: GCF_003676395.1. Lineage (NCBI taxonomy): Eukaryota > Metazoa > Chordata > Mammalia > Artiodactyla > Delphinidae > Aethalodelphis > Aethalodelphis obliquidens. The sequence continues at coordinate 22,189,920 of NW_020837972.1, forward strand.
CAGCGAGTGTGGCTGGTTCCCGCCATCATCACAGACATCGACTGCCCCTGCTGAATGCCCGTGCGAAAGGGCACGGCCCGTGTTAGCTCTGCCCCCAAATATTGACTTTAGAAAAGGGAGGGAGGGTATGGTTTGTTCTTTAAAAATACCACACATAGAGGCTTAAATAGGATTTCATCACAGCTCCCCTCTGCATAGAGAACCAAAGAGGGCACCGTGGGGAAGCAGAAATAAGCTCTGGGGGAAGGGAGGGGTGGAACAAAGGTCGATCCCACCGTGCGGGCTAGGGATGCAGCACCGGAGCCCTCGGCCACTTGGGAACCACACGCGGCAGGCTCCTCCCAGGGCTTTTGTGAACAACAGAGGCCAGGGCGCCTGCGCCCAGCACCACTCAGGGTGAGCGGTTCACGTCATCAGCACTTTTAATAAGGGAGCTGACCCAGCTCAGGCCCTTTGGAGCAGAGAGCTCCTAATTTGGAGTTCTACCGGAGGTCTGGATTATTAGCATTTAAAAAAATTTTAAAACTTTTTTAATTTAAATTTTTTTTAGTTTAAAAAAAATTTTAAAAATTGTAAAATTTTTATGGGGGGGATTATTAACAGCAGCACGGTGAGGAGTCCTGTTCTGCTAGGTCCGTTTTTTCCCGCTGGAATCCCCGACCAGCGTATCCTCACATGTACGGCTTTGCCGTTGGGATTTTCAGGGCAGAATCAGAAGCTGAATGGGGTTTCTCTGCCCCGGTGAATCCTGACCTGCTGCTAACTTTCTGCACCGGGTCGAGCCCTGGTTGACCTTTAAAGGCGCTCCAGCTGTCCTCGTGTCTTTGCCTGGTGTCTTCCTCCTTCAGCTGTGTCTGCGTGCCATGTCCTCACCTGGATCAGATGCTCAGTAAACATTTGATGCATCGGGCTTCAGCAGGACCGTCTACCTGGGGCCGAATGGAAACAACCAACACCGATAGGCAGGTGGGTAGACAAATGGATATGGGTGTGGGTATGGGCATTGGCATGAGTATAGATATGGGTATAGATATGAGGACGGGTATCGATACGGACATGGTTATGGGTGTAGATATGGGTCTGTCTACAGATATGGGTATGTGTATCGATAAGGGTATGTGTATTGGGTACGTGTATGCGTATGGATGTCGATGCAGATATATAGATATAGGCATAGGTACAGATACAGATATATGGATAGAGATATAGATACAGATGTAGATATAGCATGTTTTTTTCAAAACAGGCCACTGGTGGAGAGTCAATAGCCTTCCAAGGCTCGGGGGATGCTGACAAGAGAGGCATTTGGAAAGCACTGAGCTTTGAGAATTTTATAAATAAGCGATTCCAACGCTGCTAGTAAAATAGGCATTTTTTAAAAAACCAACTTTCTTAACTGCCGGTTAACTTCTCTTCGTTTCAGTTTGGAGAATGGAAGTATTTCCCAGCCCATAGTGTCTGTAAGATAATCATCGAAATACCGAATTCCCCACCCCTAATCCCGGACGCTATAATTCAACTGTGAGCATCTAGATCTGTATTCACATCTGTGTGTCTGTCGGGATAGGCTAGGTCAATTGCACTAATAAACAACTGCAGGACCAAAGTGCTGAAAGAAACCAGGTTTCTGTGTCGCCCAGGCTCTGAGCCCATCATGGATCTCTGGGGGTCCTGCTTGTCTTGTCCCCAGTCGGGGCGCAGCTGAAGCATCCACCACACAGAGAAAAGCGAGGTGATGGGACCTGAAGGTGACCCGGGGCCTGGGAATGACCCACACTGTTTCTATTCAACACTCAAAGGTCAGAACTAGACACGGTCCCACCCAGCTGCCAGGGTGGGGGGAGGGTCAGGAAGGGCAGTCATACCCATATGTAGCATCCGGTGTACCAGCCTCAAGATTCGGAATACTACCGATACCCAAACACCACCAGCACTCCTAAATTCATCCAAAGTCATTTCTCCAGGCTGAACCTCTTCCCCGAACTCCAGACTCACATATCCAACTGCCTGCTTAACGTCTCCATTTGGATATCTAAAAAAGATCTCAAGGGTAACATTCCAAAACCCAAACCTCTGGTATTTCTCTCCAAACATGCTCCTCCCACAATGTTCCTCAATTCAGCGGATGGTAATTCTATTCTTCTAGTTAGTTGTTCAGACCAAAACTCTTCAGCTCATCCTTGACACAACCCTTTCTCTCAAAACCCACACCTAAACGATCAGCAAATCCTGTAAGCTGTCTCCTCAAAATACCCAGGACCTGGCCTTCCACTGCCCCTGGCCTGCTCTGAGACACCATCTCTCTTGCCCAGATTATTGCAATAGCCTCCAAACCAATCTCTCTGTCTCCATCCTTGTAAATCTTCAGTCTAATTCCTGACATGGCAACAAGATGGTCCCTTAAAAGATAAGTCAGTCCAACACCTCTGCTCCAGCCTGCCAAAGGCTTCCCATGATAAATCAGAGTGAAGGGTTTTGTGTTGACAATGACCTTCGAGGCTCTCCATGTTCTGGTCGCCTGTTACCTTCATAACATTATGTGCTCTGTCCCCCACCACTCACTCCTCTGCAGCCATGCTCTTCTTTACACCCAGCAGGCACTCGTCCACCCAGAGGCTCTGCGTGTCCTGTTTCCTTTGCCTGGTGTCTTCCTCCTTCAGCTGTGTCTGAGTGCTGTGTCCTCACCTAGATCAGATGGTCAGTAAACATTTGATGAATCCAAGAATGAATGAATGAGCGAAGGTTTATATTCACTGGTAGTTGAAGCCTGGGCCATAGAAGGTGCAATTTAAGAGTCAGCGTTAAAACTACTAAATCTTTCGAGAAGCAGTATGTATTCGCCACCGTCCCCTAGAAGGGGGACAAGCGATTGTACCACATGAGGGCAAACTCTGATGGAGAGGAGGTGAGTGAGCTTGACACACAGTGTGGAGCACAGGTGACTCAGGGGCTGTGCACAGACTGCTAAACGATCTTATCCCCAACTCTCCCCCAGTTTTACGTGGGCACGTGACCACCCACCTAGAGACGCTATTCTGTGGCTCTTCCTGCAGCTTCGTGTGGCCAGAAGCTAAATTCAGATCGACGGATGTGAGCAGAAGAGGTGGAGGCAATTCCGGGTTCTAACCTTCCAAGGAGAGCCGGCGGACGGGAGGCTAGTGCAACCAGCTTGGCCCCGGGATAGAAGGCATGTGTCCAGGTCAGCAGAGCCCCGTCCACCCCAGACTGCCTCTCTGCACTGAATGGTGAGAGAAAGAAGCTTTGTTCTTGTCTCGCATTTGAACCGGTCTATCTTGCGGTCCCTTTGTGATGTTGCAGTTAAACCTATACCCTTAACGGTATTAATACAGAGCTAGGGGTAGGGCCAGGGTTGGCCTTTTAATGACAGTGGCAGATAAAGAATGAGGGTCACCGAGGGGGAAATCGTGGCCTAGGAAAGTGGACATTGTCCCCTAAAGTGTGCTGAGAGATATTTTATCAAGCACACATATTTTCAGAACAATTAAGAGACCATGGTCTTTATGTCAGCAGAAAATAAGAAGAGGCAATACATTGAAATTTGGGGGAAGATAGCCTTCTAAGAGTTTTAGCACAAGCTTTCCTTCACCTAGTTTCCTCGACTGGCCTCAGGTTTTACATGAGAAAGGCCTTTGGAAGGCAGAACAAAGGAACTGTATGCCTTTAACCTGTGCATTTACGTATCTACATACTTACACATTTTCCCCTTTACCCCGTAGCCCATGTTACTAACTTCAGATGTTTGTCCATTTCAGAATTTCATAGATCTGAAAATTGAAAATCCTACATATCTTTGTTTCCTGGTCTGGTCACTCTATTCTAGAATAATATCTTCCCCATTATCGAAAAAGCATTTCTTTGAAACTGTCTCCTTAGAGAGTTGGCTTACACATGAAGAACTGTGCTCATACCTACCGGGCTGGGAAAGGCATTAGGGTACAGAAGTGATATTGCATTAAAGTAGCACAGGAGAGTGGGGTGTCTTGAAAATCACAGAATCAAAGGAAAATGATCCAATATTTCAAACAAAATCACGTCTCGTGTATTTCTGCTCCATTACAATAGGGTAAGTTAGATCTAGTCTTACAGAGGCTGCTATCTTAGACGTGGAACTCTGTAAGTGCTTGAAATGTCTTCTATTTTATTACATATACAAAGGAGCTCTTTAATACAGCCACTGTCTGTGACACGGAAGTCATATCTCAATTTTCTTTTTCAACTAAAACCACTCTAAACTGGAAAGCTATCCCACTACTGAAGAAGTTATCTCCCCAGTATTCCCCACAGGCGAATAGGCAATACACCTTACCCCTTCTTAAAAAGGAAACTGTTCATTGGCTGAATTATCCAAATAGTCATATGTGAGTTGCATATTTTTATGAGTTTTAATATCTTCAAAATATTTTTTGGTCAAAACTTAAATCTGCAAAGTAAGCGTTTTCTCTAAAATTAAAAAGGAAGCCCTTTGTAATTATAAATAGTTTTTCCCCTCTCTTTGTTAAGCTTTGAAGAAATTTAAATGATTGTTTTAGAAAGTAAACTTTCTGGGATGTAATTACTTTTTCATAATTTATCAATAAGCAGACCGTCATAAAGGCTCACTGTCTGCTCCATAAAAACAAATCTAAAGTCAATGAACGAAAAAAAATGTTGCAAATCTAAGACCAAGTTGATGAGACGCATGACAAATGTATCCTTATAAATGACTCGTTTTATGCCCACACTCTGACGATCATGGCTTTCGTAGTCCTCAAATATATCAATACAGGAAGTAACATGCGACAGCTTTCGAGAGCTGGCTATAAAAACGTGGTGTGGAATCTCAGTCTTTTCATATTCATTCAACGTATGCTTATTGAGAATCTGCTATGTGTTGGCAATAACACTGTCTCTGTTCTCATGAAATTAACAATCAAATGAGACCGACCACGAATAAACATGTATAAGAGATCTGACGGTCCTGCACTAGATCCTTTTTTACTGGAGGAAGCACAGAGCATCCTGGGACTGTACAAAAGGGTACCTTGATTGTGAGGTTGGGAAGATTTACCACAGAAATGACATCTAGACAGATTCCTGAAGAAGACGTATGAATTTTCCAAACTAAAAGTAGAAGTTACTTTCACCACACTGAGCAGAGGAAATAGCTTGAGAAGCAAGAGAGAAGAGCAATTTCCAGGGACTGAAAAAATCTCGGTGTGGCTGGAGTGTAGACCATAAGCCAGGGATGATGTTAGAGAAACAAGCAGGGGACAGGCGATAAAAAACTGAGCACGCCCATGGGGATGGAGGAGCGACTGCTGTGAGAGGTATTTGGGTGTCGGGATAGATAGAACTAGATGCTTGGTTAGACAGACGGGGGTTTGGGGAAGAACGGAGAATGACACAGATTTCTGGATGGACAAAGACAGGGAACCCAGGGGAGGGAGGGAGAAAGTGAGTTCCAGGTTGGGTCTGTTGAGTTAAGGTGTCTGGAGATCTCTAAGAGAAGATAGACAGTTCCCAACTGGACACATGACTCTATAGCTCAGAGACCTAAAAGTCAGTGAACTGAGTACCATCACCAGATGGGATGGTGCCCGATGTGATGAGAGACAGGCTTGCTTCATTTGCTAACCAGGGAACCCAAGAGGATCCTTTGTCATCTCATCATTTAGAGGCTCAAAAGATTCTGAGATGGGAGACTGTAAAATGAGACAAGACAAAAGTGATGGAACCACGAAGGTAGACAACCTCTAGCAGATGCGCAAAGAAAAACGAGTCAGCAAAAGGGACCTGGAAGGTAACCAAAATCTAGGAAGCGGCATCTAGAAAGAAGGGACAGATTGGACACCAGGGAGCAGGAGGAACAGGGACCAAGGGTCATCCATCAGGTAAGAACAGGGACAAGACAGCAGGGAGGAAGGAAAGCAGGTGGGATGAAAAAGGAGGAGGAAAATCTACCCTGCTTCTCGAGGAGTTTGCTGTGTGGAGAGAAGAGATTGTGCAAAAGGGAAACTGTATCGCAGGAGTGTTTTGTTTTCTATTGCTTTGTTTCATTGTGTTTTAAGACGGGAGGGACTGTAAGTCTTTCAACTCACGTCTGTGAGATTCCACAGGTGAAGGTATTTTACACATGCATTTCCTGTTCACTGCATTTTAGATCCTAGTTACTCTACAGAGCCCCCCAATGAACTTACACCTCTCAGTACAGAAACTCACCTTTAACCATCCAGGTTAAGTTACTACAAAACCCTACCCAGGAATATCCAGGCAGACGAGGCATCAACTCACTCACCCTCGTCCCTGTGCGTGTTGCCGCTGTTTCACTTTTTCTTGCTTTTTAACTGTATTCTGTTAGACACAGGCTTTGTCGACTCCCCATTAGAACCATAGAAAACAAGCTTTGTAAGAAATCTTGAAAGTTAATCTTCTCCGACCTGTATATCCTTCATGTAACCCCATCAAGGAACCCCCCAACCTCAGCCTGAAAATCTCTGGCGACTAGCTAGTCACAATTTCCAGAAGCAGCCTGGTCTGTCTTGGAGCACTTATGACTTCCAGAAAGTTCTCCGTTACATGGAGTTCAGACTGGTCTCCTGACAAGTTTCTTCTGCTTGGGAATGATGAGTAGAAACTTTCACGTCAAACTTGATAGGTTCCAATTCCTGCTCTGCCAGTAACGGGTCATGTGACTTGGGCAAGAAACTTGACGTCAGCTGCCTCAGTCCATTCATCTGTAGAATGGGCATGAATGTCAGAACCAGCATCACAGGGCTTTTGCTCAGAGGAATCCAGGTGGTCCACGCAAAGAGTCTGGACCTGAGCTCAATAAATGTTAACCATTTAACATTTGGTTTAAATGTTAATTAAAATTTTTTTAAAAAATCAAATAGCCTTGATATGCCCTAACATTTGAAATACTTCAAGGAGACTATGTCAACTCTGCATGTTTCACTTTTAAATTCCATGAGTTTCTTCACATCTTCTCATCTGACACAGCTTGACATGCCTTCACCATCCTACTGCCTTTCCTCCGGACACTGGTTTATTTATAGCCCCTAAATCCAGTTTATTTATACCCCTCCCCTCAGAGAGAGCAAGGGCCTGGAATAGGATCAAATACTCCAGGATGGTATGTCCTGAGCAAAATGGAGAGAGCTTATCACTTCCTTTTTTCTTTATGCTGAAGTACTATGAAGGGTACCCGAGGTGCCGTTAGCTTTTGTTGTTGTTATGGTCACGGCACACAGCTGATGCCTGTGGGATTCGGTACTGAGTACACTGTAATCCCCGAGCATTCGCACACGTGCTGTGCCTGTCCCAGGTGGAATACACAGCAAACTGAGGCAAGTCCTAGCTCCGTCCCACCAGCTGTGTGTTGGTGAGCGCACTTTCTGTGCCTTAATTTCATCATGTATAAAATGGTATAATTATAGTTTTCTCCGTATATAGGCCCAGAAGTGGGATTTCAGGATCATATGGTAAGTCTATGATGATGCAATCCCACTCCTGGGCATATATCCAGAGAAAACTATAATTCGAAACGCTGCATGCACCCCAATGTTCATTGCAGCACTATTTACAATAGCCAGGACATGAAAGCAACCTAAGTGCCCATCGACAGATGAATGAATAAAGATGTGGTACATATATACACCATGGAATATTACTCGGCCATAAAAAAGAATGAAATAAAAATAATGCCATTTGCAGCAACAGGGATGGACCCAGAGATGATCATACTAAGTGAAGTAAGCCAGAAAGAGAAAGACAGATACCATATGATATCACTTACATGTGGAATCTAAAATATGATACAAATAAACTTCTTTACAAAACAGAATGAGACTCACAGACACAGAAAACAAACTATGGTTACTAAAGGGGGGTGGGCAGATAAACTAGGAGTTTCAGATTAGCAGATACACACTACTATCTATAAGACAGGTAAACAAGGACCTACTCGATAGTACAGGGAACTCTACTCAATATGTTGTGATAACCTATAAGGGAAAAGAATCTGAAAAAGAATTTATGTATATAAATATATACACGCTGTACACCTGAAACTAGCACGACATTGTAAATCAACTCTACTTCAATAAAACTTTTTTTAAATGGCACGATGATAACTACACCGACATCACAGAGGCCGTTGAGATCGAGAAGGGCTAATACATGCCAGTTCTTGGCAGTGTGCCCAGCAAACAGTAAGCCCGGCACAAATGTTAGCTATTATTATTGCCCTTTAAATTGGGTTTTCTATCCCACGTGTAGGGTGTTACAGAATTCTGCCCTCACGCGTGTTTCAAAAATACAAATTTGTTCCCACGCAACTGGTGTATTAGGGGACAACTTGAACATAACACAGAACTCGTATTTGCTCAGGGGCAATCTCGTCTTTGAGAAATGCTAGGGGAACACAGAAAACTGCAGGCAGCTGAATCAGGCATGGAGAAGACACACAACGCACACACGCACACACGTCAAACACCCACCGGCGACCCCAGCTCTCTGAGGTTTCGTGAGGCACTCCTGACCTACCGGCTGACATCTCTTCCTTCGATTTCAGGGAACCCTTTCCACCATTTCATGGTAACTCACCAGTTACCACGCTTCCGAGGCCACAGGCAAACGTCAGTTCTTTTACCAGGTAAAGTGCCACAGTCATTGTAGTATTGATGTATTTTTTAACCATTTAATATGCATAAAACCATGCTGGCATTTTTACTCTGTTCTTATTTTTTTTAAGTGTCACTGACGAAGTTTTTGAGTGCTGTGTCCCAACCCCATTTTTCTAGTACACCGTGAGATTTTTCATAGCACCGTGATTTCTCGCCAGGCATATGACACATTACAGCAGAGCTGCCTATAATTCTCTCTGCTAAGATTTGCAAACTCTCAAAATCTTTAGATCCTGATTTTGCTATTTCCAGTCTTCGTGTTATGCATGAATTTGACGTGAATATAACACCAAATATCTGTAAATCATCGAAGGAAGAGGCTATGTGCTGGGGGAGAATCTGACAAAAAAATGAAACAGGCATTTCCTGCGGGAGAAAGTATTTTCAGGATCATAATGAAGCTTAAAGAGTGTTATCAAGCACATAAGCTATTCTCCAATTTAGCTTGAAAAAGGAAAATCTGAAAACCTCAAGCCCTGTGGGACTGGACTCTGGATGGCTCATGAGGAAACATCTAGTCCAAATCTCTTTGCTCGAGGTGAGTCAGCGTGGCTCTGGGGAACGAACGCCTTGCTAAATTCGCCCAACTTTACTGGTAGTGATGGAGCCAAGTTTCACGGCTGTTCTTACGATCCCAGGCTGACTCCCAGTTACATGTTGTACAACTTTATATCCTTGTAATAACACGACAGCTTATCCCAAACCAGACCTGCCCATTACCGCAGGGATGGTTTCGTACAGTAGGCAGCTTCTCAGACTGTATGGGGAGCAAGAGAGGTGACAGCCTTCAGAAGAGGACAGACAGCCTGACGCTGCTAACTGGGCAGCCACATCCCTGCCCACGCCATCTGCCGGGGGTGGGGCAGTCGCCCCAAGACGGAGCAAATGCTGGCATTATAACCTCAAACCTATAAAATGAGGACAAACCCAGCTCCTCCAAGTAAATCTCCTCAATTTCTTCCCCTGTAAATTGGGTTCGTCCTTTTTTTTTTTGAATTTTCTTTTTTTATGATTTTTTTTTTTTTTTTTTTTTTTTTTTTTTTTT
>NW_020837972.1:22199748-22333341 GCF_003676395.1 Aethalodelphis obliquidens
CCGGACGCGCAGGCTCAGCGGCCATGGCTCACGGGCCCAGCCGCTCCGCGGCATGTGGGATCTTCCCGGACCGGGGCACGAACCCGTGTCCCCTGCATCGGCAGGCGGACTCTCAACCACTGCGCCACCAGGGAACCCAGGGTTCGTTCTTTTTGAATCACTGGCTTGAATTGTTCATTCATTCGCTTGTTTGTTTGCTTAGAAGAGGTAATGCCTGCACAAGGCACAGATTTTAAAGGTATTAAAGCATATACAAGGAAAAACAGATTACCTTTCATTTGTCAGCTGGAAAAAAGAGAGTACGCATGCTCTATTGGTGTTGCTTATAAAATGGTAGAATAAAATCAGACACAATGACCTCGGTCACTTTCTATAAGCATACCCTTGTTTTTACTGGAATAATTCGGATTAATGCTATGTTTATACCATCAGAGTTAGTTAATTGATTAATCTCTTTATAAATCTATTAATAGAACTTGTAGGGGGCCTCAGCATACTATCTTAGCCATTCATGTACTTGTTTACTGATTCATTAATTTAGCTCTTCACTTATCTCTGGGAAAGCTCCTGGTGTGAATTTTCCATTCATTCATTTGTTTGTTTGATTACAAGAGGTAGTGTGCACACAAGGCATATGATTTAAAAGGCATTAAAGGGTGCCCAGGGCATAAGAGATCAGTTTTCCTCCCCTGTTTCCCCTTCATACTTTTTACCAGATGAGAATTTTGTGTTCCTTTCAGGATGGTTCCTGCATTCACAGGTGTGTGTGTGTGTGTGTGTGTGTGTGTGTGTGTGTGTGTTAGAGAGAGAGAGAGATGCAATATACCATATATACGTGTCCCAGTGGTCTCACCTGGGGTGGCTCTGCCTCTCAGTGACATTTGACAATGTACGGAGACATTGTTCATTGTCACAACAGTAAGTGGGCTGTCGTTGGCATCTGACGGGTAAGAGACCCGGACGATGCTCGCCACCTACAATGCACAGGACTCCCCCCAACAAAGGATGGTCTGACCCAACATGGCAGGAGTGCTGAGGTTAAGAATATCCAGCTTTTCTCACACTGGTCAGAATGGCCATCATCAAAAAATCTACAAACAGTAAATGCTGGAGAGGATGTGGAGACAAGGGAACCCTCTTGCACTGTTGGTGGGAATGTAAATTGATACAGCCACTATGGAGAACTGTATGGAGGTTCCTTAAGAAACTAAAAATGGAACTACCATATGACCCGGAAATCCCACTACTGGGCATATACCCTGAGGAAACCATAATTCAGAAAGAGTCATGTACCAAAATGTTCATTGCAGCTCTATTTAAAATAGCCAGGACATGGAATCGACCTAAGTACTTAGTCTATCAACAGATGAATGGATAAAGAAGATGTGGCACATATATACTATGGAATATTACTCAGCCATAAAAAGGAATGAAACTGAGTTATCTGTAGTGAGGTGGATGGACCTAGAGACTGTCATACAGAGAGAAGTAAGTCAGAAAGAGAAAAACAAATACCGTATGCTAACACATATATATGGAATCTAAAACAAAAAGAAAAGAAAAGAAATGGTCAGAAGAACCTAGGAGCAGGATGGGAATAAAGACACAGACCTACTAGAGCATGGACTTGAGGCTATGGGGAGGGGGAAGGGTAAGCTGTGACAAAGTGAGAGAGTGGCATGGACATATATACACTACCAAACGTAAGGTAGATAGCTAGCGGGAAGCAGCCGCATAGCACAGGGAGATCAGCTCGGTGCTTTGTGACCACCTAGAGGGGTGGGATAGGGAGGGTGGGAGGGAGGGAGACGCAAGAGGGAAGAGATATGGGGACGTATGTATATGCATAGCTGATTCACTTTGTTATAAAGCAGAAACTAACACACCATTGTAAAGCAATTATACTCCAATGAAGATGTTAAAAAAGAAAGAATATCCAGCTTTTATTCTTATTTTTACTTCTCAAGCTATTTTGACTATTGTTCCTCTAACAATTTAGCCCCAGGTTTCCTCGGAGTGTGGAGAGAAGCAAGTTTTAAAGTCGCTGGAGAAGAGAAGCTTAATTTCGTTTTTGGACCCCCAGCATCTGGCAGAGAGCTCGGCTGTCAGTGAGTATACTTTGAATGCATAGATGATTAATTCGTTGTGGGTGGAGACCTTTGAAATAAAATAAAATAAAATAAAATAAAATAAAAAAATAAAATATCCCGTAAGCTGCGCTTTCTTCAAATCTGAAATACCCACTTGCTCCGGAGCATTGATTAGAATTTGACTCAAGTGCCGCAGAGGACGTTGCAGCTCTAGAATATTCTTTGGACCCTGAGAAAACAGTGTGGGTTCCAAAGGAAAATTTCTATTTTGGAAACAAAGTTTGGAGAAATTAGCTGCCTCATCGAAGCCCCCCGTTCCTTCCCCTGTCCTCATTTACAAAGACAAGTTATTAAAATAAACAGAAAGCTTGCCTGACTTTTTAAATGACGAGGCCAGCCAGCCTCCCTAAAAACGTTAGAACATACATCGCTGAGAAGGCAGAAGGTGCTTCAACTTCATCAAAAGCCTTGAAAAGGAGGACATCTTTTGTATCTGTGCTTTCGAAAGTTTTTCAGGGCTGATATTTATTTTAAATCAGAACGACTTACAAAGCGAACCTCCTTCACAAACGGCGTTGGATGGAGTCATCCTAGAGATGACCTCTATCATTCGAGGCTGGACGGAAATATTATTTTTATAGAAAAAAAGAAGGATCTCTTTAATCAGCTTTAAAAAAACATTGTGAACAGTCACTTCTCTTATTTAAAAGTTTAACTTTACTTTCATCAATTTATAATCAGAGTTCCTCTGGTATGTTTGATTCCTGACAAACAAGGATAAAAGTCTTGTGCCCCCATTGCTAATGAGATGATAAAGCAGCAGGGATCAAGTTTTTAATTACTACAGGCAATGCACTGGAGAGGTACCGATGATATTTTCTATTGCATGTCTAAGTTGTAACTTCAGGCTTATGACAGTCCTGCTGTGCTCCACTGCCTTTGATGATCACTCGTTTTTGTCTCCTGAGAGCACACAAAAATTTCTGAGCTAGGATCCTGGGGGGCTGGTAATTATTGGCGTAACCTGGTGCAGGTTCCCCTCTTCAACCAGGATGTTCAGTAAGGATCCAGGCTCTTAATGCAGGCCTTTATCCCTAAAGGGAAATTGGACATTTGAAATATCTGTGAACTTTCCTACTCAAATGATACCCATTCTCATTCTACCAGCATGGGCTTTCCATTAATAATAAAATGTTTAATTGAATTGGGAGATTTCTAGTACGTACATTTTCCTTTCTTTTCAAAGTCGTGCTTGAAATTTTTTCAAAAACCTTATTTTCATACACTTTTGTAGACGTGTATTTGTCACTGTAAGCTCTTTCAACACATTTCTGACAATGTTCTCTTTGTTACTGCAGACAGTTGATAATTGACATTTTTAATGGTGTCATTTGCGATCAAGTGTGTGTCACACCAAGGTCACATGCTCTTATCCTGATGGAAATGGATTCCATTAATTCTCAGTTTCACAAGACACCCACACACACACGCACACACGCACACACACACACCCCTCTGAATGGTCATAGTACTTGACAAATAAAGCTTGCTTTAATTTTAGCTATAAAAACTAGAGCAGAGAATTAATCTGACTTGGGGATAATCACTAACCCAATCTGAATCCAACTAACCAGCTTATCAATCAGCTACTCAGAGGGTCAAATAACTAATCTCTGATCACTCAAGTCATTTCTAAATCGTAAAGTAAGATTGAGTGTCAGAATCACAAGCACTGACTGAATCTACCAAGTGGTTTAAACTTCTAAGATTTTGAACCGTAAAGATAAACATGCAGCCTCAGCTCCTACATTGGGAAAAGCCCACAAATGAAAAGAGATTTCCAAATAATAAAAGTAAATGGACCTTCTTTTGGTCCAACACCTCTCAGAATCAAAATGAACCCTATCCATTAGAATTCCTATTTTTATCAATATGACTTACTTTGGCCTTTAAAACTATCATATATGTGAAATGTAAAGGCCAGATACTTGCAGTTTATTTTCTTCTCAACAAAGAGCAGTTTAAAATGTTCTGATTGTGTAATTTATACGGAATACAGGATTCATCTTCCTTGTATGAGTCAGGATGGACCAAGTGTTGAAATGAACAGTGCAGAGCCTCAGGGGCTGAACACAGTAGATGTTTGTTTGTTTCTCTTTTTTCCTGGAGTTTGTAATTTAAAAATTTTTATTGGAGTATAGTTGATTTACAATGTTGTGTTAGCTTCAGGTGTACAGCAAAGTGAATCAGTTGTACATATGCATATATCCGCTCTTTTTAAAATTCTTTTCCCACATAGGTCATTCCAGAGGACTGAGTAGAGTTCCCTGTATTACACATTAGGTCCTTATTAGTTATCTATTTTATATATAGTAGTGTGTCTATGTCAATCCCAATCTCCCAATTTATCCCTCCTCCTCATTCCCCCTGGTAACCATAGATTGTTTTCTACATCTGTGACTCTCTGCTTTGTAAATAACTCATTTGTACCCTTTTTTTAGATTCCACATATAAGCGATATCCTACGATCTTTGTCCTTCTCTGTCTGACTTACTTAGTATGACAATCTCTAGTATGACAGCCATCCATGTTGCTGCAGATGGCATTATTGTGTTCTTTTTTATGGCTGAGTAATCTTTCATCGTGTATTTGTACAAAGACGCTTGCTTATTGTTTGTGGACGTCCATGTGGATGGGCCTGGCTGGGCAGTGTTCCTGGGCTGTGGTCCCCAGGACCAGTTCCTCCCATCCAGTAACGTTCCCACCTTCTCAGAGGGCAGAGCGCGATGCTGGAATCTTCGTACTGGCTGGCAACAGAGGAGGGGCCGGTTTGAAGACGTCCCGTGGGCTTTAGGAGCCATGCCAAGAAGTGGTGGTTTTCCTTTGCCTCCCTTCCATGGATCAGAAGGGGTAGCAAGGTGTCACGCAGGTGTAAATGGGCCCAGCAAGAAAACGAATTGGTTTGGCAAGCAAACTTAAGGGACTTTACTGCATTAATTATGGTGATACATTACCTGCAGTAGGATGCTTCCTAGCTGTTGAGAGTTGGATGCTAACTCATTTCATCTTCAGAGTCTTGGAAACTAGCCTTGGAAATTATCTATTATTACTTACAGATAAGAAAACTGAGGTTCAAAAATATTCATTTTCTTGAACTGAGGTTCATTTTTTTGAACTGAGGTTCAAAAATATTCATTTTCTTGCTACAGCTGCTAAGAGTTAGAACCAAATGCTGGTTTTCTTATTTCTCTTCTCCTTTGATATTTGGTATAACATTTGCTCACCTTGATTTAGGAAGTCTATTGTTCTTTAGAAATAGTTATTATAAGGCAATCGAAGATTCAGATAAACAGTATCAAAAGACATTTAATCCTCTGCATAACATAGCTTGTTGTGAAATTGACCATAAAATTCTAGTAATCTAAGCTACAGGAATCATTCTCGTTTTTAATGTTCTACCCATTCACGTAATATGAAGACTACAAAATTTGGTAAAATGTGTACACAGAGAAAATAAGTAACCCCAGCTATCGAAGTGATGTATCTTGAAATTTTGTTTACAGATCTTATGCTATTTAGGACCATATCAGTCTTAACTCGTGCGTGGCTAACCTTGGCATAATTCTAGTGACTGTGGTGTAGTTAAACCTTCTTTCATGATGTTAGGCGGACCAGAGAACAAGGGATAGATGTTTAAAGTAAAACAATGATCTAACATAATGGTCAGGAGTATTCGTACAGCTGACTAAGGTGGTAAAAACATGAGTGGAGACTCTTTCTGAGAAGTTTTTCCTTTGGAAACACATAGGTCAGAGCCCTGTAATTAGTCAAACTGCTCAGCTATGACAGTATTTTTAGCAAAACCGTTTATGAAGCAATTTAGCTTTGGGGCAGGTAGGAAGGTTAAAGCAGATCATTGCTGGGATAGTTCAAAGCCGGGGTTGAAACCGTGAATGCCCCAGGGTGTAGCGGTGATGCCAATAATCGTAGACGTTGGCTGACTCCTGCAGAATGCCAGCCACCGTACTCAGAATCCCATGCACGTTATCTCGAGAACATACAACAAAAAGGCAAGGTAATAGTATTATTCCTCTCCTCTTTCTTTGCATCAAAGCCACACGAAGGGAAAATGATAGGTAGAGCCTTATTTCAGGTCAGATCTGGCTGGTTCCAAAGGCTGTACTGGGCTTATCGAAATTTACAGTACAACTCTCAGCAGGAGAGACAACCCTGCCACGTGTCTCTGCTGCAGAGTGGCCGTACAGCCCAGTGGTTAGGGGTGTGGGCAATGGTGCCAGACCTCTGGGTTCAATTCCCCCCCGCCTCCTGGCCAGATGACTTAACTCTTCAGTGCGTCAGTTTGCCTGTTTGCAGAGTGGGGGTGATAATATCTCGTTGTGTGGATTAAATGGGGAAGATGCACATGCCAGGTACAGAGGAACCAGGCTGGCTCTTACTATTATGCCTCCCGGCTCGCCAAAGTTCACCAGGAGATCATGAGTCACTTCAGGGGCGTGTTCAAAGCACCACCACCAGCTTGCACAGCAGTCCTTGGAAATCCGAGGAAATCGCATCATCATTTATGGACTCACATTTTCAGCAGCAGGCAGTGTCCTCATCCGTCCTCTAAATAAAGATCAACTTTGTTCACAGCGACAGATATAAGCAGTCCACTCCTATCGAGATGTCGGTCGGGACCAAAGTCGACCTATGACATCAGAAAGGAAAGCTCTTCCCAGTAGGGTTCACATTCACTTATCTGGGCAGGTTCTCTCGAGCCCCTTCCTGTGTCCCAGACCCTGTACTCGCCATCAGGAGCCTGGTGACCTCACACCCAGCAGAGATGGCAGAAGCAATTGGAAGTATGTCTGCCTCACATACGTGGATCTGGGTAGACGCTCACTTCGTATACAGTTGGCGTCAAGACACCCACACCTGGTCCCTGTCACCCTTCTGTGCATTTAATCCACGCAGGGCTCGATTTGAACAGGAGTGAATTCAGGGCAATGGTTCTGAACTTGCCGAATTTGAGGCATGGGAGAGAATCACATCCTTGGTGTAATTTCCTGATTCCCTCTCCCCACCCTGACTATAAAGGTTGCTGTCTGGCCCACATGCTAAGTCCCCTCCTCTATCACCCACCTCCATCCCCTCCACTGGAAGGTGGATGAGGCTGTAACATGGGACTTGGGCATGAAACCATTTCCAAGCCAGGAGGCCATCGGTTTAAAAATGTTAAAAAGTACTGATTTCCATGAAATATAAGCTATGAAATTGAAGGTATCAATAAGCCGCCTAGTACATAAAAATTACTATACCTGGCTACATTATAAAGTTCTCTACCATCTCTAAGGATGACAGGAAAACATCTTCTTTATTTGATTTCTTTTTGTAATACAAAGTTGACTAAGTAGGTACTCCCAACCATCAAATTTGTCCCTAATACTATAGATTCAAGAGGAAACCACTTAAAATATCTTTGAAATATCTTCTATGGTGTGATGGCTAATGTTGCCAGCCAGTTGACTGGGCTAAAGGATGCCCAGAGAGCTGATAAAACATTATTTCTGAATGTGTCTGAGAAGTGTTTTTGGAAGACATTAGCAGTTGAATGGTAGACTGAGTAAAGAGATCCCTCACCCACATGGGCAGGCATCATCCAATCCTTCGGGGGCTTGAATAGAACTCCCCCCCGCAAAAAAAGGCGAAGGAAAGATGAATTCTTGCTCTCACTTCTTGAGCTGGGATGTCCATCTTCTCCTGCCCTTGAACTTTGGAGTTCCTGGGTCTTGGGCCTTGGACTCTAGGACTTAAACCAGCATCCCTCCGCCCGCCCCCAACCGGCTTCTCAGGTCTTCATTCTCAGACTGGAAGAGACACCATAGGCTCCTCTCATCCCCAGGTCTTTGGACTCAGACTGAATAATACCACCAGATTTCCTGGGTCTCCAGCTTGCAGACAGCTAACTGTGGGACTTCTCAGCCTCCATAACCACATAAGCCATTTCCTATTTTATATATACCTCCTATTAGTTCTGTTTCTCTGGTAAAACCTGACTAACATTTATGGTTTACAGCATATCCAGCCCAACGTCCTACATTTGGTCAGAGCTGCATTATGACTCACGGGTGCTAAGTACTTTTGCTTCATGGCCTCTTTCTTCCATTAAAAAACTGATAATATTTATGATTGTACTGGTTTAAAGACTAATGTAATCCAGGCCAGATTATATTCATTTTTTCCTTTTGATTTTAAAAGAAATTAAAATATTTCTGTGGGCTTCTAAAGGAGTCAGGGGTCTTATGCCTACTGTACATATGGCTCAGTCCACTCTGTATCTGGCCCTTAAATATTAGACAGTAAACATTGTCACTGAAAGTAATAGCCCTCCAGAATTAGAATGTTTAATAGTTAAAGACCTGAGTTATTCATTACCTGCATGTAATAAAATAAATGCTTTTCTAGAGCTTACTGGCTGCCAGGCATTTTTCTAAGTGCTTTTATATTTGCAAAGTCTTTTAACGGTCGGAGCTATGTTATGAGGTGGTTGCCATCAGCATCATGATCACCATCACCACCACCAGCCTCACCACTGCCACCATCTCCACCATCATCATCACCACCTTGGCGATCGTCACCATCTCCACCATCATCATCATTATCATTATCATCATCATCACGATCAGCATCACCACCATCACCATCATCACCATCAGCATCACCATCATCATCATCACCATCACCATCATCACCATCAGCATCACCATCATCACCACCATCACCATCATCACCATCACCATCACCATCAGCATCACCACCATCATCACCACCATCATCATCATCACCATCATCACCATCATCACCACCATCACCACCATCATCATCACCATCACCATCACCATCATCACCCTCATCATCACCATCATCACCCTCATCATCATCACCACCATCAGCATCATCAGCATCATCACCATCATCACCACCATCACCACCATCATCATCACCATCACCATCATCACCATCACCATCATCACCATCACCATCACTATCACCATAATCACCATCACCATCATCATCATCACCATCACCATCACCATCATCACCATCACCATCACCACCATCATCATCACCATCACCATCACCACCATCACCATCAGCATCACCACCATCATCACCATCGTCATCATCATCACCATCACCATCACCATCATCACCATCACCACCATCACCACCATCAGCATCACCACCAACACCATCATCTTCATTTCTATCGTCATCTCCATTTTACAGGGACGTAGAGTGACTTGTCCAGGGTCACACACCCATTAGTGGCAATGAGGTGGTTTAAGCACAGGCCACGTGACTGCAAAGTTCACACTTTGAACCTCTCTGCCACACCACCTCTCACTCGCATACTACTTGGTAGAAACAGCCAAAGTAGACTTATTATTAATATCTTCCTACTGTAAAGTAGAAAGACATTGCATGCAAAAATAAACAAGGAAAATACTTCAGTCATTGGGTTATGATCAAGAATTTTTCACTTTAATGAGAATTTTAAAATATATGCAGAACATTTTGTAGAAAATATTATTTTAATAAATATCAACTTTATCTGTGTTCTCTTTTTGTACTATCTTGTTAGACTTACAGCAAAATATAGACATAATTTTTCCTGCTTTTTACTCCTTAATGTTACTTTTATGCAGTGTTCGCCTATAATAATATAGCTGCTCTACAAGAAAATCTGAATATTTATATCGTTTTCAATCTTTTAAAACTATTTTATTGAAGCATAGTTGATTTACACTGTTGTGTTAATTACTGCTGTACAGCAAAGTGATTCAGTTGTGCATATATATTCTTTTTCATGTTCTTTTCCATTGTGGTTTATCACAGGATATTGAATAGAGTTCCCTGTGCTCTACAGTAGGATCTTGTTGTTCATATTCAATCGTATTGATAAGCGATAATTTCCCTGAACTTTCCCCAGTTCTTTTCCAATTGATCACCATTATAAATACTCAGGCTATAAATACTCTGGATAAAATATTTTGAGATGAGTGGTTTCCTGGGTTATATTCCACAGAGTGGGATTTTTAGGTCAAACATTTTTAGGTCAGAGTTTTAGCTGATTTCACATATTTCCTTCTGAGGGTGTTGATTTAAGTTTTCTAGCATATGGAATATACAATTTAAAATGACTTTTAAAATGTAATTATATCAGTTAGGATGCCTTCAGCTACAAGTAACAGAAGACTATTCAAGATGACTTAACAGGACATTTGAAGGAAAAAATGGTATCAGATATCCGTTGGAACCCCAATTTTTCCCACCTCTCCCTCTGCCATCCTTTATATGATGGTTTGTCCTTTTAAACTGACTCTCATCGGGGTCCCAAGATGGCTGCCAGAGATCCAGAAGCAGAGCAAGGGGTTGGGGGGGAAGCATGGCATCTGGTTGTCATCACCAGCAGCCTCTATAGCAACAGTTTAGGTGAAAGATCGTTGGTGCTCAGGCCAGAGTGGGAGCAGTGAAGAAGTAGTCAAATTCCAGAAACTTTGTTTTTTTGACCACACCGCGCAGCAGGCGCGATCTTAGTTCCCCGACCAGGGATGGAACCCGCGCCCCCTGCAGTGGAAGCGTGGGGTCCTAACCACTGGACCACCAGGGAATTCCCTCTAGAAATATTTTGCAGACAAAACTGAGAGAATTTTCTGATGGTTGGATGTGGGTTGTACGGGGGAGGCATTGAGTAGGATTCCGAGATGGAGTTGGTCCACCCGGGCCCCTAAGGAAAGACCAGCAGGGAAGATTGTTACATGAGAAAACAGAAGTCCCAGACAGCACCTCTCTATGGATGTGTTTACACAGATCTAGGCAAATAGATAGAAACAAATATGGAGGCAGATGACAGAGCAATGACTGCCATTACCCTTGGGAAGAAAAGTTGGACGTGGGTGTGGGAGGAGGGAGGGAGATGAAGGACTTAGAGTTTTTACACGGTATATTTTCCTCACATGTTTTGCTGCAAACGTTAATTCCTCTATTACCTACGTAATGTTTTAAAATGTTTGAAACAATTTCCAGAAATTAAAATTTCAGAGTATGCATAATAAAAAAATAGAGAGCAATTCTAGGGTGAAGATGAGCTTATACTATGATGTTATTGGAATACTTTTTTAAAGGACACATCTGCAGAGACAGACAGATATATGGCCAGAGATGATCTCTGGGAAAGCCCAGAAGAAACTGGTAAGAGGACAGCCTCAAGGCAGGGGAAGTGGAAAGTTCCAGGTCTGGGGTGAAATGAAAACTTCCTTATACTTGGTACCATTTGAATGTGCACATATTAGCTATTTAAAGTTAATTACTTAAATGTTAAAATACAAGATAGAAAAATGTACATGCCCAAGTAATAAATTAACACACATAAAACAAAAATGAAACCATCCCAAGAAAGGTTAAGTTCCTGTGGTCACTATCATTTCTTGAGATTGGTTTTAGGTGAAGTCTGAGTGAAAAGGTGAATAGAATAGGTAGTTGGGGAAAGTTTCCATGAGCCTAAGAGATTCTATAATCTCTCTCTATTTTTTTTTTTTTTTTTTTTTGCGGTACGCGGGCCTCTCACTGTTGCGGCCTCTCCCGTTGCAGAGCACAGGCTCCGGACGCGCAGGCCCAGCGGCCATGGCTCACGGGCCCAGCCGCTCTGAGGCATGTGGGATCTTCCCGGACCGGGGCACGAACCCGTGTCCCCTGCATTGGCAGGCGGACTCTCAACCACTGCGCCACCAGGGAAGCCCTATAATCTCTCATTTTAAGGCATGGTAGAAATTGATTTGGACAGCTCAATTCCTAAGTTAAACGAGGAAATGGACTAATTCAAAAAGCATCCAATCAACAAAGATCAGTAGATATTTACTGAGCTATGGGCTGAGTTAGGCATTTGATTGCTTTCTGAGGGGAAAGATGTAACACTAAGTTATTTTGGTCGAAAATAGAAAGAAAACACTTCAAGTAACAACAGTGACAACAAAAACACCAGTGGTTTCCATAACTTGGGAAACAATTTGTGTTGTTCAGGATATAACTCTTTGCCTACAAAAGGACAGCAGAGGATCTAGTAATCGCTATTACCTGGTGGGCTTGTAATTTCTGAATATGTTTAAATGTTTGCCTCTTTGACTGGTTAGAAGCGCTACCGTCGGTCTACTTGCATTTGGTTTCTCTTCTTATGAAATCACAGATTAATCCTCCCGTTTCCCTTCAGCATTACTGAGAGCAGCTATGTAAGAGATGAGAAGGAAAACTATGGTTTGGTAAGAACTGCCACAAAACTACAGTGGTGCTGGTGAATGAAGGAATCGGGGCGAACACCAAATGATTCACATTTCAACAGTCTGAGATCCTTTAGAAGCAAACCTGTGTGCCAACGGCCCAAAAGCAAACACGGAAAAATCCATCTCACGATAAGGGGAGGGAAAGGGTTAAGCTGTTGACAAGATCTTGGCTTTCCTTCCAGATTGGACTGCGGTTTGTATGACATCAACACCTTCTGAATGGCAGATTAGTCAACAATTTCAAAAAAATATTAAATTATCTAGTTAGCAAAAGGTCTGGTGTACAGACACGGGTCAATCTACCCCAGGGCTAGGAAGATGAAAGCGCTTTTCCCAGCCATTTGCAGTGGAGTTAGCACATTACTCCTATCTCTCCATACCCGCCCGATATTCACACACAGTGATGCTCTGGAGACAAACGCGAAGCCGTGTGATTTCCCCCTGCTATGTTAAAAATGCTTTTCTATTTTTTCAAGCGTGCTTCCGTGAAAGAGGGCACATCTGTTTTAAGTCCTCTTTTATGAAAATTACTAAGCTTCCTCAGTGTGCTTATCTTTTAATTTTGAAATTCTTTGTAGCAATAACTTGAGAAAATAACCAACCATATTTCTGGTCCCTTTACAAAATAAAGGGTTGGAGGCGGGGAGGAAAAAAAGAAAGCACGAACGAGCCATTTTAGAGCTTTGAACTCCCTCTTCTAATCCTTCCCCTTTAGGCCTGGGTGGAAAGGGCCCCCTCATCTGCGTTTAGAATGGCTGAGTCCCGCCTTGATGGCTGTCGGCTCGGTCCCCCAGCCAGACCCAGGCTTATTCATCAACTCCCCGGCAGGGGGGAGCGCTTCTCACGCCAGCGCTTAGCCGCCAAAGTTCAGCTTCCCTTTATAAGCTGCTTTATTCCTCCCTTCGTCCACCCAAAACCGTTTTTTACAAAGTTTCTCACCCTTTCCCTCCCTCTGGAGGGGTTCCTTGAATGGACAGGACGCTGGGTCACTGTTTAATACCTCAGCCTCCCACCCCCAGCATTTTTGTTTTGAATAGCACATAATAGACAGGGGTTTATTGGCCATATGGCTTTCTGCTTTTAAACTGGGGTTTAAGGCTCAGACATAATCAGCGATGGAGCAGAGAGTTGGATCCAAAACCTTGAGATTCCTCCTCTGGACTTCAGGTACCAATTCTTTTCCTTGCTTTTGCTCTAAGCAGTGATTCAAGGAGAGGTTGGAGCGCACGGTGGGAAATAGGACAGGACGTGAGTCAGGCAATTAAAGAAGAGATGGGGCATCCTGTAGGTGTCTCTTCTGTGGCTGACCCACTTCTCGGCTTCAGTTTGATGACTCTCTGCAAGAGGCACAGTGAAATTCTCGGTTTTCCTCCCTGTCAGGTGAGGCTGATGACATGATAATACCTCCAACAGTCTTATAACAGTCTCATCATCCAAAGCAAGGGGTTCCTGAACAGCCAGAAAGTTTTCCTGCGTGCTCTGCTGAGAGGCTGAAGATAAAACAAGAGGAAATAAGAGGTAATTGAGCGCTTCTTGTCCGCCCACTTAGCAAGCCCAAACACCTCCGTCCCGGAAGCCCTGGATCGCGTTGCAATAGTCACGTCCACGACGTTGACTTGGAAGTTTCCTGGCTCCTTGACCACGTAAGGCAGGAGATGTTGGTCCCATTTAGAGAAATTCTATGGCGTTTGATGTTTTCCTCCTCCCGAACAATGTCAGCGTCTTTCCATCCTTATCTTGGAGGAAAGGGTCAAAAATAGAAATGAAATCTAAAATTATTAGTTCTGCTAGGTGAGCAGCTCTGATGACCAGTATTTGAACGCGACTGGTGGTAACTTGTGGCTTCCGCTCACAGCACTTACTTTGCTTCACCATAGGATGTCGGATGTTAAATTTATACACTATTTAGAAAATGAACTGAGTCAAAAAACCTTGCTCACCATAAATAGCTATTTATTGTGCACCTACTATATACAAGAAACCTCTAGGCTAGGCACTCAGGAGAAATGCAAACCAATAGAGAGATGGTTTCTGAAGACTCCAAATCTAACAACAAGGACCTACTGTAGAGCACAGGGGACTCTGTTCAATACCTTGTAATAACCTATAATGGAAAAGACTCTGAAGAAGAATACGTATATAACCGAATCACTCTGCTGTACACCTAAAATGCTGTAAATCAACTATACGTCAATGAAAAAAGACTCCAAACCTAGTTGGAGAGAGGAGGTCTGTAAAAAGAAAAAGTACAAGCCCTAATTCAGGATATTATTTGATCAACGTCAAAAAGAGGTTCAGGAGGGCTTCCCTGGTGGCGCAGTGGTTGGGAGTCCGCCTGCCGATGGAGGGGATGCAGGTTCGTGCCCCGGTCCGGGAAGATCCCACATGCCGCGGAGGGGCTGGGCCCGTGAGCCATGGCCGCTGAGCCCGCGCGTCCGGAGCCTGTGCTCCGCAACGGGAGAGGCCACAGCAGTGAGAGGCCCGCGTACCGCAAAAAAATAAAAAAAATAAAAAGAGGTTCAGGAGCATTTATTCGGAAAATAATGCACAATGTTATTCTTGGTTCTGGGAATATAATAATAAATAAGACATGCAACATTTCTGGTGTCATGCAGGCTACATACTAACTGGGGAGGAGGGTGAGGATAGACAGTAAACATGCAAATAAATAAAACAATAATTTCAGATAGGGATACAAGGGATGAAAGAAATAGAGCAGTGTCATGAGCTGGGGGGTGGTAAGTGATGCTGCCGCCACTTCCGGGAAGGTAACACTGAAGCTGGGGTCAACCAGATGAGGAAGTAGAGCCAGCAAGGTAGGAAAGTCAGCCAGCCAGGTGAGGAAGGTAAAGCTGGGAACAAGCTAGAAGAAGAGAAGAGGCAAGGAGGTTGGAGAGAGGCAAGGGCTGGATCATCTAACGCTGGGTTTTGCATGCTTTGCTGTGCCTATGAATCGCTTGGAGACCTTGGCCAAATGTGGATCCTGATTCAGGAGACGTGTGTTTCAGGGAGGGTGAGATTCTGCATTTCTAGCAAAGTGATGTGATGCTCCCCCTCCAACCACACTCAGAGTAGCAAGGACCAGAGCCTTGGTCTTCCACCTGGAGAGAGAGAGAGAGAGGGAGAGAGAGAGAGAGAGAGAGAGAGAGAGAGAGCATTCACAAGACACAGGTGACTGTGATGAGCATCCCGGCTGGGCTAAGTGTGAGGGTTGTATTGTCTCTGCCACTGGAAGGGCTAAGAGCCACCCACTGGCCTCCAGAGAAGGTTTTCAGCAGTAGACCAGAAGTCTAGTTTGAGCTAGACCATGACAGGTGTCACGTTCAAAGATGTCCATTTGAAATGGATAAAATGCATAACCAGGTTTCTCATGTTATGCATTATTAACAGTTTGGACCACATGATGCTTTGCCTTGGGGGCTATCTTTGTATGGTAGGATGTTCTCAGCATCCCTGACCTCTACCCACTAGATGCTAGTAGAACATCCCCTCTAGTCCAGAAATAACTAGAAATGTCTCCAGACATCGTCAAATGTCCCCTGGTGGGGAGATAGACCCCAGTTGAGACTGGCATGAACAAAGATGAAGAGTCAAAGGTACACCCATCATCTGACCGACGTTCAATAAATATTTGTGGTTAATTGTTCTGGAAAGCAGTGAGCTTTGGGAGTAAGTCCCTCTCTCTGAAGCCAGATGAAACACATGTTTAGGGCATCAGCAAAAGCAAAAAATTTTTAAAGAAAAAAAATTGACATTGAAAAAGGAAAAAAGGCTCCCAAGTAGACAACGTGGGAAGAATCAGAATTCTGCTAGTCTTCTTTATACTGATTTTATGCTTTCATAGTTCCTTATTTGAAAGAATGAGCTACACGCAACAACATGGGTTCATTCAACAATGTTGACGCCAGACACAGAAGTAAATCATATTTGAATCCACGTACGTGAAGTTGGAGAACAGGCAAAAGCAATCTGGGGTTTTTGAAGTCAGATTTGTGATTCCCCTGGTGGGATTGGGGTACTGACTGGGATGGGGCCCAAGGGAGTCTTCTGGGTGCTGGAAATATTTGCTGTCTGGAGCTGGGTGGAGGTTATATGAAAGCATACGGATGTAAAATTCACTGAGTTGAATCCTTGAGATCTGTGCCCGTGATGTATGGTATATGTACATAGAAGACCTCCTTTTTACCGAGCTTAGAGCTCCTCAAGGTATTTCCCAGTCTGACCCAGGGAACGCCTGGTTTATTTCTGGCTGGATGAAAAGAGCTACGCCGTATGGTTGTTAGCTGGGTGCAGAGCTTGGTGGAGGAAGCTTACGATGAAAAGGCAAGTGTCAAGACGGGCAACACTGTCCAACCCATGAGGGTGGCTGGACTTCTGCTGGGGAAATACAATGCACTCTTCCAGCCACTGGGATGTCTTACCCCAAACAGGCTCGAAGGAGATATGTCCTCAAATCCTCTCCCTGGCAGAGAGCAACTGACAGCAAAAATTAGGTTCTTGGCGTCAAAAAATAGAGATGGATTGATGGCTAAATAGAGACATGGAAAGCCAGGGAGACTGAGGATTTTGCAGATCTAACCTTCATGTAGCACCTAGGACGTAGGCACTGGGTGTCCACTCTACAATTCTTCCCATTATTCTACATGTTTGAAACATTTCATAATGAAATCTTGGAGAAAAAAATCAGACCCCTTGTCTTTCTGTTTCTGCCAAGCGAAAACAGCCTGAGAGCTTATATAATGGAGCAAATATCATTTTAAGACTCCATTATCGTTTTTAAACCGTTGTTAAAATCACTAGCAATGAGGTGATTTAGGGACGTAATCTAAAACAGAATATCCAAATACATTTCTGGAAATACATTTCTTTTTTCATGTGGAGGTGCTTTCTCAAGAAAAGACTTTTGCTATCTCCTTGGGGGCAATATATATAATTCTTTGAAATTCAGTTGTCTAGAAGAAAATGCCCAGAGTCTCCTTCCTAAAGATGCCCAATTAAGGATGAAATGAATCGCTGTTTTCTTTCCTTGCACAACTTCGTTATAAATAGCTGAGTTGGGATGAGACCCCTGTGCTGTAGCCGCTGGGAGCCTGTGAGGTCATTGGTGAGAGTGAAAAGAATCTGACTGCCCTCAGGTGTTGGGGGACTCTGTCCTCTTGGGAGGGGGATTTAACAAAGGAATACATTTCAAAGGAGACACTGTGTTTTCCACTCTTTTTCTGAAGTGTTTTCAAACACATTCCCAGCTCAAAATTCTTAGAAGTAAGAAGAGGAGGCAGCTATCAGACGACCCCTGAAGCAGCTGACAATTCAGAGAGAAAGAAATAGGGTCAGATTTGAGAGACGAGAATCCCAGTACATTCCCACCGTAGGAGGGCTTGCTTTATTTTTTGCTCCACCCACTGGGGTCTCAACTTTGAAATGCTCAGTACAAAAGATTTTTACTAATGCCCTACTCGCATGCATTCTCTTCTAAAATGTGACACGTCTTACTTCCATCTTATCCCAAGCCGGCACACAGCATCTTTATTATAAAAAGATGTTGCATCCGCTTAAACTCACACACCTCTGGAAGGTGACAGAGAAGGTAAATTATAAAACAGGTTTGTTTCTTTTTCAATGGGTGTGTGTGACGTGTAAAGCAGTACACACATCTCTATTAAAAGAAATCAAATCAAACATTGTTAAGGTAAAAAGTAAGATTTCCCCCACCTCTGATCTTTTCTCCCTTGTCTCTTTCTCTGGAGATAGCGGTTGGGTGTGAATATTTTAGGATGTGTAGGAAGAGAAATTAGCTAAACTGGATTTTATGCATGTGCATGTGACTATTTTAAAAGAAAGTTTATAGGGCTAATGTAATGGAAAGCATTTTTTAAATTTTATTTATTTATTTTTTGCTGCTTTGGGTCTTCATTGCTGTGTGCGGGCTTTCTCTAGTTGTGGTGAGTGGGCGCTACTCTTCGTTGCGGTGCGCGGGCCTCTCATTGCGGTGGCTTCTCTCCTTGCAGAGCACAGGCTCTAGGCGCGCAGGCTTGTGTAGTTTTAGCACTCAGGCTCAGTAGTTGTGGCTCGCGGGCTCTAGAGCACAGGCTCAGTAGTTGCGGCGCATGGGCTTAGTTGCTCCGTGGCATGTGGGATCTTCCTGGACCAGGGCTCAAACCTGTGTCCCCTGCATTGGCAGGTGGATTCTTAACCACTGCACCACCATTGAAGTCCTAATGTAATGGAAAGCATTTAAATTAGGTTTTGGCATGAAAAATACCTCTTGTTCATGATTCATCCTCAGACTCCTGGGTCTTACAAAGGGGTAGAGATGATGCCTGATAGGTTTTCAATTTAACTGGTCTTTACTCACTTACATTTTGTTAATCAGTTAAATTTTTCATAATTTAAATATATTTAAATCTTATTTTCATTTATAATATTTAAAATTATATGTACAGTTTATACAGTCTATATAATATAGGTTTTACATGGTATAGTATGTAACATTAATCTATACTATATAGAAGAGTACTATTATATTATTAAATAATCTATTATTATATATAGTAAAGATGATTTGTGATGTTACTAACATTATCAAGCCAAAAAATAACCTAAAATATTCAGACTTAGGATTTCGAATCACTGATGTTTATAGCCACCAAGGTAAGGCAATCGTTTTTGACGATGAGATGGTCTAAAGCTTTTATTTTGAAAAAACCCAAATAATATTCCTCCAGTGATAAAATTTTTGCATCAGCAAGATGTCAACTTGCAGGACAGGTGTAACTCGGTCACTAGTGTTTCCCAAGCACCACCACCCAGTGTGGTTGCCCATTTTCCTAGACTAATTGGAACAGAGACTTATGCTTGACCCGGCGCCTTGAATTTCCACCAAGTGTCCAAAGCCTCCAGCCCAGTATGTCAGTCGTGGGAGCTCGGACTTCATTTCTGGAAATTCTCTGTCAGAGAATCAGACGCTCCGATTAGCAGTAGTGTGAAAGCCAGCATCACCTGTTATCCTTTCTGTTGTCCTGGAGAAAACTGAAACGGAATAGTTTTGATTCTTGCATGGTGTTTGGCTGAGATAGGAAGCACACTGCCAGGAAGATGAACGCTGACATGCATGAGTTACGTTTTATTAAAAAAATCTACCTAGTTTGATGCTCCCTATGTTTCTGTATTTTTCCACTAGTCCACTCCAGCTAGCATTTCTGTGGCATTCACTATATGGTTGTACTTGACATTGATGGTACCTTGACCCTTCTCCAAACTCCTTAGATATGTATTGAAACTGGGGTAGCATATTGTAATAACAGTAATATCTCTACTGTGGCATTGTGTGTGTTCACACTGTGTAATATCCTGTGTAAGGCTATAGAGAGCCTCAGTTCTTGTTGCCAAATGTAGGGTTTCTATTTGCATTTAGGCAAAGAAAGAATTATGGGTTTGGATTAACTCATTTAACTCTTAGAACAGCCCTATGCAATAGATACCATTTCCACTCAGTGGATAAAGAAATTGAGGCACTAAGAGAGTAAGTTATTTGCCTGAGGACACATGGCTGATGAGCGGTGAGGCTGGGATGTGAACCCAGGCAGCCAGTGCCAGGCTACATGGTCTTAACCACTATACCACACTGCCCGGCACTTTACATATATTGTTATCTGTGAAAAAACCAGAGAATTACCATATGACCCAGCAATCCCACTCTTGGGCATATATCTGGACAAAACTATAATTCAAGAAGATACATGCACCCCTATGTTCACAGCAGCACTATTCACAACAGCCAAGACATGGAAACAACCTAAATGTCCATCAACAGATTAATGGATAAAGAAGATGTGGTACATATATACAATGGAATACTACTCAGCCATTGAAAAGAACCAAATAATGCTATTTGTAGCAATATAGATGCAACTAGAGATTGTCATACTAAGTCAGACAAAGACAAATATCATATGATATCACTTTTATGTAGAATCTAAAATGTGACACAAATGAACCTATCTATGAAAGAGGAACAGACTCACAGACCTAGAGAACAGACTTGTGGTTGCCAAGGCGGAGGGGGTTGGGGGAGGCATGGAGTGGGAGTTTGGGGTTAGCAGATGCAAACTATTACATGTAGAATGGATAAGCAACAAGGTCCTACCGTATAGCACAGGGAACTATATTCAATATCCTGTGATAAACCACAATGGAAAAGAATATGAAAAAATATATATACATACACAACATTGTAAATCAACTATACTTCAATAAAAAAAAAAATAACCAATGCACAACAACAACAAAATACCCCCTGCATCTTCAGGTCTTTATTTTAATGAGCATCACATTACATTGTTCTGTGCAGTTTTTGTCAAGCTGTCACATTCACCCAGACATATATGAGTGTAAATGTCATGTGATGTGAATATAGTGGAAAGAAAAATTTGATGGCAAAATGACATATTAGACTTTAGAATCTCTCACCTCAATGTGTATGAACGTCAATCAATTTGTCCTTTGAATTCAAAAGTACATTCATGGCAGTGTTGTTGTAGATGTGTTACAGACATGCCTGGGCTACAACCTTGTCCAGGTAACTAAAAGTATTTTGTAACACACACACACACACACACACACACACACACATGCACACACACGCACACATGCCCACACAAACTATTCTCTGCAGATTCCTAAAAGAGAGAGCCTGGGTCCAAATTCTGCTCTAATGTGAACCCACATGTTCTTGAGTTATCTATACAGTATTTCTATGCCTCAGTTTTCTCATCTGTGAAATTGGACTAGTACATGTATCTAGATCATTGTTATAATAATCACACAGCGTTTTCTCCATGGCTTTGACGTCTGCACCTCAGCCACTTTCGGAGAACTGACTACAGCCGTATGCCTGGCTTCATGGGAATGTGCCTTCCTCCAGTTTACTCAACCCTGGAAGCAGGACCATGGGAAGTGAGACAGAGGTTTCCTGTCCAGGTGCAGGCTGCCCTTTCACCTCCAAGCTCACACTGCCAGACCACAGCCAGTGGGCAGTCAAGGACCCCTCCTGCTATCCTCTCATTGTTTCTTTTTGTCCTTCTCTCTTGAGATAAGGACTCTGGGGGCATAGGAAACATGCCACATTCGAGGGTAAGTGAGGAAATTGTGTAAACCTCCCCAGGACCCTAATGCTGAATCCTAAACCAATAATCTGCTTTTAAAAGGGTTCCCCTAAGAGCAAACAATGCCTGACCTGTAAGAGCCAGGTCACTGCCAGCAGACTAGCCGACAACACTATCACCCAGTTCAGACAGACAAGTTGCGTTCCACGAACTTGGAGCAAGTTCTTACTGAAAACAGTTTAACAATTTCAAAATCTTCTGCATTCTAAATTGGGGAGGAGGGTCATTGAAATACTATTATTACTGCTCCTGCCAACACTCATATTGGACACTGAATTAATCATTTGGAATAAGTAGAAATGACATTGCTCAACTAACATTTCTTTACCAGGAAAAGCTTATTTTTAGCAGTTTTCTGTACCACTGGAAGCTTACACTATTCTTTTGTGATTCCTTTGGGCTCCTGTATCAGTCAGGATGGTCTAGGTTATGCTGCAGTAACAAATAAGCCCCGATTCTTAGTGCCATAAAAGAACAAGAGTTTATGTCTTATTCTTGTTGTGAGTCCATTGGGAGTTGGCTGCAGCCATACCAGAACCTGGTAGCGCAGCCCTCATTTGCGTTGGAGACGGGTCGCTAAAGCAGAGAGGAAGAGGAAAAACACAGGGGACCAAGCCTGATTTGAACGCTCTCTGCAGGAGGTTTCATGTGTCTCTTCCACACTTCCTTGATGAAAGCCTGTCACAGGGCTGCTCTCGATCTCTAAGGAGTGAAGAAGTACCTCCTACCACATGCAGAAGAAGGAACGTGAAAGCGTGGAGTGAATAGCACAGATCATCACATAGTTATCCTGCATCTTCAGAACCCCTGGCTGAGGTCTGAGGAATGCCCCACTCGATGCAGCAAGGACCCACCTCCCACTACGGATGCCAACAATGGCAGATACACGTGTCCTCAGACTCTCCTGCAGGTAGGTGACCCAGGCTCTGACAATCAGGGACATCCACCAGACATTTGGGATCTGCTGCTAGCGTCGCAGAGAAGGAGAGATTGCATGCAATCCACACTGACAGAGAGGGACGGGGCAGCAGTGGGATGCAGCCTCCAGAGGCCGTACTGGTGATGATATCATCAGGACACACTGCGGCATCCACGCCTAGTGATGGCTTCAGCTCTGCAGTGGAACCTGCACTGCACCCCTGCCCGTGGACCTCTAAGCCTCATGCTTTGGCTGTCCTAGAAATTCTAGTTGCTATCAATATCCTTTTTAAAAAACTGGGGTAAGATACAAATAACATATACCATCTAAACCACTCAATGGCATTAAGTACATTCACATTGTCATGCAACTATCACCCCCATCCATCTCCAGAACTCTTTTCACCTTGCAAAACTCGATACCTCTGAAGCAATGACTCTCCATTCTCCATTCCTCCAGCCCCTGGCAACCACCATTCTCCTTTCTGTCTCTATGGATTTGTCAATATCCTTTTAGTAAATCCCTTTTCTGCTTAAATTATCCCGAGTGGCTTCCGGTGCTTAGAGTGAAGAACTTGAGTGGTGTTGACTGTAAGTGCCCAGAGGGCAGTGGTTATATCCCTGTCCTGTTTGTTTCCTCACTGCCTGGTAGACAATTGTTGAGCTGAACAGTTGAAATGATTAGAAGCCCATCATTTCAAAATGAGGCTGCTCGAACAGGACGCTGAATAATCCACTTCAATGCTGAACACATAGCTTTTATGTTCTGCCTGTAGGATTAAAAAGAAAAATCCTTTTTTTTTTAATCAAGAAAGGCAAAGTGAACAGTTAATAAGCATTTGGTTTTCTGAAGAGATGATACATGAGAAATAGAGAATATATGTCCTTGTGATGTATTGATGCTTTTAAGGGACTTCAAAATAAATCTATTTGGCATAATAATCAGGAATGTGGGTATGAACAGCTGGTGTATTGCCTCATTCGAGCTATTGCTGTCAGATTCCACACTGGCTTCACAACTATTGAATCTGCAGGGAAATGTCATTTGATCTGAGATGCATTCTTTTTTAAAGAGGTTCAAACATCCAATAGAATCAATCCAACAACTAAAGAAAAAATGGGAAGGAATACTGAATGTGCCATTCAACAGAAATCCCTAAAAAGAAAGAGGGAGAGAGAAAGAACCTGCTGTAGATTGAAATATGTCCCCCCAAATTCATATGTTGAAGCCCTACTTCCCAACGTGGTGGTATTTAGAGTTGGGGTCTTTGGGAAGTAATTAGGGTTGGATTAGGTCATGAGGGTGGGGCCCTCATGATGGGATTAATGCCCTTGGAAGAAGAAGAAACACCAGAGAACTTGCTCACTCTCTCTCTCCACCATGTGAAGAACCAGCAAGAAACTGGCCATCTGCAAGCTAGGAAGAGAGTTCTCACCAGAAACTGACCACGCTGGCACCTTGGTCTTGGACTTCCAGCTTCCAGAACTATTGTTTACAACCCCCAGCCTCTCGTATTTTGTTATGGCAGCTTGAGCTAAGAACCTTTATATGTATCTTTTCTGATAATGGATCAGAAGCCTAACCATGGGGGCCATACATGACATTGAAGGAGTTCTACACCTTGGTCTATTGATACCTTGGGCAGGACAGTTGGTGGCCGTGGACGAGAGTCAACCCAACCTGTAGACTAGCTCTTGTCCAGGGAGTGTCTCAGAACAGCGTAGCTGTTGGAGGATTTCTTTCCTTGCTGATCACCTGAGCAGGTAGCATTTTTCTCATAGGTGGAAATCATTTGTCCATTCAAGATACATTTATTGTGCCAAGCATTGCCCTAAGGGCTAGGCATGTAGCAGCGAACAAGTCAAAGCAGGTTCCTACTCAGGAAGCTTGCACGTATGTATTTGGGTTGCCCAAAAAGTGCCTTTGGTTTTTAAGTAAAAATAAAAGACACATTTTTCATTTTCACCAAGAACTTTATTGAAAAACATATTCACCCTTTTGTTCCACTACCTTCTGACGTTTCTCAGGCAACTTCATAATTCCATCTTCCCAAAACTTTTTATCTTTTTGAGCAAAGAACTGTTCCAGGCGCCTTTTACAGTCTTCCAGCGAATTGAAAAATTTTCCATTAAGAGAATTTTATAAAGATCTAAATAAATGGAAATCCAAAGGTGCAATGTCTGGTGAATACAGCAGATGAATCAGAACTTCCCGGCCAAGCTGTAACTGTTTTTACCTGGTCATCAAAGAAACATGCGGTCTTGTGTTATCCTGATGGAAGATTATGCGTTTTCTGTTGATTAATTCCGGACGCTTTTCATCGAGTGCTGCTTTCAGTTGGTCTAATTGGAAGCAGTACTTGTTGGAATTAACCGTTTGGTTTTCTGGAAGGAGCTCATGATAGAGGCCTCCCTTCCAATCCCACCATATACACAACATGACCTTCTTTGGTTGAAGACCGGCCTTTGGCGTGGGGCCTGTTGGTTCATTTCCCTTGCCCCACGATCTCTTCCATTCCACATTATTGTACAGAATCCACTTTTCATTGCCTGTCACCATTTGTTTTAAAATGGAATGTTTTCATTACATTTAAGTAGATAATCACATGCAGAAATATGGTCAAGAAGGTTCTTTTTTGCTTAAATTATGTGGAACCCAAACATCAAAGTGACGAACATAGCCGAGCTGGTGCGAATGATTTTCAACGCTTGATTTGGACATTTTGAGTCTGTCGGCATCTCCCGCGTGGTATAACGTTGATTGTTCTCAATTAATGTCTCAATTTGATCGCTATCAACTTCAACTTGTCTACCCGATCGTGGAGCATCGTCCAGTGAGAAATCTCCAGCATGAAACTTTGCAAACCACTTTTGACACATTCGCTCAGTCACGGCACCTTCTCCATACACTGCACAAATCTTTTTTTTTGCAATTCGGTTGTGTTTTTGCCTTTCTTGAAATAATAAAGCATCATATGCCAAAAATGTTGCTTTTTTTCCTTCCATCTTCAATATTAAAATGGCTACAAAAAATTCACCAATTTTGATAAGTCTTTTATTAAATGCACGCTGACATGACAGCTGTCACATACAACCTAATAAAATTGCTTCGAATTGGACTTCCCTGGTGGTGCAGTGGTTAAGAATATGCCTGCCAATGCAGGGGACAAGGGTTCGATCCCTGATCTGGGAAGATCCCACGTGCCGCCCGTTCACCACAACTACTGAGCCTGCGCTTTGCAGCCCGCGAGCCACAACTACTGAAGCCGAGTGCCTAGAGCCTGTGCTCTGCAACAAAGAGTAGTCCCCACTTGGCTGCAACTAGGGAAAGCCTGCGTGCAGCAACGAAGACCCAATGCAGCCAAAAATAAATAAATAAACATTGCTTCAAATGAAGTTAAAGACAACTGAGTGCTATTAGAGCCATATTACGGACAAAACTGCATGAACCTTTGGGCCAATCCAAGTGGAAAGTCGAGATACGTGTTATGGAAAATATTTAGCTGCAAGGGGAAAGAGAAGGACAGAAGGACGTTATTTTAACTGGGCCGTCAGGGAGGCCACTCTGTGGAGGCATCACTTGAGTGATGTATCAGTGTAGGTCCAGTCAAGCCACAGAAACTGCAGCAGACACTTCCACAGGTGGGATTCAATACAGGAAATGGGTAACATAGCAGGGGTTGGGGGCTGACAAAAGTCAAAGGCACATGGAGGAACCCAGCAGTTGTAACTGCAGAAGCCACTGCCATGCTAGGACTGGGGACCAAGAGAGCAAGGTTGGGGTGATCAGTACCCAGAAACTCAGAAGAGGGGGCGCTGCCCAGCTGGTGCAGGTATATCAGGAGCCTGCAGGAGGGACTCTGCTGCTGGAACACGCGGGGCCGCCTCTGGGAGTACAGAAGAATTTCCGGTAAACCAACTGCTTCTGTGGGGATGAAGGGTCCCCAGCTGGATGCAGTGCCATGGCTGGGGGAGTCTGACCATGACAGCAAGCAAGCAGGGAGGAACAGGCTCATCTTCCTCCTGGCCACCTCCCTCTAGCGCTGACCCCCTCCCCCTCACTGGCTGAACCAGCCGGCAAAGGAGAAACACACTCGAAAGGGGCCCAGCCCTGGCATCACTGGGCAGAGCGTGGCAGGAGTGTTTGCAGCTGATTGAGGATAGCTCCGTAACCAGCATGAGCAGAGATCCAGATGAAGTGAGAGAATGGACCATGTTGATGCCTGGGGATAAAATATTTCAGACGGTGCAAGACCCAGAGAGGGGAGTACACCTGGTACCTTCAAGGAATGGCTCGTGTGGCGTGACCAGGGGTTACTTCTCTATTTTCCTTATATGATGGCTCACGTTTGCCAGGTAGAAATGCAAAGTCATATTTCCTTCTTTATTCCCCAAGTAAATTAGCTGAGTCCCGCTATTGTCTGATTCTCTAAAGAGTTTCTTAGAACCTGTCATTAAGCAATTATTATACTAGTCGCCTACATTTTATGGCCCTCCTGAAGATGCTAAACACTAGGTGTGGGTTATTATTTTTTTTTTAATGTCAAAAAGTTATAGAGACTGATACTGCCATAAGCACTCACTTTCTAATTTATCTCTCATCTGGGATCTTCTTTCTCTCTCCTGCCTGGTACAGATGCAAGTCCAGACCATTGGCAGCCATCTTGCAACCATGAGGTAACCATGGAGATGAAAGTCACTCTCTAAGGATGAAGGAGCCGGAAGATGAACAAAGGCTCAGGAACAAGTTAAATCATGGAGTTGAAGCATCGCCTTGGCTTTCCTCTCTCTCGACTTCTTGCTATCTGACCAAATAGATGATTGTTGATATTTTAACTCAGTAAAGTTTGAAACTGGTTTGTTAGCTACTAAGAAAGAAAAGTCCTGCCAGATAAAGTAAGGCACAAAGAGTTCATGATAACCTCCTGTGACACATGAAATGGTTGTATCATCTCCTTTTGGCTGTGAAACTCCTGTCATCTCTTCAGACAGATTTGCAATCCCTTTTGCCACGAGCTGCACTGCTTGGCGTGTGGTAGCCAAGCCTTTTGCTCTTATCTCCGCTTCATCTCTGTGTGGGTGTCTTCTTTACTTGGATCCCTGAAAGCACTTGGATGTTGCTTGGGAAGAAAAACGTGGACCTGGAGTCCTTCCTCTAAGACAAATATTTGTGATATCATATCTAGTCTCACTTTCCAAAGCCAAATCATAGTGTCGTTTTGTCGATAACATTTCTACCACCGCTAAACTCAACACAGGGAGAGTGCTGACAACGTGCGGTAGTCAATGCAGTAGTAAAAGGGTGAACAGCTGCAACCAACTTTGAGCCCAGGCAGGAATAATGACAACTATGTCACAACTGCCATCTGCCCCCTCTCCCCTCCCCTCAGCTCCAAGACACCCTTGAGCACAGAGCAAGTGTAGATTTCATGGATGACAAATGTGTCTTAGAATCAATGAAATACAGACCAAGTCCTTAATGAAGGTTGCTGTAACCATTGAAATTGTTATTTTACCACCACTGAGGGCAGGTGTGTGACTATTTCATGACTGAATTTGAGATACGCTTGAAAAGGAAAAACCAAGAGTGGGTCTTTAAAAATCTAACTGTTAGATTAATTTGGTTTTTTTCTTTGTAGAGGTACTTTGTTATTTTTTTAAATTGAAGTATAGTTGATTTACAATGTTGTGTTAGTTTCAGCAAAGTGTACAGCAAAGTGAATCAGTTATATATGTATTCTTTTTCAGATTCTTTTCCCTTATAGGTTATTACAAAATACTGAGTAGAGTTCCCCGTGCTATACAGTAGGTCCTTGTTATTTCTCTATTTTGTAGATAGTAGTGTGTGTATGTTGATCCCAAACTCCTAATTTATCCCTCCCTCCCTTTTCCCTTTGGTAACCATAAGTTTGTTTTCTTTTTTTATATAAAACTATTTTTTTATTGGAGTACAGTTGATTTACAATGTTGTGTTAGTTTCTCCTGTCCAGCAAAGTGAATCAGTTATACATACACATATATCCACTCTTTTTTAGATTCTTTTCCCACACAGGTCATTACAGAGTATCGAGTAGAGTTCCCTGTGCTCTACGGTACGTCCTCATAAGTCTGTTTTCTATGTCTGTGGGTCTAATTCATTTTAAATTAGCATTCATACCCCCAAAATTGGGCGGGGGGGTATTTGAGTAGGGTAAACAATCTAACCATGGGTAAACCAATCAGTGAAATTACCAAACGCATGAGAAAACATTTCAGCTGGTTACATGGATTCTGCGGAATTTGGTTTTGAGGACAGGGCCAGGGCCACCTGCATCTCCGTCCTATGACCTTGTCACTCATCTCTTGTTCACTTCTGCCCCCGCATGCTCAGCGACCAGCTCTGAGGTCCCTCCGCCGAGACCCTGACTGTCCATCCAGGCTTTCCCT
Source organism: Aethalodelphis obliquidens (assembly GCF_003676395.1). Taxonomy (NCBI): domain Eukaryota; kingdom Metazoa; phylum Chordata; class Mammalia; order Artiodactyla; family Delphinidae; genus Aethalodelphis; species Aethalodelphis obliquidens. The sequence continues at coordinate 22,228,687 of NW_020837972.1, forward strand.
CCTGTCCCCCTCCTTTGCGTTGCTGCCCAGGTCTTCCTCCATCCATGTCGTCTTCCCTGAATCACACACCCTGCGTGGCTCTGTCTGCTGCTCCCAGCACCACCACTCCACACCCGTGTGGGATGAGCAGTTCGACCCTGCCCAGCACCCCCACTGTATCCTGCCCCCCCCCCCACCGCTCTGGGCCCTGCCCACCCGCCTCCCTCTAGCTCCTCCGTGGACTGTGGCCCGTCCTCTCCCATACGTGCAGTGCCCTCAGGGGACCTGCGCTGCTTCTCTCCCTCCCCCTGGGGCCATGCTTATTCATCCTCGAAATCAGCGTTTTTCAAACATTTCTGACCACAGGTTTTGGTCAGAGAAGCACTTGATGTCATAATTGTATAGCATTTGACCTATACATATATCACTCTGACATGCCCTCTGATATTATGATATTTTTCATTCTGTTTTATTTATCTTGATAAAAATGTATTAATTAAAAAAAAAAGACTTCTGGGAGGACAGCTGACTATGGCATGGAGTTAGCATGAGAGGTTTTTTGAACCCACTGGATACTGGTCCAAGCCACCTACGATCCCCGCCTGGACAGTAACAATGGCCTCCCCTCCTGACTGGCCTCCCTGCCTCCCTGCCCTCCCCCCAACCCTCACTCACTCTCTTCTCAGTACAGTGGCCCTCTGTGTTCTTGCTTTCACTCAGCTTCGGAGCCAAAGTCCCCACTCAGCCTCAAGGCCCTGCCGGCTCTGTCTTCCCCTTCTGAGGGCAGCACCCACACTCCCTCGTCCCCTCCACTTATCCGCAGTGCCTCCTGGGGGGGCTCCAAACCCACTTCTGCCTGGAGTTTTTTGCATTTGCTCTGCCCTCTGGCAACTGCGTGGCTGGATTTGAAAGCTATTTAAGGAGGTTAGTAGCTAGGACTTGGCTATGAGGTGAGAGTGAAAAGCTGCTCTGCCCCACGCGTGGGGTGGAGGGTGCAGGGCCTTTTTCTGCAGTGGCACCACTGGACGAGGCCCAGGCTGGGCGGGGTAAGACCGTGACTTCAGTTCTGAACGTGTTGAAGTTGAGATACCTGTGAGTCATCCAAAAGGAGACAGCAAGGAAGCAGACAGATATTCAACGACATGACAATCAGAGGAGAGGTCCGGAGGAGAGATGTGAATTCACATCTGTTTACTTACGTGACCTCCATGCGGGCGTTAAGCGAAGCCAGGTGGGTGGATGAGATGAGAAATAGTGTAGTGAGGTGGCCAAGGACCAGCCTTGAAGAACTGCGACAGAGAGTGACCTTGAAGAACAGGATGAGCTTACAGAGGAGAGGCGGAGAGAGGCCCGGGGCGGGGTGCCGAATCAGAGCGGAGGGTGGATGAAGAAGGACGTGGCCAGTGGGGAGGGAAGCAGCAGACCTGTTTCACAAGCTTCCCCATCTTAGGTGGAGATGGACAGTGCCCACTTTCTAAGGTTGTCTCGGGAAGTAAATGAAACATGACATACGCTAAGGGTCAGCATCACGTGTGGCACGTATCAGAGGCTCTTACATGGAGATGGCTCTTCTGATGGGCGTGTTCCCTAGGACTAGTGTAGCTATTCATCCCAGTTTGCCCAGAACGGTCCTGGCTGACACCTGCGGTCCTGGTGTCATTGCGAACAGTACCAAAGATCATTCTCCAAAGATCCCCATTTGGCCTGTAAATGATATGTTCACCCCACCTATGATGTGGACCGTTAGAAGGACAGGGATAGCACAGCTTAGATGAGTTACAAAATAACTCCCAACAGGAGGATCCCATAGAGAGCCTGCTTCAGGACCAAGAGTATCAAGTCAGGCTCCCAAATGAGACATTCCCAGTTATTCACGCAATAAAATAAATAAAATCCAATGTCAAATAAAATCCAATGTCAAGGTTTTAAAAACAGATGACATTTTTTAGCCTAAAACCACCTACAGATATTTTCACATTTAAATAGCCTTGTAAATGAAATTCCATTGTGAAATGCAGCTTTAATAGTCTAGCCTTGAAGAAAAAATATCCTATCATGGAGATTTCTTTCCACTCGTAAATGAGACATGCATTTATGGAGCATGCAGACTTTTTATTTTTAATTTATATTCCTTTGATAAATAGCTATCTATGGTGACGAATATTCTATCCCTTTCTGCAGAGCCTCAGAGATCACATCCTTTTCACAGGATGCGATGTTATAGATCATCTTACACTGATTGATTAATTCTCAGCCAGAGGTATTAAAAAAGATTTATAGTATGTGAGAAGCATAAGATTGTTTAAAAAGAGCCTTTGATGTTTACAAACAAAAATACTTTATTTCATCGCTGAGAGGTAATTTTTTTTAAAGTTGAGATACTAGGACATGTTTAAAAGAGGAGAGAAAACGAAGATGAGAGTGACAGCATTATTCATTTAAAAATAATTTGTTACATTTTTTAAAGAAATCTGACCATTGTGCAAAAAAAGGAGACACCTCCCCCGCTGAGGACACCCCACCGGAAAATAAACACAACTGACCCAACTTAGAAGGATATAAATTGTGTGGTAAAGTGACAGTAATATGGGTTGATTCTCAAGGGAAATTCCAAGACGGCCAAATAATTTTGTTAAAATATAGATTTTTTGTTTTACAAAGATCTTGGCAAGATCTGAAGAAAATAAACTATTCTCAAGGATCTAGAATCTTAAAAATAAATTTATCGAGCTATCCCTCACAGGCAATAAAATTCAGCCTTTTTAAGTTTACGATTCAGTGGGGTTTAGTATTTTCACAGAGTTGGGCAACCATCACCACTATCTAATTTTAGAACATTTTCATCAGCACCGAGAGAATTCATATAACCATTAGCAGCCACACGCCCTTCTATGTCTCCCCAGGCCGAGGTATCCATTAACTTACTTTCCGTCTTTGTGGTTTTGCCTATTCAAGACATTTCATATAAGTGGAATCATATACTATGTGGTCTTTTACTCCTGGCTTCTTTCACTCAGTGGAATATTTTCAAGGTTCATCCGTATTGTAACAGGTATCAGTATTCCCTTCCTTTTTTTTTTTTTTTTTTTAGTTTTGTGTAGTTTATCTCTTTCATATCATGTCTTAACTTTCAAAACTTAAAGAGACAATACTTTAAAGAATATTCTTTGATTTAATTATTTTTTTGAATTTCATTTTATTTTTTATGCAGCAGGTTCTTATTAGTTATCCATTTTATACATATTAGTGTATACATGTCAATCCCAATCTCCCAATTCATCTTCCGCCCCACCCCCGGTTTCCCGCCTTGGTGTCCATATGTTTGTTCTCTACATCTGTGTCTCTATTTCTGCCTTGAAAACCGGGTCATCTGTACCATTCTTCTAGATTCCGTATATGTGCGTTAATATATGATATTTGTTTTTCTCTTTCTGAGTTACTTCACTCTGTATGACAGTCTCTAGGTCCATCCACATTTCTACAAATGACCCATTTTCGTTCCTTTTTATGGCTGAGTAATATTCCATTGTACATATGGGCCACATCTTCTTTATCCATTCATCTGTTGATGGGTACTTAGGTTGTTTCCATGACCTGGCTATTGTAAATAGTGCTGTGATGAACATAGGGGTGCATGTGTCTTTTTGAATTATGGTTTTCTCAGGGTATATGCCCAGTAGTGGGATTGCTGGGTCATATGGTAATTCTGTTTTTAGATTTTTTTTTTTTTGCAGTATGCAGGCCCCTCACTGCCATGGCCTCCCCTGCCGCAGAGCACAGGCTCCAGAAGCGCAGGCCCAACGGCCACAGCTCACAGGCCCAGCCGCTCTGTGGCACATGCGATCCTCCCAGACCGGGGCATGAACCCGCATCCCCTGCATCGGCAGGCGGACTCCCAACAACTGTGCCACCAGGGAAGCCCTAATTTTAGTTTTTTAAGGAATCTCCATACTGTTCTCCATAGTGGCTGTATCGATTTACATTCCCACCAACAGTGCAAGAGGGTTCCCTTTGTTTATAGATTTTCTGATGATGCCATTATGTTGAGGTAGTTTCCCTCTATGCACACTTTCTGGAGAGTTTTTATCATAAATGGGTGTTGAATTTTGTCAAAAGCTTTTTCTGCATCTATTGAGATGATCATATGGTTTTTATTCTTCAGTTTGTTAACAAGGTTTATCACATTGATTGATTTGCATATATTGAAGAATCCTTGCGTCCCTGGGATAAATCCCACTTGATCATGGTGTATGATCCTTTTAATGTGATGTTGGATTCTGTTTGCTAGTATTTTGTTGAGGATTTTTGCATCTATATTCATCAGTGATAGTGGTCTGTAATTTTCTTTTTTTTGTAGGATCTTTGTCTGGTTTTGGTATCAGGGTGATGGTGGCCTTGTAGAATGAGTTTGGGAGTGTTCCTTCCTCTGCAGTTTTTTGGAAGAGTTTGAGAAGGTGTTAGCGCTTCTATAAATGTTTGATAGAATTCACCTGTGAAGCCATCTGGTCCTGGAATTTTGTTTGTTGGAAGATTTTTAATCAGTTTCAATTTCATTACTTGTGGTTCATCTGTTCATATCTTCTATTTCTTCCTGGTTCAGTCTTGGAAGGTTAGACCTTTCTAAGAATTTGTCCATTTCTTCCAGGTTGTCCATTTTATTGGCATAGGGTTGCTTGTAGTAGTCTCTGAGAATGCTTTGTATTTCTGTGGTGTCCATTGTAACTTCTTTCTCATTTCTAATTTTATTGATTTGAGTCCTCTCTCCCTCTTTTTCTTGATGAGTCTGGCTAATGGTTTATCAATTTTGCTTATTTTCTCAAAGAGCCAGCTTTTAGTTTTATTGACCTTTGCTATTGTTTTCTTGGTTTCTATTTCATTTATTTCTGCTCTGATCTTAATGATTTCTTTCCTTCTACTAACTTTGGGTTTTCTTTATTCTTTCTCTAGATCCTTTAGGTGTAGGGTTACATTGAGATTTTTCTTATTTCTTGAGGTAGGATTGTATTGCTATAAACTTGCCTCTTAGAACTGCTTTTGCTGTATTGCATAGGTTTTGGATCTTCGTGTTTTCCTTATCATTTGTCTCTAGGTATTTTATGACTTCCTCTTTGATTTCTTCAGTGATCTCTTGGTTACTTAGTAACGTACTGTTTAGCCTCCATGTGTTTGTGTTTTTTATGGTTTTTTCCCTGTAATTGATTTCTAATCTCATAGTCTTGTGGTCAGAAAAGATGCTTGATATGCTTTCAATTTTCTTAAATTTACCAAGGCTTGATTTAGGACCCATGATGTGACCTATCCTCGAGAATGTTCTGTGTGCACTTGAAAAGAAAGTGTAATCTGCTGTTTTCGGTTGGAATGTCCTATAAATATCAATTAAATCTATCTGGTCTGTTGTGTCATTTAAAGCTTCTGTTTCCTTATTTATTTTCATTTTGGATGATCTGTCCATTGGTGTAAGTGAGGTGTTAAAGTCCCCCACTATTATTGTCTTACTGTGGATTTCCTCTTTTATAGCTGTTAGCAGTTGCCTTATGTATTGAGGTGCTCCTATGTTGGGTGCATAAATATTTATAATTGTTATATCTTCTTCTTGGATTGATCCCTTGATCATTATGTAGTGTCCTTCCTTGTCTCTTGTAATGTTCTTTATTTTAAAGTCTATTTTATCTGATATGAGTATTGCTACTCCAGCTTTCTTTTGATTTCCATTTGCATGGAAAAACTTTTTCTATCCCCTCAATTTAAGTCTGTATGTGTCCCTAGGTCTGAAGTGGGTCTCTTGTAGACAGCATATAGATGGGTCTTGTTTTTGTATCCATTCAGCAAGCCTGTGTCTTTTGGTTGGAGCATTTAGTCCATTTACATTTAAGGTAGTTATTGATATGTGTGTTCCTATTACCATTTTCTTAATTATTTTGGGTTTGTTTTTGTAGGTCTTTTTCTTGTCTTGTGTTTCCCACTTAGAGAAGTTCCTTTAACATTTGTTGTAGAGTTGGTTTGGTGATGCTGAATTCTCTTAGTTTTTGCTTATCTGTAAAGCTTTTGATTTCTCCATGGAATCTGAATGAGATCCTTGGTGGGTAGAGTAATCTTGGTGGTAGGTTCTTCCCTTTCATCACTTTAAATATATTGTGCCACTCCCTTCTGGCTTGTTGAGTTTCTGCTGAGAAATCAGCTGTTAACCTTATGGGAGTTCCCTTGTATGTTATTTGTCGTTTTTCCCTTGCTGCTTTCAATAATTTTTCTTTGTCTTTAATTTTTGCCAATTTGATTACTATGTGTCTTGGCGTCTTTCTCCTTGGGTTTATCCTGCCTGGGACTCTCTGTGCTTCCTAGACTTGGGTGGCTATTTCCTTTCCCATGTTAGGGAAGTTTTCAACTATAATCTCTTCCAATATTTTCTTGGGTCCTTTCTCTCTCTCTTCTCCTTCTGGGACCCCTATAAAGTGAATGTTGATGTGTTTAATGTTGTCCCAGAGGTCTCTTAGGCTGTCTCCATTTCTTTTCATTCTTTTTTCTATTCCACAACAGTGAATTCCACCACTCTGTCTTCCAGGTCACTTATCCGTTCTTCTGCCTCAGTTATTCTGCTATTGATTCCTTCTAGTGTAGTTTTCATTTCAGTAATTGTATTGTCATCTTTGTTCTTTAACTCTTCTAGGTCTTTTTAAACATTTCTTGCATCTTCTCGATCTTTGCCTCCATTCTTTTTCCGAGGTCCTGGATCATCTTCACTATCATTATGCTGAATTCATTTTCTGGGAGGTTGTCTATCTCCACTTCATTTAGTTGTTTTTCTGGGGTTTTATCTTGTTCCTTCATCTGGTACATAGCCCTCTGCCTTTCCATCTTGTCTATCTTTCTGTGAATGTGGTTTTTGTTCCACAGGCTGCAGGATTGTAGTTCTTCTTGCTTCTGCTGTCTGCCCTCTGGTGGATCTCCCTTCCTTTTAATGACTGAGTAATACTCCATTTTATAGGCATACCACATTTTGTTTATTCATTTGTCCATTAATGAACATTTCGGTTGTTTCCACTTTTGGGCTATTTGGTACAAGTTTTGAACTAAACATAAAATTTCAATTCTCTTTCAGAATGTTTCCTCGCACAATTCAGGAGTCCGGAAGTCTGAAATCAAGGTGTTGGCAGGGCCAGGGTCCCTCCAGAGGTTCTAGGGGAGGACCCTTCCTTGCTTTTTCCAGAGGCTGGTGGCCACCAGCATCCTGTGTTCCTTGGCTCCTGACTGTATCCCTCCAATCTCTGCCTCTGTCTTCCCACAGCTTTCCTTTCTGTGTGTCTCTCTGTTCTCTCTTCCTGTGATAAGGACACCAGTCATTGGATTTTGCTCCACCACCACCCCCAAATCTAGGATGATTTCATCTCAAGATCTTCAACTGTGTAGATCTGCAAAGACTCTATTTCCAAATAAGGTCACATTCTGAGATTTTGTGTGGATACGAATTGTGGTGGGGGGGCGGATATTACTTGATCCGCTAGGTGGCATCACCCAGGCCTCCTTTCTGACTGCTTTTGAGTTGGGTTCAGTCAGTGGGGCACCGGCCAGAAACCAGCGGGCAGGAGGAGATTAGGGTGGGGTGTTTCTTTCTACAGCCTCTCGTCTCTGCATCCTAGGGGTTTGGCAGTGGCTGTGTCCCCGCCCACCTGCACTTCCTCCGACCAAGCCCACCTCAAAGGCTCTAGGCCCCAGTGGACCCTGCCTCTCTCCCCCTCTTGCCCCTGAAGGTCTGGGGTGCTAACACTCTGTACTGTTTTGTGCCCCTCGGTGGCCCCCTCTCTTCTGCTGTTTCCCTTAACCCTAGGAACCTTTGTAGGAACTCCCTTTGCTAAAATATCCTCCAATGAACATCTGAACCAAAGAAATTCTTTTCCTGCTGAGACCCTGACTGATACAAACATTATATTTACTTACTTTTCCCAGAGGAAGAGATAAAGATCATCTTTACTGGGATGAGTGACTTTTTTCACTTTATCTACAAAATAGCAAAACGTGAGTGTGCTGTGCTCAGCTCTGCACTCTAGCAATAATTCTAAATTAGAGTTAGCTCTAAAAAAGGGGAGTCTTTTTTAAATTTTTATTTTATATTGGAGTATAGTTGATTAAAAATGTTGTGTTCATTTCAGGTGTACAGCAAAGTGATTCCGTTATACATATACATGTATCTATTCTTTTTCACATTTTTTCCCATTTAGGTTAACACAGAATATTCAGCAGAGTTCCCTGTGCTATGCAGTAGGTCCTTATTGATTATCCACTTTAAATATAGCAGTGTGTATATGTCAATCCCAAACTCCCAATCTATCCCTCCACCCACCATTCCCCCCGATAACCGTAAGTTTGTTCTCTATGTCTGTGAGTTTGTTTCATTTGTATCATATTTTTAGATTCCACCTATAAGTGATATCCTATGATATTTGTTTTTCTCTGTCTGACTTACTTCACTTAGTATGATCATCTCCAGGTCCATCGATGTTGCTGCAAATGGCATTATTTCATTCTTTTTTATGGCTGAGTAGTATTCCATTGTGTATCTGCACCACATCTTCTTTATCCATTCCTCTGTCAGTGGATGCTTAGGTTGCTTCCATGTCTTGGCTATTGTAAATAGAGCTGCAGTGAACACTGGGGTGCATGTATATTTTCAAACCATGTTTTTCTCTGGGTATATGCCCAAGAGTGGGATCGCTGGATCATATGGTAGCTTTATTGTCAGTTTTTTTAAGGAACCTCCATACGATTCTCCACCATGGCTACACCAATTTACATTCCCACCAACAGTGCAGGAGCATTCTAAAGAAAGGGGTCTTAAAGGACAGATGTTTTAGTTAAATCAGCTATGATTTTCACTCTCTTCCCAAGCTGTTTAGTTCTTCGGTGTCTCTCCCATCCTGGGCACTATCTTGCCCATCAATCCTTTTGGTTTGCTTACCAAGCACTGTTGGTGTCCTGTTTGGTAATATCCCTCTGAGGAACCAATCCTACAAACCGTCCCTTTGCTGCCACTTTCTGCCATGCTCGCTGGGCCTGGAAAAGGGAAGGAGCTCTATGATTCCAGTTGTGAGGCCTGGCTGCCAGAGACCAGAGCACACCCATCTGGGAGACACGGATTCATTTCTGAAGGAAGAGGGTCTCATATTTATAACCCCCTACGGAAGTTAAGTGAGGAAATAACCTTGCCTGAACCAAGAGACCGACAGATACCGTCTCTCCCAGAAAAGTCATTTCAGAAAGACACAGCTGAGAACGAGGGCCTCTAGAAACGGGGCTGTTCATTACATGTTGACAGTATGATACTGGCCAGACAGTTCCTCAGAATGATTGGGTAAATCATTCATATGTATGCTGTTTGCTCTTATATGCCACTTTTTTTTTCATTAAAAATGTACTCTGACCTTTTCACAAGCCATGAAGGATCCTTTTGTGACTTATAGATAATTATTGCACAGATTTCCATTCAATGTCTGTTATTAATTAGCCAGTCACTTCTCATTGGGCATCTGACTTGTTTGCAGATTTTCAATACTATGGGTAGTGCTGTAACATCTTTGTTACCTGTACATTTTTGAGCTTATTTTTGGCTGTCTCCTTAAGCCAAGTTTCTCGTGGTAGAATTCATATGTCAAAGGTTTGCATGCTTTTAATTTTGATATACTTTGCCTAAATGCCCTCTGGAAATATTGTGCTAATGTAGATACTCACTAATGGGTTATTATCTTTCTAGACTTCGCAGTGTGACGAGTATAAAATGAAATACCTTTGTTCTTGCATTTCTTTGATTACTAGTGAAAGTTACTATTTTTTTAATATTATTATTAGGCATCTGAGTGAATATCTATTCTTTTTTGTGTGTGTGTGTGGTACGCGGGCGTCTCACTGTTGTGATCTCTCCCGTTGCGGAGTACAGGCTCCGGACGCGCACGCTCAGCGGCCATGGCTCACGGGTCCAGCCGCTCCGCGGCATGTGGGATCTTCCCGGACCGGGGCACGAACCCGTGTCCCCTGCATCGGCAGGCGGACTCTCAACCACTGCGCCACCAGGGAAACCCTGAGTGAATATCTATTCTTCACCCGGCTTTTCTATCGGGTATATCAGCTATACTTTGTTGATTAATAAGAAGTGTTTATATTTTCAAAATTTTAAACCTTGATCAGAAATATTTTTCCTTGTGAGTCATTTGAGTTTTCAGTTTGTCTTAAAATTCTTTAATTTTATGGAAAAGTTTAAATGTTTATGCGATCATGTATATCAATTTTTTCTTGATATCCTTTGAGAGAATTGCCTTTTTTATCCTTGGAAAAGTATTCTTCCCCATGGAAACACAGATATATTCATGTAATATTGTGTCCTAGTATTTCCTCGGTTTCATTTTTTACATTTACATATTCAGACCATCTAAAATGTATTTAGAGAAGGTTATAAATTGGGGGTTTCCATGAATTAATGTTGTTCTAAATGGTTATCTAATTGTGCCAAAACAAGTTATTAAGTAATTCACCCCTTACCTCTGATTTGAAATGCTATCTTTATCCTTATTTGGTCTTGGTCTTGTGCTTAACTTTGTATCCTGTTCCAATGACTGTTCAAAACCTTGCCAGTCCCCCTCTATCTTAGTTACTAAAATTTAAAAAAAAACTCTATCTCTATCTACCTATCTATCTATCTATCTATAAAATCAGTAACGTAAGTTCTTCCTTGTTATTCTTTTGCAAAACACACTTAACTTTGTAACAGTCTGTAAGTAATATGGACCTACTGTACAGCACAGGGAACTCTACTCAATACTCTGTAATGGCCTGTAAGGGAAAAGAATCTAAAAAAAGAGTGGGTATATGTATATGTATAATTGATTCACTTCACGGTACACCTGAAACTAACACAACATTGTAAATCAACTCTACTCCAATAAAAATTAAAAGAAATAGAATAAATAAATAATTTTGTATCAGTCTGGGTATAATCAGGAGACAGAAACTGCACCATGATTTAAAGAAGGAAAGTTTAATATGAAGAATCATGTAATTATGATAAAAGATTGACTCTAAGATACAGAGTACCTTAGCACTGCCAGAGAAAGGGCAAGGAAGGACACGTCAGAGGGCCCCTCCTTAGCCTGGGCTCAGACCTCACTGGAGAGAGTGCAGGGGGAGCTCTTTGGATGACAGAGAGGTTGCCTGGTTTGCAGAAGTTGCGAGGCCAGTCACTGGGGTGGCAGGAAGCCCCCTGCTGAGGCACAGGTGAGTCCCAGCCAGTGCCCAGGTACACGGCATGCAGAGAGAGGGAGATGCCAGTACAGGCAGGAGACTGGAGCCCACAGTGTCTATGCCAATGGTTGTGGGAGCTGATTGCTAGGTTGGGCCAGGGTTCAAGGGTGCTGAGGAACCGTGTGTTCTGGGGGCATGGCCGAAGCAGAATGTCACTACCCATTACACCTTGTGCCATGTTATTCTTCTACATGCAGGTTAGAATCATTTTTATCTAGTCCCAAAATTGATCCCATTGGAAGTGAATTAAATATTTTCATTATTTTAGAGAAATTGATGTCCCTGTAATTCTCAGTATTCTTGTCCCGGAATACATATTTCTCTCCATTATTTTTATAGCCATCAGCAAAAATTCAGGGTTTCTTCCTGTATATTGTTTATTCCTTTTAGTCTCTTCCTTTTTGCTACTTATATCTCATTTCTATTTCTTGTCTTCTTGTATTAGCTAAAGCATGATCAAATATGAAGAGTGATATTTAAAATCTTTGATTCTGATGCTATGGGAATGTCTTCACCTTAGTTTAAGGTTAATATTCATTATCATGTCAAGGCCGTATCTCACTGTTCCTATAGCTTCCTCTGTGTTCTATCAAATGCCTCTCTAGCATTTATCGGGCTGATCAAGTGGTTTTCCTTCTTTTACCCATTTCATGGGATGAATTACATTAATAGGTTTCTAAATAATGAGCTATCCTTGTTCCATCAAATTCAGACTTAATCGGCCATGGGGCATGATCTTTCAGCTTAGTACTGATTTTGATTTTCTAATATTTTGTTTGGGATTCAGAGATCTTTCCCTGTAAAGGGGAATAATCTCTATTTTCTTTCTTGAACTGTTAGGTTTGGGAATTGGGATTAGGCTGGTTTGTGAAACAATCTGGGAAGGAGTCCATCTTTTTCTACGTGTATAAACGAATGAGTTTTCAAGTTTTGGAATCTGAACTCAACAGTCTTTCCTATCATTCCCTCTTCCCAATCCCTGTGCACCCTCATGCTTCTGGTCCATGTCACCTCAGATTCCTAAGCAGTGTCTCTCAGCCTCCAGTCTCTGCCCCTGCAAAGCTCACTGTAGGCGTTACGCTTCAAAACCTGGCCCCAGACCCATGCCTTCAGTCACCAACCTACACGAGGATCCTGTGTCCAACAGTGAGTTTCAACTGCCTGGCCCTACCACTTGCTGTGTGACCAAAAGCAAGTTGCATAACCTCTCTGTGCCTCTTTCCCGATTTGTAAAAGAGAATCATAGTAGCCCCTTTGTGTTCATTTCCTGTGGGTTTATTGCGGAGAGATGAACACAGAAATTACAAGTAAGCATCACTGCTGTTGGACAGTGTTGCTTGCTGACTCTAATTTTTTCAGTTGAGCTTGTATTTTGTATATCTTTGTTTTTCCCATTTCACTTTTCTGGGAATTTATTTTTATCCTGTTTTACAAAAGTGGCAGTCTGTTGCACATTGGAAGTAAACACTTACACAACATTCCCCCACTATTGATAGTGTGGGAAGACTACTTTAAAGAGCCTGGGCAGTTCACCTCTCCGGAAACTCCAGAGTCCTGCGGATCACGCTTGAGACAAAGTCAAGACCAGCAGGGCTGTGCTTACACTGCTCGCCCATCGTATGTGAAATACGTCACATTTAAAGGATCTTGTTAGGTATCTAACATCCTCAACACCAAACTGAGGCTTAGACATGTATTTGCATAAACCACATGAGGGCTCAGATCTGCGAAGCAGCAAAGACAATTCAAACGTGGAGCTCTCAAGTGCTGAAACACACACTCTTGCCATGTGACTGGTGAACTTGGCGGGGGGCAGCGGAGGAGGGACAGGAAGCAGGGTGGAGATGGGAGATGATCTGTCTTGATGACTGATGAGCAGATGCCGCTCTCTCCATCGCCAGCCTTCTTCTCCGGGCACAATTAGATAGATTCCTCATCTAGGCACAGTGAACCCACACGCGCCCTTTTTTTGCAAAACCAGGGCACTATCTCAAATATTAAGTAAGAATCAAGAGGTGTTGAGCCATTCCGTCAGCCCATAACCAAAGCACCAGAATGATGGTAGTTAGAAAAAGCAACCTTTCAAACCTTATCCAGGGTGCCAGTCATCTTTTTATTTTTTTTTAAAAAAAAATGACAAAATGTAGTTCCAAGATCCAATATTTCAGATGCTCCGATTCATCCTGAGCTGCAAGACAATATTTTCTCCAGCATAAGCCTGTCTGCGGATTAAAGGCAAACATTTCAAAAATTATTCTGTAGCTTAAGAAAACATACTTCAACAATTACTGTTTCCTTTTCCATGTAACCAAATTCACTGTACATTACAACTTTAAAGCTGAGATCTAAGGTTTTGATCAGCCCTTTAATCCTGCCTGTGGCTTCGAGTCCTTCCTGCTCTTTATGAGAAGGGCTCCAGGCCAGCAGCTGTCTGAGAAAAAAAAAAAAAAAAAAAAAAAAAAGGAGAAAAAGAGGGGAAAAAAAGAGGAAGAACTTAGCTGACTGGGAACAAAGTTCTAAGGCATTAAAAAAGGTTAAACCGTGGCATTTAAAAATCTGACACTTGAAGAAGACGTAACTTAATGACATGACTCCACCTCTGTGCTCTTCAGAGAGCTTTAGGTCAAATGAAATCACGAAAGAGAGAAGTGGCATTGAATCTCCTTCTTGTCCAGTAAGTTGAAAACATTTTCTATACCAGGACCACCTAACATCGTTTTCAGAAATTGAATCTGCTTTTGTCTTTATTTGGTGTGTCACGTTCCAGATTTACCCAACTTTTCTTTTTTTTCTTCATTCACTGCTCTTCCTCTAGGTCAGCTTAGTTTCACTCCTGTGTATTAAGACGATGCCATCATGGGGGGCGGGGCAGGGGATGGAACCCAACAAGATTGCTGAAATCGTAGCTCATGATTCAATGCAGATGCTTCATAAAACACGGATTCGTGCACAGGCATTTGAATTACGACTCATAACTTACTAGTAGGTGACCTTGAGCAAGTTGATTTCTCTCTCTGGGCTCTCCACGCTACCATCAGTAAACTGGTCCCAGGAATATCTACCTTGCAGGATGACTAGGAAAACGAAGTGAGATGAGAAAGGTCCAGTGCCTACACCACCACCTAGCACTCAGGTTTTGCTCATGACACGTGTTGTATAGACCAGGGCTCCATGCTTCAAAGTGCAGCCACCAAGTTTATTGTCACTCAGGCAAAAAGTTGCCTTAGAAGCTCCACAGAGAAGGAGACTTACAGAGCCAGACCCTCTTAGAAAAAGAGAAAACGCCCTGATTCTACATCTGTCCCTCAAAATCTACCTTAGGGCGTCAGGAGACTTTAGTGTCAAACGTACCAGCTGAAAGAGGAAGTTCAGGTTCAAGGGTGTCCTGAGAAGTCTCTCCCTTTCCTTTTCCTTATTCCCCTCCCACTTTCACACCATTTGCTTATTCATCAGAAATGTTGATTTCCTGCTCAGGATCTTGGAGAGTGGATTTAACACAAAATCTGAGACCCTGCTGTCTCCCAATAAAAATCAAGTGAGTAACAAGATTACGGTTCTGAAACAACTCCTGACATCCTAATGCCAGCCTGGTCCTGTTATATGTTCCAGATTTTCTTAAACAGGTCCAGGCCGTGTCAAAACACGGCAACATGTAAAGATTCTCAAATGAAGGTCAACCCGACCCTTAGCGGCTTGGGAAGGTCTTCCGTTCCTGCGCCTTCAGCTCAAGTCATCATATCTTACAAATCACACAAAGAGGTGGTGTTCAGACCCGTTCAAAAGTCCACTTCTATTTACCTGAGCTAACGCCTCCTGGGAAAGCTGAATAAACCAGATGCTCGCTGGATTCTGCTAATATAGATGTAACTTAAAATAGAAAAAAGAAAAGGCAGAGTTTTCCTCTCACCCTCTCCTGCCCTGTAAGTCCTTCCTGTACAAATCCACTGACGGCCCCATCTCCCCAGAGCTCCCGACTACACGCGTTAACAGCTGTCTACCCAAGCTATTCCAGTCTCCCCAGGCATCTCTTTTCCTGTTTATACTTGTACATCAAATGTGCCTTTGGAAAATTCCCTGATTTCTTTTGTCCTGTTTTCTTTGTTCTGTTTCCATTTGGAAATGACATGTAAGGGAAATGGTTTATTTCAACAACTGGAGATGATGGAAAAAGCCATAAGAGTAGGCAAAAGAAAACACACACACATACACATACATACACACACATACAGACACACACACACATACACATACACACACATACACACACACATACACATACATACACACACATACAGACACACACACATACACATACACACACACATACACATACATACACACACACATACAGACATACACACACATACAGACATACAAACACACACACACACATACAGACACGCACACGGAGGCTATTAGAAAGCAAATCTCCAATTCAAGCCTTCCTAAGTAAGCACTGTCTGCTGCTCCTTACATAGGATCAGGTATGATAAGGTGTGGCCTCCTTTCGGAGGAAGTTTGTACAAAATGATATAAGAGCACAAGCTTCTCTGGAACTTTCAGCTTCAAAACTACTTTGTTTCTGCAGATAAACAAGGTCCTACTTTATAGCACAGGGAACTACATTCCCTGTGATTACAGGGATCGTGACGTGATTACAGAATATTGAGCCTCAATGGGAAAAGAACTTGAAAAACAATAGATGCATGTATATGTATAACTGAATCACTTTGTTGTACACCTGAAACGAACACAACTTTGTTAATCAACTGTACTCCAATATAAAACATAAATTAAAAAAATAAAAGGTGAAAGAAACATTTAAAAAATCCTGTAATGGAAAAGAATATGAAAACGAATATATACGTATATATAACTAAAGCACTTTGCTGTATACCAGAAACTAACACAACCTTGTAAATCAACAATACTTCAATCAATCAATCAATCAATAAAAATAACCGCAGTTAATTATTTAGCATTTAACCTTTAAGACCTTAATATTTTAACAATGTTTTATCCTTATAAAAATATACCCTTTTGTTTTGTAAAAAAAAAACTAGTTTGTTTCTGATTATCACCAGGCGAACCTAAATACCAGGCTGTTGGATGCTTCCAGATACCCCTTGACTTCCGGTCTCTTTGCCCCACAAGAAGACCTGGGTTCACAGCGTGCAGACAGCAGTGATGCTAAAAGATGAACGACTTGGCAATGGAGGGAGGGGTTCATCCTCATCAAAGTCACCCCAGGGACTTCCCTGGTGGCGCAGTGATTAAGATTCCGTGCTCCCAAAGCAGGGGGCCTGGCTGGGTTCGATCCCCGGTCAGGGAACTCGATCCTGCATGCATTCCACAACCAAGAGCTCACATGCCACAACTAAGGAGCCCGCATGTGGCAACTAAGGAGCCCGTCTGCTGCAGCTAAGACAGGACGCAACCAAATAAACAAATAAATATTTTTAAAGAAAAAGTCACCCCAAATGAGCATTAACGCTGAAGTTTTTACTTTTTAGGGCTTTTGCTTCCTATGCACGGGGGCAGCCCCGCTGCCCCCAAACACATGGTCCTCCCTGATCCCAAGGAAAACGGGGAGCTGTCACCTTTTGCTCCAGCGCTGTGACAGTTGAAATCCCTAAGAACATTCGCAGACATTTATTTTAATTGGTAGAGTTGAACAGATTAGGGAGCGGCCAGGAGAAGACAACCTGGAACACTTCCAAACTAAAGATAATCCTTGTTGTAAATGTAACTTTGGGGAGTGACGTTTAAAACCCTTAATATTTCATGAAAGTGATACCGGTGCTTACAGGTTTGGTTTTGATTAAACTTCCCAGCCCTGCACCTCTCTTCCCTCTCCCGTGGCAGGGCACTTAAAGAATATTGTAAAGAAGGCTTTGATAATCTTCCTGTTTATCTTTGCAACAGAGCTGAGCTCAGATGATTCACAAATCCTATTTCTGCGGCTTTAGCCCCCTGACCCCCGCGAGAGCTCGGCAGGCTACCATATAATAAAATTCCCCACTGCGAGGAGAAGAGCCCAGTGCAAGTTCAGCGCTAATCAGGAGAGGGCATGCCTTGCATAACTGTGCTCTGTTTTGATGAAATATTCATCTATATTGATATCGAAGCAATAAAAATTAGGGTTGAAAAGTTCCATAACCTCTTTGTGAGCTCAGTCCCGACATGTGAAATGTCATCCTTTCCAAGGGTCACCGAGATCGTGATTTGGTGGGATCCGTTCCTGACCTTGACAATGAAAACTAACCCACGATTGAAACCTTTTGAGCCGCTAGGGTAACGTCAGTTGCATATACGGTCTGATTTTCTTTTTAATGGAAAGAAGCTGCTGTTTTTATCATTTTCAAAGGAATGTATGTCCACAAAAACTCAAGAAAATGTGTGTGGTAGGAGATAAAAATGGTGTATGCTGCCAGCATCCAGGAGATCTAACCTTCCAGACTTAGAGACTCACATGCAACACACACACACACACACACACACACACTCACAGGATATAGTTCTAAACGTATGGAGAGAAATAGAAAGAGATAAAGGAGAGTCAAGAGCAGAAGGGAGATATACTAAAGAGAGGTCATCTTACACAGAACTAGCTTTTACCAGTAACGATGAATTGTGTACGTTTTTTGCAGGCCAGGGAACATGGGCCTGCACATAATTTTTAACAACTCTGTAGATACCCTCCATGCCATAACTTATTCAAGCATCCTCCACTAAAGGCCATTTCTGTTAGCTGTCGCTTGTTCTCTTCATGGAGCCTGCATTTCAAGGACGTTTGTTCTTTATGGTTTTTAGGTAGAGGTGGTTCACACCAAACTCTTCTTGGAGCACATGAGGAAAAGTCATGTTTGAACAGAACGATCAGTTATCTCATCCTCAGCTGTTACCAGCTTAGTGTGTAGGAATCGTTCCCTTAGTTTTTTAGGTCAGATCTCCTCAAGGAACCAAAAGGATTGGCATAGAGGAGACATGAGCCTGATCTAAAAGAGAAGAATAACGACAAGAATGAATGAGGCCGGATTTGGGAACGACTCTCAG
Organism: Aethalodelphis obliquidens; assembly: GCF_003676395.1. Classification (NCBI taxonomy): domain Eukaryota; kingdom Metazoa; phylum Chordata; class Mammalia; order Artiodactyla; family Delphinidae; genus Aethalodelphis; species Aethalodelphis obliquidens. The sequence goes on from NW_020837972.1 coordinate 22,247,005, forward strand.
AGCCTAACAGGAGTTGTATATATAAGTACTGTAAGTATATCGATAGAATGTACATCTATAAAATTGGTGTATTTTGTATATGTTAATAACATTGTCAACCATCTTCTTCATTACGGTCTCATATACCTCGAAAGTGTTCCGTTTTTTAAAACTGTGCCAAGCCCCCAATCCAGCCATTTGTCTTGGGAAGCAAGGAACACACGAGCAACATTAATTACTTTATGTGAATCTACAAATATCTTTTCTTTGTATTAATAGAATCATGCAGAACTTGATGCCCATCAACTATTACACTGAGAATTGTGTCAACATGGTTGTAATGTCTTGATGTGCTGTGCACTGAAATATGCATGTATTTATTTAAGCAGATAAATACAAACACATGTTCGAGCTCTTTGTGCTCAAAAGGATGTATCCCTTAGCCATTGAGAGCATGCGCTTTAGGCGCAAAGAGACACAGACTCAAACATCTCCAGTTGCTAAATATGTGTCTTTGGACAAATTATTTCTTGGTCTGTAAAGCAGAGATAGTAACACTGCTTACCTGGCAGAGGAGTGCTGAGAAGTAAATGAATAATGTTCTTAAACCACTTAGCATAGGGCCTGATGCAAAGCAAACATTCAATAAAAAATACCATACGGTAGGGCTTCCCCGGTGGCGCAGTGGTTGAGTGTCCGCCTGCCGATGCAGGGGACGCGGGTTCGTGCCCCGGTCCGGGAAGATCCCACATGCCGCAGAGCGGCTGGGCCCATGAGCCATGGCCGCTGAGCCTGCGCGTCTGGGGCCTGTGCTCCGCAACGGGAGAGGCCACAACAGTGAGAGGCCCGTGTACCACAAAAAAAAAAACCAAAACAAAACCAAAAAAATACCATATGATCATGATGGTGATGATGAAAACGATGAAAGCATATTTTAAGTGGAAGCCAATGATAATAAATTCTGGACGCGCTGAAAGATTTTCAGGTGAGCAGTGACGTTGTCCATCATGTATGATCTAAATGAACTAAAGTAAAACATGTATTGAAGTGACACGTCCTTCTTTCAGATGGAAAAATTAAACCTTATAAAGATGTCAGTTTCCCCCAAATGAACATGTAGGTTTCTTCCATCACCAATCACAATAGGACTTTTCCAGGAGCTTGATGGTGGTAGTAGCATCTTTACTAGTCATGGCTGTCCTTTAATGAGAGTTCAGGATATACCAGATACTGTACATTTCTCTACATTATCTCATTTTATCTCCACCACAGCTTTGTTGGGGTACCATACAATTTGCCCATTTAAAGTGTAAAATTCAATGGTTTTTAGTGTATTCAGAGTTGCGAGATCCCCACAAGTTTAGAACATTTTCATTATCCCCAAAACGAACCTTGCATACATTAATGGTCACTCCCGATTTTACCTCGACCTGTTGAGCCCTAATAGATAATCTCCTTTCTGTCTCTATAGATTTGCATATTCTGGACATTCATATAAGTAGAATCCTATAATTCGTTGTCCTTTGTGATTGACTTCCTTCATTTAGCATCATGTTTTCAAGGCACATCCACAAAGTAACATGTGTCTACGCTTCATTCTTCATATTCCCAGATAATATTACATTGTCTGGATAGACCGCATTTTGTTTATCCATGCATCAACTGATGGACATTTAGGTTGTTTCCACTTTTTGAGTTTTGTAAATAATGCTGTTATGAGTATTCCCATACATGTTTTTGTGGGATATTTTTTTATTTCTCCTAGGTTTAAATCTAAGAGTAGGATTGCTGGGCATGGATCCCTCCATGTTTGGCCTATTGAGGGAATTTCAGACTCTCCCAAAGCAGCTGCACAGTTTACATTCCTGTCAGCAGGGTATGAGGGGACCTATCTCTTCACATCCTCATGAACACTTGTCTTGTCTATTATAATCATCCCAGCGACTGTGAAGTGGTATCTATATCTCACTGTGAATTTGATTTGAATTTTCTTGATGACTAGTAATACTGAGTATCTTTCATATGCTTATTGCCCATTTCTAAGTGTTTTCTCTGTATCTTCTTTGTCCATTTTTAATTAGATTATTTGTCTTTTTATTACTGAGTTGTAGGAGTTCTTTATATATTCTAGATACCACTCCTTTATCAAAAATACAATTTATAAATATTTTCTTTCATTCTGTGAGCTGTTTTTTTTTTTAACTTTCTTGATGGTGTCCTTTTTTACATAAATTAATTTTATTTATTTATTTTTGGCTGCATTGGGTCTTCGTTGCTGCAGGCAGGCTTTCTCTAGTTGTGGCAAGCGGGGGCTACTCTTCGTTGCAGTGCACGGGCTTCTCATTGCGGTGCCTTCTCTTGTTGTGGAGCACGGGCTCTAGGTATATGGGCTTCAGTAGTTGTAGCACGTGGGCTCAGTAGTTGTGGCTCGTGGGCTCTAGAGTGCAGGCTCAGAAGTTGTGGTGCACAGGCTTAGCTGCTCCACAGCATGTGGGATCTTTCTGGACCAGGGCTCGAACCTGTGTCCCCCGCGTTGGCAGGCGGATTCTTAACCACTGCGCCACCAGGGAAGCCCTTGATGGTGTCCTCTGAAGTGCAATTTTAAAAAAAAATTTTGATGAAATTCAATTTATCTATTTTTAATTGTGTTTGTGTTTTTGGTGTCATAGCTAAGAAACCACGGCTTACTCCAAAGTCAGGAAGATTTACTCCTATGTTTTTTCTTAGATTTTATAGTTTTACCTCTTACATTTAGGACTTTAATCCAATTTGAGTTAACTTTCGTAAGCTGTGTGAGATAGGGGTCTAATTTCATTCTTTTGCATGTGGCTATCCAATGATCCTAGCATCATTTGTTGAAAAAACTATGCTTTCCTCATTGCATTGTCTTGTTAACCTTCTCAAAAATCAGCTGACTATACATGTAAGCGTTTATTGCTGAATTCTCCATTCTATTTCATTGGTCAATGTCATCCTAACATCAGTAAAAAAACAATGTCCTGATTAGTGGAGCTTTGTAGTAAAATTCGAAATCAGGAATTATAAGTCCACCAACTTTGCTCTACATTCTCAAGACTGTTTTGCCTATTTGGGGTCTCTTGCATTTTCATGTAAGTTTTAGGGTTAGCTCGTCAATTTGTGCAAAGAAGACAGTTGGGATCTTAATGGGGATGGTGTTGAATCTGTAGATCGATCGGGGGGTATTTTCATCTTAACAATATAAGTCTTCTGATCCATGAACATTGCACGCCCTTCCATTTTTTTTAGATCTTCTTTCAAAAACTATAATACTTTTTAGTTTTCAGAGTATGTATTTTGTACTTCTTTTGTTAAGTTATTCCTAATTATTTTACCCTTTTTGATGCTGGTGTAAACAGAATTGTTTTTTAAATTTCATTTTTGGTCTGTTCATTGCTGGTATATAGACATACAACTTTTTTTTTGTATGTTGATATTGTATCCCATCGCTGTGCTGAACTTGTTTACTCGTTCTAATAGTTTTTGCGGGATTCCTTAGGATTTTCTATATACAAGATCATGTCATTTGCAAATAGAGATAGTCTTACTACTTTCTTTCCAATCTGGAGCCTTTTGTTTCCTTTTATTGCCTCATTACCCTGCCTAGAACTTCTACTACATCGCTGGACAGAAATCGTGAGAGCAGAATTCCTATCTTGTTCCTGATCCTGGAAGGAAAGCAGTCTTTCACCATTGAATCTCATATTAGCTGCGGGTTTTTCATAGATACCTTTTATCAGATTAAAGAAGTTCCTTTCCATTGCTAGTTTGCTGAGTGTTCTGTCATGAAAGAATATTGAATTCTGTCAAATGCTTTTTCTCCATATATTAAGATGACCCTGTGTTTTTGGTTCTTTAATCTATGGATGTGGTATATGACACTAATTGATTTGTGGATGTTAAATCTACCTTGCATCCCTGGAATAAATCCCATTTGGTCGTGGCATATAGTCTTTTTTATATGCCCTGGATTCAGTTTGCTAGTATTGAGGATTTTTGCATCCATTTCACACACACACACACACAAACCTCGGCAAATGTTCCTTCCTATTTTGTTTCAAGTTTGTGAAGAATTTATATTAATTCTTCTTTAGGTGTGTGGTTAAATTAACCAGTAAGGAAAATAAAGCAAGTGGGTAAAACGTTTCATCAGATATTAAAATACATTAGAAAACAATAGTAATTAAAACAGTTTAGAACTGACACACTTTTATATACAGTTTATTGGAAGAGATTCAATAACCTGGAATACACACTGACATATATTTATTAATATATGATTGTAGTGGTTGGAGCAGATATTGTCCCCGGCCTAACCAGCATCCCCAATACCCTTTTCCCCCTGCCTAACAGAACCTGAATTTGTTCAAGACTGTACCCACCTCCACCCCACCCCCATTGGGCTATGGACCTCAGACTGGCCTGATCTTAGGGAAATGTCACATCCTTGCTAACAATTGGTTCATAAAAGCATGTGTCACACATTTCTGGCCAATGAGACATGAAGAAAGGTTGCCACTACCTCTGAACCAATGGGTCTTCAAGATTACACAACCACTGTGTCTCAAGACCTCCTTGAATTATCATCCTGGAATTTCCCTTAACTATTATCCTATCTGGAACTTTCTCTTTCTTGGTTCATCCCTTTATTGTTTTGGTGAAATGCATTCTGCAGTGGCTTCCTGAGAAAGGGAAGTAAATTATTAATTCCCTGCATTTCTCAAATGTCTTCATTTTATCCTTAAACTTGATCCATGGAGAGAGTTAGTAGAACATTCTAGGTTGGAAATCACTCTCCCTTGGGATGTGGAAGACATTCTTCCCTGACTTCTAGCTTTCAGTGTTGCTATTAAATAGTCTGATGTTATTTTGATAAAAGCAGTCCTCGATTGGTGATCTCTTTTTCTTCCCTATAGATACTTTCTTTTTATCCCTGATGTTACTGTCTTTTGCATCTTACTACTTGAGAGATTTAACATCTTATTGGCCATTTTAATGCTCCTTTCTGAAATATCTATTCATATCCTTTTCTTGCTGTTCTAATGGATTGAAGAGTTCTTCATATGTTATAGCTGTGAACACTTTATCTGTCATCTGTGTTCCAGATTGTTGTCCCAAAATGTCATTTGTTCATGTGCTTTATTCATGGTACCCTTTGCTGTACAAAATCTTACATTCTTAAATATATATATATATACACACACACACACACGCATACTTATACATACATAGTTTCTGGGTTTTCTAAGTTATAAAGACCTCCTTAACCCATAGGCTGTAACTTGCAGTCTCCCAAGTTTTCTTCAAATATTTGTATTCTTTATTTTTCATGTGTAAGTCTTTAGTCCATCAGTAATTTGATTTTGTATACACTGTAAGCTAGAAATGCGATGGGGTTTCCTCTAGAATCTGTGTTGGTTGTGTCAGCCATTTATTAAAAACCCTTTTTCTTACCAAATTAAAAAATCACCTTTGCTCTATCAAATTCCATTTATACTGGGATCTATTTCTTATCACCCATTATTCTCACTGGTCTATTTGTCAATTCCAATGTCAATACCATATTGTTTGGAATCAAGTCTTCATACATGGTAAGAAAAGCTACTGCCTTGTCATTATTTTCCTTTTTTATGAGAGCTATTTTAATTCATCCTCCCATACAAATAATAAGACCATTTAAAAAATCTCCCCAATACAAGATTTAATTTGAATACTTTCAATTTATAAATTAATTTAGAGGAAATGACATTTTAAATTTTCTTCCCATCCTAGAACGTGCTATGGCCTTCTATCTATTCAGATCTTTTTTTTATGCCCTTCAATGTGACTTTATAGTTTCTGCATGTAGATCCTACACTTTTTGCTGAATGATAAAACCCAGCACTGGAGAGGATGCAGTGAGACTTACGTCTACTTGGCTAGTGGCAATGAAAAGTAGCCCAATCAACTCTTTTTGAGAAGCAATTTTACAATATACAAAGGGCCCTAAAAAAAACAAACATTTGATTGGGAGAGAATACATGGATTAGAGAATTTACCCTAAAGGTATTTCTAAAAGAAAGAAAAAACTACATGTGGGGTGAGACATTGTTTACAATGTTGAAAATTTAGAATCAATATAAAAATTAAGTCAAAAGGAGATAGTTTTTCAACTTATGACAAGCCCACCTAATAGCATGTCATTAAAATGGCATGTGAAATTTACATAACAGGATCGTTATATGATAAGAGGGAAATGGGATATAAAATTCAATGCATAGCTAAAACTGAAAGAAACATACATGTAATCATAGGGGAAAGCACAGATTAGAATACACCAAAATGTTAAACCATTATTGGTTTCTTGAGATGATAGATGAGCTTTTCCTACTGTTTTCCAAACTTTCAAAACATTTTATTTTTAAAAACATTAAGTGTTACAAATCAGGATTAAATGGAAGAGTAACAGGTTTGATTGGAGGGGGGAAGGAATTTTGGAATGTTTTCTTTAAAAGGCAATTTGACTAATTTTAAACATACATAGCAACAAGGATAAACTGCTAACGATGAGTTTACAAATAGAGGTTCACCTCAAACAGATAAAAGTAATGTACTAGAAGCAGTTTATATGCAATACATGATGCAGTTTGAGAACAGTTTTCTCTCTTAAGCAGGTTAAATCTGCCTCTGTAACCTTGCTCACACCACTGCTTTGCATCTGACACCCTCCTTGAAGTTCAAAGATAAACTTCAACCCAATTAAGACTACCTTATCCCTGGTTCTTATTAACAAAATTTAACATAGCAAAAATTTCTCATGCATCATCACTTATCACATGAATAAGGTTTTGTGTTCATTAAAGCAAAACCAAAGTACTGTAACTTTGTCTGCCTGTAACTCTGATTTCTAGGTCCCCATTCTCAGCCCAGCACTAAGATCTATTGTGCACCTGCACTATATGAGGAATGGTTTTAGGCGTTTTAAGTATATTATCTCATTTAATTTTCATGATGATCCTATGAGGCTGGAATTGTTGGTTCTAATATAATAATGAGACACTGGGTATCAGAGAGCTGTGATTTTCCCAGGGTCACACACCCGTAGATATGTATTCCATCATTTATTCATTCAACAGATGTAAACTGAGCCACTATTATTTTTTACTGAAGTATAATTGATTTACAATGTTGTGTTAGTTTCAGGTATACAGCAAAGTGATTCAGTTATACACACATATATATATATATATATATATATATATATATATATCTTCATCAGATTAATTTCCATTATAGGTTATTACAAATACTGGATATAGTTCCCTGGCTATACAGCTGGTCCTTCTTTTTTAATCTTTTTTACATAGAGTAGTATCTATTAATTCCTAATTTATCCCTCCTCTCTCCATTTCCCCTTGGTAACCATAAGTTTGTTTTCTACTTCTGTGAGTCTATTTCCGTTTTGTAAATAAGCTCATTTGCGTCATTTGTTTTAGATTCCGCATATCAGTGATATCATATGATATTTGTCTTTCTCTGTCTGACTTACTTCACTTAGTATGTTAATCTCTATGTCCATCCATGTTACTGCAAGTGGCATGATTTCATTCTTTTTTATTGAACCACTAGTTTTGTGAGGTTCTAACAGTGGCAGCAAATGGTGGCGGTAAGGGAGGGCTTAGCTATCCCCATAATCTATCAACCATGACCCAAGCCAGCTCGTGTACATCTAAAACTTAGTCGCAGCAGTGTGCTTGCCATGCAGACGAGCTTCCAGACGAGGGCCCCAGTCCCCTTCCCCTCCATGTGTCCCATTGCCCCTCCTAAATAGAAATGCTATTGGTGTCACTAGTATAGGCTGGGCACTTAGGATGCAAAAATACCCACTGTATTTGGGCTTACCTGGTGGCGCAGTGGTTGGGAGTCCGCCTGCTGATGCAGGGGACACGGGTTCGTGCCCCGGTCCGGGAAGATCCCACATGCCGCGGAGCGGCTGGGCCCGTGAGCCGTGGCCGCTGAGCCTGTGCGTCCGGAGCCCGTGCTCTGCAACGGGAGAGGCCACAACAGTGAGAGCCCCGCGTACCTCAAAAAAAAAAAATACCCAGTGTGGTCAGCCTAGCCCACAGCCAGAGTAGAGCTAGGGATTCATTAGGGTCCAAAACATCCTGAAAATGTGTGGGAAATTGCGTGCACATTCACGTATATACATGTGAGTTTCTAAAACCAGGTCTACAGCTTCCAGAGTTCCAAAGGTTTACAACCACTGATCTCATATACTCAATGCAAGGTCCGTCTACTGCTAAAGTCCAAGCTCTGCTCAACGTATGGTACAAATCGCCCCAAACTTACACTTTCAGTGTAATTCTCTATGACCCTTCTGACCAATGTAAGAAGAAATCCTCACCACGTGCATTTCTTCACAATAGATCAGTGATGCCTCAGGTCACAGAGCTCAAGCTAACTGATCATAATTTTGTAGCAAGCAAAACTGTAAGTGTTTGGTTTTTGCTCTTTGAATTGAAGAGAAGATGGATGAAATGAAGAGAAGATGGATGAAATTTCAAAGGGACCAATATGTAAATAATTAATAGTATAGATTGGGTTGACCCATCATGACCCAAATCATTCCTGCCTCTGCTACTGGTCGGTTCATATGCTAGAGAGAGAGACGTATTTATACTAGTTAGAAAGAGAGACGTATTTATACTAGTTAGAAACCCAGAGTAACTATACTATTAAACATAGGGAGAACCTGAAATTTCTACCAACAAATTTAATTATGTGTATGTAATTTTATTATTGTTATTCAAGACAACCTGAACCTTTTTCTGAATGATATTTTTCAAAGTATTCTCTCACACGTGGGCTCCACATACTACAGATGCTGAAACGTGACAATTTTTACTAACATACAAAGTAACTTGGATATCAGTGGAGGTAGACGTTCAGCTTTATTCGGAATAGAGATTAATGAGCAATGGATGAATATAACAAGAGCATATATTTTAGGGTCGTTGTTTACTTCAAAATAGTCACCCTTGAAGTTTACCAAGATAGGCAACATGTTTGTCAAAATGGGATGTTTTCCCAACTAAATTCTAAATTTCATTTCTGCTTCAAAATTTACTCAAAAACATAACTTGGATCCCAGAATTTGATCTTATCTACTGACATGAGAATCAATTAGAAAGCCTTCTAAAATTTGAAATCCCTGCAATCTACAGGCGCAGTTCAATTCTATAGGATCATTGTTCAGGCTTGGAGCTGGGACTGCTCACATGCAAGTTCCTTGGGAGCAATGACCCACGTTTTGGGGTGGGAACATCTTGACTTAGGGTGTCTTGGGCGGCAAGATCAGCTTGACATCCTTGATTCAACTGGCTTCAGCCCTGAAGAAGAGCTCTCTTGCGTTATGTTGCTTGGACCAGCAGCTCTGGACATCATCTACTTCAAAGTCTGGAGCCAGGATGGATCATCTCTTTGTTATGCCTTCTTTTTATTTCTTTTTTTTAGTGACCCCAGCTGACAGCCTCTCATGGGTCTTTGGCCAGAATTGTTTCACATGCCAATGTCCAAAAGCATTCACTGGCAAAGGTTTGGGAGTCATCATAAGTAGTTGAGACTAATATAAAACGAAACCCAAGTTGCTGGGGGCGGGGTTATGAGAGCAAGGAGGTGGGAAATGGCCCTTGGGAGTCCCAGGTATGAGGAAACTGCACTTAATCTAATTTGAGAGTAACACAGCCAGTTGCTACTGCCACTTCCAAACAAAACAGCACAGCCCAAAACAAAAAACCCACAGCTATTAGCAAAAGGAAAAAAAAAAAAGTTCAGAGAGAAGGACACGTTATTTGAAGGAGAAATAAACACACGTGTTAGAGAACTTAGAAGCCAACAGTAAGTGACTTACACCCTCCGGCTGACTTCTGAAAGGCACATGAGAATGGAAATGAGTAAGGTGCCTAAAGGCTTTCAGTAAAGCCAAACATTGCCAGCTGGGCTCATTTATTCAAGAAACATTTCCTGAGTTCCTACGCTTGCGGGAACTGGGCGACGTGAAGTTGAGTGACTCGGGGATTCTGTCATCAGTGAGAGTTCAAAATAATGAAGGAAACTAACATCCATGCACTTCATTGACAGTACAGAGTGGTGAGCGTGATCCTGGATACATCACAGAGACGAAGGGCTCCGGATAGGAAGATGCTAATCCAGCGGAGAAAAATTAGGAAGACACCTGGGAGGCGCGCCTCGGAGCTGTTTTGAAGTTCATTGCCACAGGAAGTCAGAGCTGGGTCGTGGGAGAGCAGTGGGAAGGGACAGAGCTGCACAAGCAGCCAGAGGGCAGGTACACCAGGCTGCAGATGTGGACCTCAGCTTGCAGCCCAGTGGCCTCCAAACACGCACCCATAACAGCAAAACTTGGAGCATGTGTTTATTTATAATACACCATTACACATGTTTACAATATACCACTACGTTAGGCACATGATAAAATACACTCCAAAATAAAGATCAAAAATTAAAATCTGGATAAAATATACTCCGAAATAAAGATCACCTTTCATCTTAAAGATGAAATTTTTATTTAATAAAAGCTTTTTATCACTGAAATAATTATTATTAATAATAATATTTGTCAGGAGAGCAATGTGATTGTCAAATCTGAAGAATTCAGCATTTAGGACTGCCAAGAGCTTGCACCATGAATAGAAGTATTAGCTCTACGACGCTTTTGTTGTTCCCTTATGTTTGCATTTTTTTTTCTATTGTCGTTTTTGGCTTCTTTTATTCAACATCATTTTTTTAAACAACTTTATTGGAGTATAATTGCTTTACAATGGTGTGTTAGTTTCTGCTTTATAAGATAGTGAATCAGCTATACATATACATATATCCCCATATCTCCTCCCTCTTGCTTCTCCCTCCCACCCTCCCTATCCCACCCCTCTAGGTGGTCACAAAGCACCGAGCTGATCTCCCTGTGCTATGCGGCTGCTTCCCACTAGCTATCTGTTTTACATTTGGTAGTGTATATATGTCAATACCACTCTCTCACTTCTTCCCAGCTTACCCATCCCCCTCCCTGTGTCCTCAAGTCCATTCTCTACATCTGCATCTTTATTCCTGTCCTGCCCCTAGGTTCATCAGAACATTTTTCTTTTTTTTTTAGATTCCATATATATGTGTTAGCATACGGTATTTGTTTTTCTCTTTCTGACTTACCTCACTCTGTATGACAGGCTCTAGGTCCATCCACCTCACTACAAATAACTCAATTTCATTTCTTTTTATGGCAGAGTAATATTCCATTGTATATATGTGCCACATCTTCTTTATCCATTCATCTGTCAATAGACACTTAGGATGCTCCCATGTCCTGGCTATTGTAAATAGAGCTGCAATGAACATTTTGGTACATGACTCTTTTTGAATTATGGTTTTCTCAGGGTATATGCCCTGTAGTGGGATTGCTGGGTCATATGGTAGTTCTAGTTTTAGTTTTTTAAGGCACCTCCATACTGTTCTCCACAGTGGCTGTATCAATTTACATTCCCACCAACAGTGCAAGTGGGTTCCCTTTTCTCCACACCCTCTCCAGCATTTATTGTTTGTAGACTTTTTGATGATGGCCATTCTGACTGGTGTGAGGTGATACCTCATTGTGGTTTTGATTTGCATTTCTCTAATGATTAGTGATGTTGAGCATCCTTTCATGTGTGTGTTGGCAATGTGTATGTCTTCTTTGGAGAAATGTCTATTTAGGTCTTCTGCCCATTTTTGGATTGGGTTTTATGTTTCTTTGATATTGAGCTGCATGAGCTGCTTGTATATTTTGGAAATTAATCCTTTGTCAGCTACTTCATTTTCAAATATCTTCTCCCATTCTGAGGGCTGTCTTTTCATCTTTTTTATGGTTTCCTTTGCTGTGCAAAAGCTTTTAAGTGTCATTAGGTCCCACTTGTTTATTTTTGTTTTTATTTCCATTTCTCTAGGAAGTGGGTCTAAAAGGATCTTGCTGTGATTTATGTCATGGAGTGTTCTGCCTGCTTTCTTTCTTTGTGATATCTTTGGTTTTGGTATCAGGGTGATGGTGGCCTCGTAGAATGAGTTTGGGAGTGTTCCCCCCTCTGCTATATTTTGGAAGAGTTTGAGAAGGATAGGTGTTAGCTCTTCTCTAAATGTTTGATAGAATTTGCCTGTGAAGCCATCTGGTCCTGGGCTTTTGTTTGTTGGAAGATTTTTAATCACAGTCTCAATTTCAGTGTTTGTAATTGGTCTGTTTATATTTTCTATTTCTTCCTGGTTCAGTCTCGGAAGGTTGTGCTTTTCTAAGAATTTTTCCGTTTCTTCCAGGTTTCCATTTTATTGGCATATAGTTTTCCTCTAAGAGTTTGATAGTGTCTGGCCTTACACTTAGGTCTTTAATCCATTTTGAGGTTATTTTTGTGTATGGTGTTAGGGAGTGTTCTAATTTCATTCTTTTACATGTAGCTGTCCAGTTTTCCCAGCACCACTTATTGAAGAGGCTGTCTTTTCTACATTGTATATTCTTGCCTCCTTTATCTAAAATGAGGTGACCATATGTGCATGGGTTTATCTCTGGGCTTTCTATCCTGTTCCATTGATCTATATTTCTGTTTTTGTGCCAGTACCATACTGTCTTGATTACTGTAGCTTTGTAGTATAGTCTGAAGTCAGGGAGCCTGATTCCTCCAGCTCCATTTTTCGTTCTCAAGATTGCTTTGGCTATTCGGGGTCTTTTGTGTTTCCATACAAATTGTGAAATTTTTTGTTCTAGTTCTGTGAAAAATGCCATTGGTAGTTTGATAGGGATTGCATCGAATCTGTAGATTGCTTTTGGTAGTAGAGTCATTTTCACAATGTTGATTCTTCCAATCCAAGAACATGGTATATCTCTCCATCTGTTTGCATCATCTTTAAGTTCTTTCATCAGTGTCTTACAGTTTTCTGCATACAGGTCTTTTGTCTCCTTAGATAGGCTTATTCCTAGGTATTTTATAATTTTTGTTGCAGTGGTAAATGGAAGTGTTTCTTTAATTTCTCTTTCAGGTTTTTCATCAGTAGTGTATAGGAATGTAAGAGATTTCTGTGCATTAATTTTGTATCCTGCTACTTTAACAAATTTATTGATTAGCTCTAGTAGTTTTCTGGTAGCATCTTTAGGATTCTCTATGTATAGTATCATGTCATCTGCAAACAGTGACAGCTTTACTTCTTCTTTTCTGATTTGGATTCCTTTTATTTCCTTTTCTTCTCTGATTGCCGTGGCTAAAACTTCCAAAACTCTGTTGAATAAGAGTGGTAAGAGTGGGCAACCTTGTCTTGTTCCTGATCTTAGTGGAAATGCTTTCCGTTTTTCACCATTGAGGACAATGTTGGCTGTGGGTTTGTCATATATGGCCTTTATTATGTTGAGGTAAGTTCCCTCTATGCCTACTTTCTGGAGGGTTTTTATCATAAATGGGTGTTGAATTTTGTCGAAAGATTTTTCTGCATCTATTGAGATGATCATATGGTTTTTCTCCTTCAATTTGTTAATATGGTGTACCACATTGATTGATTTTCATATATTGAAGAATCCTTGCATTCCTGGGATAAACCCCACTCGATCATGGTGTGTGATCTTTTTGATGTGCTGTTGGATTCTGTTTGCTGGTATTTTGTTGAGGATGTTTGCATCTGTTCATCAGTGATATTGGCCTATAGTTTTCTTTCTTTGTGACATCCTTGTCTGGTTTTGGTATCAGGGTGGTGGTGGCCTCGTAGAATGAGTTTGGGAGTGTTCCTCCCTCTGCTATTTTTTGGAAGAGTTTGAGAAGGATAGGTGTTAGCTCTTCTCTAAATGTTTGATAGAATTCGCCTGTGAAGCCATCTGGTGCTGAGCTTTTGTTTTTTGGAAGATTTTAAATCACAGTCTCAAGTTCAGTGCTTGTGATTGGTCTCTTTATATTTTCTATTTCTTGCTGGTTCAGTCTCGGAAGGTTGGGCTTCTCTAAGAATGTGTCCATTTCTTCCAGGTTGTCCATTTTATTGGCATAGAGTTGCTTATAGTAATCTCTCATGATCCTTCATGTTTGCATTTTTCATTGGGTTTTTTTTTTTTACCACCCATGGTTTCTTTGCAGTAATCTTTTCAAGCTGCTTTTGCAATTCGTGAGGGTTGGTTCAGAGAAAGTTGGAAAATGTAACCCGAGCCGCTGCCCGCCGGGCCACACACAAGCTGCAGCCCATCAAAATAGTCTGACAACAGGCGGGAGATGGGATGTCTGTCACCCCCTGCATATGGTGCCTCACGTAGAGATACAGGCACCCCAGAGGGCACCAGTGTCATCTACATCTTAAACATTCTTAAAGTTTAATTTCTCTTTTTATTAAAAAAAATTAGTTATAAGTAGAAGCTCTTTCCTTACCTCCTACAGCTGTCCTGCAAATCCTGCTTACAAGACCACTGCCAAAGCAACTGAAGACAGGATTAGTTCAGACAGAGTAACTGCTACTAGAATATACTAATACAAAGCTCAGGGGCTGAACACAGGCTTGACACAGACTTCATGAAGCTGAAGAGATCATTTGATGTCATGGTACCCCAAAAGAGTGAGACACCCCAAAAGACTGAGAAAGGTGGTAAGCTTAACCCCTTAGCCCACTGGTCAGTCCAGTGGTTCTCAAACTATGTGGTGAATTGGAATCAACTGGAAGCCTGGTTAAACATAAATTTCTGGCCCCCCACCCAGCGTTCCTGATTCAACAGATGTAGGGTGAGATCCAAGAACTTGCGTTTCTAACAGGTTCCAGGTGAGGCTGATACTGCTGACCTGGGGGCCATATATTGAGAACCTTGGTCCTCATTGATATTTAGGAGACGGGCAGAAGAAGAAACTCGCATGAATCATACAAAGAAAGACCAGCCAGGGCTTCCCTGGTGGCGTAGTGCTTAAGAATCTGCCTGCCAACACAGGAGACACAGGTTCGAGCCCTGGTCCGGGAAGATCGCACAAGCCGTGGAACAACTAAGCCCGTGTGCCACAAGTACTGAGCCTGTGCTCTAGAACCTGCGAGCCACAACTACCGAGCCCGCGTGCCACAACTACTGAAGCCCACGCGCCTAAAGCCCGTGCTCCGCAACAAGAGAAGCCACCGCAATGAGAAGCCCGCGCACCGCAACGAAGAGTAGCCCCCGCTCGCCATAACTAGAGAAAGCCCGCGCGCAGCCACGAAGACCCAACGTAGCCAAAAATAAAATAAAAAATAAATAAATTTATTAAAAAAAAAAAAAAGAAAGACCAGCCAGAGTGGAGGAAGAGAACCTAGATCAGAGGAGGCAAGGTGGGATGTTGTCAGGATAGATGGAGCCAGCATCCCTCTCAAAAGGTACCGAGAAGACAGGTTGGTCCGACAGGTGTCCACTGGATTCGGAAACAAGGTCTCTTAGAGAAGCTAAATCATACTGTGGGAGGGTAAGAAGTGGACGGGAGGCGATGGGCCAGAAAGAACAGTTCTTTCAAGGAGTCGGACTAGGAAAAGGGGAAAGAGAAAGGAGCAGTGATAAGGGTTTCTTTTCTTTTGGTTTTTTTTTTTTTTTTTTTTTTTTTTGCGGTACGCGGGCCTCTCACTGTTGTGGCCTCTCCCGTTGCGGAGCACAGGCTCCGGACGCGCAGGCTCAGCGGCCATGGCTCACGGGCCCAGCCGCTCCGCGGCATGTGGGATCTTCCCGGACCGGGGCACGAACCCGTGTCCCCTGCATCAGCAGGCGGACTCTCAACCACTGCGCCACCAGGGAAGCCCTGTTTTGCTTTGCTTTTAAGATGAGGAAGACTCACGCCAAGGAGAAAGCCCCAGTAGAGAGGAGAGCTGAGGATAAAAGTGAGGACTTGTGATAGAGAGAAATCGTGGAGGCAGCAGGAAGGGGGACCCAGAGCACAGACGAAAGGGTTCAGCTGGATGAGGCTGAGGGAAGTCTGACACTCAGCTCTCATGGCCATGACCTCACCTTCCTTGGAGCAGTAGAAAGGCCAGTGGGGTAAGGACTGTGGGGGGGGCTTGTGGAGACTGTGAAGGTTCGTGACAGCCCAGAGTGGGGAGGCAGGTGGAATTAGCCAGGAGGAAGGGGAACACGATGGTCAGTGACGATGCCGAGCTGAAATCCCTACTGTTGGAAGAAGGACCACAGAGCGGAGATGCTGAGGGCACGGGGGCAACAGTGGGAGGAGTGATTGCACCAGGGTCTGGCTACTGTTGGAGTAAAGGGCGGGACTGTGGATTGAACTCATTCATTCATTTATTCATTCATTCATTATTTCGTTAACGGAGATTCTTACAAAGCTTGTTGGGTGCTAAGCACCGCTGTGGAAACTGGGAATATCCATGTGGATGCAGCCCATTCCCTGATCTCATGGAGATTTTATTCTATCAGGCTAGACAATAATAAATAAGCCGGTAATGTCAGGTAACAAATGACCTTGACAACCAATAGAGCAGGATGTAGTGGGTAGGATAGTGTGTCCTAAAAATCCGTGGCCATCAGGAACCTCAGAATGTGACCTTATTTGGAAGTAGTATCTTTAATTAATTTGTTAAGCATCTCGAGGTGAAACCATCCTGGATTTAGGGTGAGCTCTAGATCCTTCTATGGTATCCTTCTAACAAGAGGAGAGGACACAGGGACACGATCAAGGAAGTCAAATGAAGACAGAGAGCAGAGACTGGAGCAAGGTAGCCAGAAGCCAGGGAGCATGTGGGGCCACCAGATGCTGGAAGAGGCAAAGACGGATTCCTCCCTAGAGCCTTCAGAGAGCATGGCCCTGACAACCGACACCTTGATTTCAGACTTATGGCCTCCAGAACTGGGAGACAATAAATTTCTCTGTTTTTAAGCCACCAAGTCCGTGGTAATTTGTTACAGAGTCCTAGGACCTGATATGCAGCGTGAGGGTTAGGGTGATGGGAGGTGGGTAGAGGGACACTCAGGGAAGGGCCCTGGGAGCAGGGGACATTTGTATGGAAAGCAGTGACAATCTAGGGGAGAGAGCTTCCAAACAGAGAAATGGGAAGTGCAAAGGCCCTGTGGTAGCAGATGAAGGAATGGACTGGAGAGTGACTATGTGGGGAGGGGGGCCCTGTGGATGGGTATTCAGGGAAGGGCCCTCTGAGGATGGGGCATGTGAACAAAGACCTGGATGAGAGAGGAAGCCAGTCCCTCCTGGAGGCAGGTGCCCCTAACAGAAGGAAGAACCAGGTTAGCGCCCCAAGCAAGACTGAGCTTGGCATGTCTGGCCCCAAAGGCCAGTGTGGCTGGGTGAGGTTGTTTGCAGAGGTGAGTGGGGGACGTCTTGTGGGCTGGGGGCTACTGGTACTGACTCTGACCGAGAAACTTGCTGGGGTTTAAAGCTGGGCAGTTAGAAAATTTTTAACCACTTGGGGGAGCCTGGAAGCAAAGATGAGACCACGGAGGGCACTGTTCCCACGCCAGCACCTCTCAGCCGTAAGTGCCAACAGAATCACGAGGAAGGCTTGTTAATGCAGAGCCCCGGGCACCGTCCCAAGGATCCCGTTCAGCAGGTCTGTGCAGGGCGTGCCTGAAAATCTGCATTTTGTACAAACTCACAGGTGGAGCTGCTAGTCCACAGACGGCACTGTGAGAAGTGCTGGTCCAGGCCAACGCCCCCTTTTCTAGAGTGGAGGAAACTCAGAGAGCTTAAGTGGTTCCCAGGGCCACTCCTTACAACAGAATCGGGCCAGTTTTGTAGACCCAGGTCAGTGCTCTCTTTTCCCGACCCCAAAACATCCCACCTGTGGCCAGACTGTGATATTCATTAAAAATTTGAATTTAGAAAACAGATAAACTCTGGCCTCACCCATCGCCCTCCCTTACAATAAATATCCCCAGGTATTCAGTGTGTGTGTGTGTGTGTGTGTGTGTGTGTGTGTGTGTGCGCGCGCACGTGTGTGCATGCTTGTGCTTGTGTGTGTGCGTATGTGCTTGTGTGCGCTGTGTGTACATGTGTGTGTGTGCACGTGTGTGTGTGTACCTTGGGGCACACACCCACCTTTCCATTCTGCTCCTCTGGGTAGGTCAGGTACCTAAGGAGGTGAGAAGCTGGACAGTTCTGTAATTCAACAGAACCAGATCAGAACCAAGATAAATATGAAGGGAGGGGACAATTGCTTTAGAAAATTACGGTTGAAGAATTCACGGTAACTTGCTCTGAGTTTTTTTTCTTTTTCAAAGGCTTCATCTATCACTTTACCTAAAAAGTCTGGATTATGATTTTAAAGAGGTTTTGCCATCTTGGAATGAAAGGAACTAGGTCAAAAAGTGCTCTGATTATGTGGTTTTCGGCTTTAAAAATTTCAGAAGCTGATGGGTTACAGAATACGGTCGACAAAACTCCTGCATGTGGCGCTTGGGACTCACAATGACTGACCAACTTTCTTTTCCAGCCAGCAGTTTCTGACGTACCTGCCACCATCAACCAAGACCATATTTACCAATTTGTACCTAAACTAACTTGGGATTTTTCTGTCTGTTTCTCTCATTGTGTTTCCTTCTACTGGAAAGCTCTTCAGAGCAGCTGTCATGAACTTAATGGCCGTGGGCTGAACAGGAATCCACAAAGGTTCCTGCTTCTCTGTAAAAACATTAGACCCATCCTTTGGTGGATGAATGGATAAACAAAAGGTGGTCTATCTGTACCATGTAATATTATTCAGCCATAAAAAGGAATGAAGCGCTGACACGTTCTACTACATGGATGAACCTTGAAAACATGATGCTGAGTGAAAGAAGCCAGACACGAAAGGACCACATGTGATTCCATTTATATGGAATGAACTGACTGGATGAATCCATAGAGACGGTAAGTAGATTCATGCTGGCCAGGGGCTGGAAAGGTGCGGGGCGTGGGATGGGGAGTGACGATGTAATAGGAACGGGGTTTTATTTTGGGGTGATGAGAATGCTCTGGAACTAGATAGAGGTGTGGTTGCCCAGCACTGCAAATGTACTAAATGCCAATGAATTCTTCACTGTGAAATGGTTAATGTTATGTTATGTGAATTTCCCCTCAACGGAACAAAACAAACAACCACAATGAAATCTCATTAGACCCAGCAAATCTGGTACCTCATTCCTCTTGGTAAGGATGGCCTGGGACCCAGAAGTCACTGACCTTTTCAGGTACTGTTGTTTAGGCTCTCGTTTGCTACAGCTGCTGCTTCTCCTCCTATTCGGCGACCGGCCCACCTCTGATGTGTATTCCAGATGGTCTGGCCTTAGCATCATCAACAAGAAGACAGAGTGTATTTTATTCACAGCAGCTAGCAGGGTGCACCCAGCAGTCAGGATGTTCCGTTTTTGTTACCTTCTAGAACCTGGTCTGTCCCTTCAGTGGCATCACCTGTCACATCACCATCACATGTCCCATCACTCCTGCTGGACCAACTGCAATTCCCTAACCACACTCTGTCCGTACTTTCCCCATGGCTCCCTGCAAACCCCATTCAAGACTTTAACAGCATCGTTTCCACGAAGCATCTTCCAACCCACCCTCCCTCCAAGCACTCAGAACATTTTTTGTACTCTGCTCACTTTCGGTGTTGATTCGCCCCCTTGACCCAGCTCCTGGGAGGAGAACCTACATCCGTTCCGTTTCCAGTTTCCAGAAGCAGGCACATACATCGCTGTTCCCCAAACTGATGCCACTGGGGTCCTGGTCGTGCTGTCAACATAGAAACCTAAAAGAAACAAAATTTCCCAACCCTTCTCTCTCTGAGCTTTTCTTTTTAAGTTTTAGGTGAGCTTTGTGAGATGTGATGTTTGCAGCATCAGAAGAATGATGGGCTTTGCCTCCATCTGCTGTCTCACTTCTTTAGAAAACAGTTTCATGCATTGCACACACCAAGACGCTCAGTGGTATTTCAGACAAGCACTGTATCTTCAGCAGTTCCAAGAAGTATCAGGCATATAGAGAAAATAAACAGAGGGAAAAGTGTCACTTCTACCCTCTAATGTCCATTTGCGATATTTTTCTCCCCTACTTTGAGTTGAGGCTGTAAAGATATATTTCTTGTTCTACTGCGCCATCTGCTGGCAAAACTTCACAGAACATCTTTCTACTAAGATTTTACGTCCTCCCTGGGAAAGTTAAAGTTCATATTGTATTCCAAATTGAGCCCTTAAAAAAAAAAAAAAAAGGTGAAAACCTTTGTGAGGCCATTTCTCCCTCCAAACTACTCCTCGCTTCAAGTGTCTTGCCTTTTCTCATGAATTCTTTTTTTTTACATCTTTATTGGAGTATAATTGCTTTACAATGGTGTGTTCGTTTCTGCTTTATAAAAAAGTGAATCAGCTATACATATACATATATCCCCATATCACCTCCCTCTTGCGTCTCCCTCCCACCCTCCCTATCCCACCCCTCTAGGTGGTCATAAAGCACCGAGCTGATCTCCCTGTGCTATGCGGCTGCTTCCCACTAGCTAGCTATTTTACGTTTGGTAGTGTATATATGTCCATGCCTCTCTCTCACTTTGTCCCAGCTTCCCCTTCCCCCTCCCCATTCTTTAAGCATCGGAGATGTCAGGATCACAGAGCTTGCCCCACATTTCTCAAACTTCCCTGAGCATAAGAATCACTTGGTGTTACTTGTTGAAAGAAAATTCCTTGCTGCCAGCCCAAACCTACAGAATCAGGGTTACCTGGGAATGTGTGTGTTTTCAGAAGTTCCCCCAGTGGATTTTTTAATAATCAAGCTACTGTGGGAAACACTGAAATCCAGCCTGTTCCTTTCAGCTCACGGATGAGACTGCAGCCCTCTCCAACCCCCGCCTCCGCCGAAGTATACCCTCTTAATGAATAAGAAACAATATTTTTGCTGTATAAACGCCCCATTAAAGCCAGTCCCTAGACGCACTACCCCTACCCCCCATTATAAAGAAGTTATTGAATTATTACTGGACTTCACTAGTCACCTGGTCACCAACCGTCCCACTTCCCAGCCTGACAAATAATTCCGTTCTACTTTACAATATTTACAGCAGCTTTAACTGTGTTGATTTTTGCCCAGTGAGGAAATGAACTCCTGTTAAGGGCATCTAGCTTGCTCAGTGCCTCTGCTATCAGCGCAGACGCTGGACCACCTGCATCAGCATTTTCTGCAGTTTGTCAGAGATGCAAATTAGTGGGTCCCACCTATGGAACCTGCTGACTCAGAGTCTCTAGCGGAGGCAGCGGCGCGATCTGTGGTTTAACCAGCCCTCCAGGTGACCCTGATGCAGGGCAAGTTTGAGAACCACTGTCATCCACAGGAACACCATGCCCTCAGCACCCAAATGTGTTGATGTGGAAAGTTAAATGCGTAGGTACACACCCGCTGGCATTCTGGCTCTAGAATGCAGTTTTACTTCTTTGGGGGCAAAATTCAAATCTCGTTTTCTTATTTGGTAAATGAAGTACCTTATCTTTTAAGGGGTCAGCCCAAAATTGAGTCCTTTTTTTTTTTTTTTTTAAACAGTAGACCTCAAAACACACACTTGGTCACAATTTCACGGTTTACCGAGGGCGTGCTGAGTGCATAGACCTGCTCCACGAGCAGGAACGAGCCGAGCACACCTCAATCCTCGTCCACACCTTGTCACAGATGCTCCAGGTACAACGGGAGGCTCGGGCAAGGAGTGGGCGGGGTCTGGCGAGGCAGGGGCGGAGCCTGGGCGGGGCTCATCTGGCCCTGCCTCTGCCTGTGCCCCACTGAAACCGCCATCCGCGCAGCAGCCAATCAGCGCGCAGCGCGGGCCGCCACCCGCCTCGCCGTTAGCTGGGCGTCACGTGCGGGGCAGTTTACCCCTTGAAGTCAGTGTCCATCCGCCCAGAAAAAGAGGACCCCGCCCATTTCCGTCGGCTGCCGCGCCCCGCAATCGCCCACAGCGGACGGCGAGGTGAGAGCGGGCGGCGCGGCTCCGTGGTGCCGAGAGGCACCGGGGTCCGTTTGGTCCCGTGTCGGGGCGCCAAGTCTCAAGTCCCGGCGCGGAGGGATCCGGCGTGAGATAACCGTTGGCAGCGCGGCGACAACTGTTAGTGCGGCTGGGGCGTTGGCGAGGCGGAGGGTCCTGTGAGGGCGTTGCTGCGGACTGGCACGGCGGTTCCTCTCCCGCTCCAGCCTGTGGGCCTGGTGAGGCCGCGGACCTGCGGAGGGGTGGCCTCCACCGTGCGGTCGCTCAGCCCATCGGCGGCCGGGACTGCGGTGGCCTCTGCCCTCCTTGGGCCTGGGTGGGGGCGGAGTGGCCGGGCGGGCTGGGGGGCAGCGGCGAGCGGCTGCGCTTTTGGGGTGGACGCTAGTGTCCTTGCCCCCGGGGAGGACGTCGACTTGACCCGGACGTCCTTTGTAGCTGGTGCGGTACCTTTGAGCACCAGCTGGGTTTCTCACTTCCAGGTGGTGGGGTAGCTTGTGGTCCAGCCTGGGGGATGCTGAAGTGGGGAGGACGCAGCTGAGCCCCGCACCTGTGCAGCGGGTGGCATGGGGTGGTCCTGCCCGTCCCGGCTTTGATGCCGTGGGTAGCGTCCTCCGGGGTCCTCGGGCTCAGCGATCATCAGAAGCCCCTGCAGCCTGCTGAGCACGGGCTTCTGGCTCAGGGCGGGGCGTGGGACCCCCGTCCCGTTCGCGTTGGCATCCCGTTCCAGGTGTTGCCCGTCCGGGATCACGCTTTGAGAACACTGCTGCACTGGTTAGAAAGAACTCGCTCTTGGGGCGGCAGATGAGCTCATTACTGGGTTTTTCACACACACCCAGTCACTGCTGGGTTGCCCGCTCCGGGCTTAGGTGCGAGGGGCTGCACTGATGAGCCGCCAGGTGTGGAGGAGCTCTTGAAGTGTGTGTGAGGGAGGGAGGGAGGGGGAGGCTGATCTCCCGTGCCGTGCGGTTGGTGTCATCCGCGTGCACACAGCTTGGTCCTTAAAGGATAAGCTGGGTTCTTCCATTTTAGAGAGGAGGGTGAGGCGCTTCAGCAAAGGATGTGCGGGGGGGACAAAGTGAACCGTGGAATTTATCATGGCTGCTGAGTGGAGGAAAGCCACGTTTGCTAGCGTCTAAGGCAGAGGCCTCCGACTTTGATTCTGTCCCCCAGTAAGAGACCGGCATGTATGCCAGTGTGCTCAGCGTGTAAGTTACGTATGTATAGCCGCGGTCATGGTCTACGTAGTACAAATACAGAATGCTTTATAATGGTATGAAAAAATCGAATATGCTGGTGCCTCCGCAGGTCATATCGTGGAACCTTCTTGGGGAGTTGCTTGACTTGGGTTGGTTTTTACAGTGCGGTGAGCTAATGTATTTTTAGTCCTTTAGAACATGCTAGGAAGTCAGAGAGGTCTTTGAAGAGACAAAGTGGAGAGTGTCGTTAGATTTGTCTTTCTAGGAAGCTTGCCTTGGAACAAAAACTTTCAGAAGCTGAGAAAACAGACAAAAAAGATACCCTGACTTAAAGCAGAGTGATCTCAACTGTAAATAATGTCATAATCTGCCCCTGTTTGGAAGCTGCAGTAGTCTCACCTTGAATTGAACATCAAATCCAAGCTCATTACACTTCAGTCACACTAGGCGTCTTTCCTTTCTGCAGACAAGCCGAGCTGTCAGCACTTAGTCACGGGTTGTCCCCTCTTGTCCGAAGAATGGAACCACCTACCTTCCGGTTCCTAGTCCTCCAGTGTTAGCTTCATCGCAGACAGGCCTCTTCAGTGTGTAACTTAGCTTCTGCTTTCCTCTTTGTAAGAACATGCTTCTTAGTTCCTTTGTTAGACTTAAGAATTTGTAGTTTATCTGCCTTTTCCACCGGGGCTCACATGGGTGGAATTCTCATGGTGTGCCAGGTATTTTGTGAGCTGAGCCTTTATGTGTGTTCTCATTGAGCCGCACAGTTGACCTGTGTGGTATAGGTTGTTACAACTGTTTTACAAATAAAGACGTGAGTTTTGGGTTATGTGATTTGCTCAAGGTCACTTACATGAAGGAGTAGCGTTCAGACAGTCTAGCTCTGAGGTCTCTCCTGGTGATAACCTGATGATACTGCTTTCTGCCCTGTGGTTGGGGGTGACTGGGTGGGGAACCTCTATACATAGTACTAACAACATATTTGATGCCTGACACAGATCCTGGCTCACATTAGGTACTCACTCATTACACATGGTGGTGTTGGGTGTTGAAGAAATGGAGAGAATTGTTGATCAGATGTGGTAGGCGGAGTAAAGGAGTAGTCTAGAGACGAATGACTCAGTCGATTTTCTTTAGAGACGAAGTGGATGCCCCTCACCAAGAATGAAATTATGGGACATAAATGATGTGGTAGAAAAGATTAAGCTACACATGGAATTGTGGGAAGATCCTGGAAGATACAGTAACGTATGTATAAGAATTACGTAAAGAGCCTGGCATAAAACTTGCCATTGGTGCCCTCTTTCATAGTAGGTTACACATCCAGATGTGAAAGAAAGAACTAGTCACCAGCACCTTCAGTCTCTTAACAGTTTTATCCTCCTAAATCTCTTTATAATAAATAATCCAATTGAAAAATGAAATAGTGTAGTAGGTCTTCCACTTCAGTGCCACCACCTAGCACAGGAGCACTTAAGTTTATCGAAGGTGGGGATATTGCCTTTGACTGTATGTTAAGAGGTTAGAAAAGTATGGGATTACCCGGGAGCTTATTTTAGAATCTCAACCAAATCCGTTTAAAGGTAACGTTGTAGAAACACTCAAATATAACAGTGAACACTGAGTATTGTCTTCATGATTATTTCCTCTCAAGAAAAAGAAGAATGACTGGGAGAGCCAGAGCGAGAGCAAGAGGAAGGGCTCGTGGTCAGGAGGCGGTGCAATGCGTGGGCGCCGCTGCAGTGAGTGCTTTCCCCTGTCCTAACTGCGGAGGCGTCTTAGACACAGTGTTCTTAATCCTTCATCAGCTTGCACTGGCAAAAAGGAGGTTAAGAACCGTGTCCTGTGAAGGGATAAGGGCTGAACCAGGAAGCTGACGTTCTGTGTCCTGTGGATATTGGAAGCTGGGGCTTGCCTTCAGTTGGCGACCCTTCTTGAAGAAATTTTTTTCTGAGGATAAAATATTTGATTACTAATTTAGATCGGTTTTGCTTAAATGCCCTGGACTTGTTTGAGTAGTTATTGCCTCTGATACCTGTAACCTTTTGACGTGAAAAGAATGCTGTTCTTCATTTGCATATAACTGCAGAGTCAGCAGCCTGGTTATATTCAGCCTAGACTGCAGCCGCCACCAGACGAGGGGGAGTTAGTTGGCCGCGGACGACAGAGAGGAACAGTAGGAGCGACAGCCAAGCCACAAGGTGAAGGGAGAGTGAAGGGGCTGCGTGCGTTCATGTGTGTGTGTGTGCGCGCGCGCGTGCGCACTGGCAGCGTTAGGTGTGCATGGCGACCAAAGCTCTGTATAAGGAGAAAGGACCCCCAGCAGTCCTTGAAAGTGTAGCCGCATCTCCCGCAAACCGTGCAGCCTGCCCCTGAGTGCAGGGCCACAGGATTGCTTTCCTCCTTGGAAATGAACTCCAGCCTACCAGAGCCCCACACTGGCTGTTCCAAAGCAAATTCTAAACTGATTACAATTTGCTTATTATGCATTAATCATTTTAGAACATTCTCTTGGCATCTTTAGTGACTTCATCAAAGCTGTACCAACTTTTACATTTGTAACTTTGACTTAGAAAACATATTTTCACATGTGTTGGTTCTGTTCATCCTGTTTCTCAGTTGCAAAAACTGAGGTCAAAGTTGTGACAGCCAGTAGAGTCAGAACACCGGTTCTGATTCCAAAACTTGTGCTTTTTCACTGCATTGTTGCGAAAACTAATTAATTGGGTGCTTGGTGTAAGATTCTGCTACAGTTACTAAGTTTGGTTTTGGTATAGGAAAAGCAGACCCATGTAGACATAGGGAGAATTAATATAGTCACATTGGCTTTTAAACCCTGGGATGGGCGTGGGAAATGGGCAATAAAATAGTGTTGACGCAAAGGGAAAACTAGAAAACAAACCCGGTTCCTTGCTGTATGCGTTGCACTACATTTCCATGTACTCTGAATACTTAGTCATAACCAATGAAATCCATAAAATTAGAAGAAAACATGAATGACTCTAAAATGAACTTGAAGTGGTGTGAATCAAGCTATGACAAATAACGTCAGTGTCAGAAGACAACCTGGGAACTTAACTGAAATGATGGAAGAGCTCATTTCTCTGACACACAGAGCAGTCTTATGAATCTGTGATATTAACAAGCTGCTGGCCAAGTGGACAAAGGAAAGGGCAAAGCAGTGAAAGATACAAAGGCCAGTAAAATGTTAAGCCTTATCATTAAGTTTAAATTAAACTGAAACATTT
The DNA here is from genome assembly GCF_003676395.1 of Aethalodelphis obliquidens. Classification (NCBI taxonomy): domain Eukaryota; kingdom Metazoa; phylum Chordata; class Mammalia; order Artiodactyla; family Delphinidae; genus Aethalodelphis; species Aethalodelphis obliquidens. Next base: position 22,273,391 of record NW_020837972.1, read on the forward strand.
TTTTAAAAAGAATAAACATCTGTTTATTCTCCATTTTACTTTTTGCCAATGTTGGCAACTGTGAAACTGGAATTTGTGCTCCCCGTGGGATTGTGCTAACGTTTGGATGGCGTTTTGTAATGTGTAGCAGCAGTACGCTTCTATTAGCAGTACATTCAGGGTAGTGCACCCAGACCCTGGAAACCCCTACCCAATAAGGGTAAAACCCACTGTGCTTTAACAATAGAGTACCATTTAGCCATTTTCAAGAATGTAAAAACTTGACTGAAATGAAAGCAGCTTATAAAACAGCTTTGTGTTTTTAGTAAATACGTGTTATGTGTGTGTATATATTTTCTGTATAGAAAATTTGGGGGAAGAATACATCAGTGGTTAATAGTGCTTCATTTGAAGAATCTATTAGAAGACAAGGGGCCTTTTATTTGTTGCTTTATGTATCTAATTACGTCTGTTGCTTTTGTGGTACTACAGGATGTTTCAGACTTCAAAGTGCCTGATGACAATTCTTTTATTGGAATTAATCTCCTTAAATTTATAGGGTTTTATCCAGTCACTTTGTCTAGATGCCTCAGTTCTTTCTTTTTTAAATTACCCATTGAATCCAAAAAGTGAACAGGGGGGTACAATCTGTTCTATTAGAATAAATATATCACAGTAAATTACAAATGTTTCTAATAATAGAAACTTGCATGCGTTTTAAATATACAAGCCAAGTGAGAATTCTGTATCCAGCATTATAGCAGGCTAGATATCCTCCAACTAAATACCTTTAATGTGCTAAATTTTAAAATAACTTTTTAAAAGTCATCTGATGTGGCTAGAGAGTTGGAAAATCTTCAGAGGCCAGAAATGACAAGAATAAATCCAGAGTGGGAGTCAAGTGCTGAAACCAGTGACTCCAAAACTCACCTCTAGGTCACTTGCTTTTATTATTTTTACCCAGTTTTATTGAGGAAATAATTGACACACATCACTCTAAGTTTAAGGCATACAGCATGATGGTCTGATGTACATGTATTGTGAAATGATTACCACATTAGGTTCACCTAACACCCACCTTCTGGTAAAGATACCATCAAAAGAAAAGAGGAAAAAATGTTCTCCTTGTATGAGAACTCCTTGGATTCACTCCCATAATAAGTTTCCTGTGTGTCATTACACGGTGTTAGCTACAGTCATCATGTTGTGTATTATATCTCTAGTACTTATTTATCTGATAACTGCAATTTTGTACTTTCAGACACTTTCCTCCAGCTCTCCCTTCCCTTTCCTCTGCCTCTGGTAACAAGTCTGATCTCTGTTTCTATGAGTTTGGTTTGGGGTTGTTTTTTGTTTGTTTGTTTTTAGATTCCACATATAAGCAAGATCATACAGTAATTTGTCTTTCTCTGTCTGACTGGTTTCACTTAGGATAATGCCCTCAGGGCCCATCCATGTTGTCACAAGTGGTCGGGTTTCCTGTTTTTATTATTTCCTGAATAATAATCCATTGTATATATGCACCACAAACTCTTTTATCCATTCATCCGTCAATGGACAACTGAAGTTGTTTCCATGTCCTGGCTATTGTCAGTAATGCTGCTACCAACATGGGGTGCAGATATCTTTTTGAGTGAGTATTCTCATTTCCTTTGGATATATTTCCAGAAGTGGGATTGCTGGATCATATGGTGGTCCTATTTTTAATTTTTTAAGGAGCCTCCGTACTGTTTTCCATAGTGGCTGCACCAATTTAAAATGCCACCAGCAGTGCACAGGGATTCTCTTTTCTCCTCATCCACGCCAGCCTTTGTTATGTTGTCCTTTTGATGGTGGCCATTCCGACAGGCGTGAGGTGACAGCGCATTGTGGGTTTAATTTGCATTTCCCTAATGACTAGTGCTGTTGAGCATCTTTTCATGTGCCTGTTAGTCTTTCATATGTCGTCTTTGGAGAAATGTCTGTTCAGGTCTTTTGCCTGTTTTTTAAATTGGCTTATTTGGTTTTTTGCTATTGAGTTGTATGAGTTCTTCATATATTTTGGATATTAACCCCTTATCATACGTAAAGTTTGCAGATATTTTTCCCATTCTACAGGTTGTATTTTCACCTTGTTGACGGTTTCTTTTGCTGTCCAGAAGTTTTTTATAGTCCCACCTGTTTATCAACTATTCTGTTGCTTGTGCTTTAGGTGTCATGTCTTAAAAAAAAAAAAAAAATCATTACCAAGATGCCGTGTCAAGGAGCTTTTCGTTTTGTTTGTTTTGTTCTAGGAGTTTAATGGTTTCAGGTCTTACATTTAAGTCTTTAATGTATTTCAAGTTAATTTTTTTAAGTGGTGTAAGATAGGGGTCCAGTTTCATTCTTTTACATGTGAATATCCAATTATCCCAGCACGGTTTATTGAAGAGACTGTCTTTTTCTTTTAACATCTTTATTGGAGTATAATTGCTTTACAGTGTTGGGTTAGTTGCTGCTCTGCAACAAAGTGAATCAGCTATACATATACATATATCCCCATATCCCCATATCCCCTCCCTCTTGCGTCACCCTCCCTCACACCAGTCAGAATGGTCATCATCAAAAAATCTACAAACAGTAAATGCTGGAGAGGGTGTAGAGAAAAGGGAACCCTCTTGCACTGTTGGTGGGAATGTAAATGGATATAGACACTATGGAGAAGAGTATGGAGGTTCCTTAAAAAACTAAAACTAGAACTACCATATGACCCAGCAATCCCACTCCTGGGCATATACCCTGAGAAAACCATAATTCAAAGAGACTGTCTTTTTTTCCATTGACTATTATTGGTTCCTTTGTCAGATATGAGTTGACCATGTATTCCTGGGTTTATTTCTGGGCTCTTGATTCTGTTCCATTGGTCTGTGTGTCTGTTTTTGTGCCGGTATCATACTGTTTTGATTACTGCACCTTTACAGTATAGCTTGAAATCAGGAAGTGGGATGCCTCTTGCTTTGTTCTTCAAGTTCTTTTGAAACTTAGAATATTTGACATGTTCAGCAGGTTCAACAGAGCAAAATTTCATTGAATTAAAACTCTGGGCAAAAGGATGTGCTGAAGCTGTTTTTTAAAAAACATATCCTTATTATTGTAGCATTAAAATGCAAATAAAATTTCTGGAAACACTTAAATCTAAACATTCTTTGTATTGATCTTCACTAATACTTTTTTAACAGTTCTTATGAATTTAAATTTAATTCTGTGAAACTTAGTTCCCTACCTATGAAAAGGTATATATTGCATCTTTATAGCTGAGGACCACTGTGAAGATCAAGTGATACTCAGGGTCACAAATACAAGGCCTGACTTTACCGCCTTTCACTGGTCTTGTAAGTATCATATCTGAGAAGTGCTTCTCACAGTAAATGTTCAAGTATCTACTATGTTTTAGAGCCCGTTAATGAGCCCTTGTTTGAGACCTCGACTTTTCACTCTGTGAAGGGGGACAGGGCTCCATTGCAGGACTCTTGAATGGAACAGCAGCGTGATCGATGGGATCCGTGTTTTTAGTAAAGCGCTCTGGCAGCTGCCTGGAAGGGGAATTAGCAAGGTTTCCAGTTGTATCCATTTTGAAATGTGTCATCTTTCTAGATTGACAGTTAATCAAGTTTTGGCTAAAATGTTAATAATAGCGGTGCTATATGTAGAGAGGGGAGCAAACTTCATCATTGTTTATATTCAGAAACTTGCAATCAGGTTTTCACATCCAGAACTGATACTTTTTTAAGAGAAACTCAATACCTGACCTTTGCTAGTGTAATTAATCCATGGATACCTTAAGCTGAAAGACTTCGGGATAAAAAGTTCACTAAGGGAGACAAATACAAACAGTTGCATATTAAAAGGCTTAAAATAGAGCCCCTGAAAATCATGAGGCACAAGAACCAACACATTTAGCAGGACCTTTAAAGCGCCTTATAAACGGAGTTCTCATTTAAAACTTACTACATCCTGTAAAATTTATTATAATCAGTTTTTCAGGTAAAGAAATTGAAGCTCACATTAAACTAACATATGTTTTGTTTAAGCTGTGTTACTTCTCCTCCAGAAGCTGGCAGTTCTGGGCTAGTTCTGGCATTTGTTGTCAGAAGAGAACTGGGCTCTCATCTTTTTGTTCTCTCCTCCCAAGTCCATGACCTCCGTCATTAAGACTTAGGTTTTGTTCAGAATGTCTGCTTGAGCTCCCTCCTGCCATCACATCCAGATTCCAGGCAAGATTGGCAGCTAGGGGCCTGGACAACAGAAAAGCCAGCTATTGACTCCCCTGTGGCGCTTTCCCTGACATTTCATCCGGTAATTTCTGCATAAGTCTCTTAGGCCCTCCTTACCTGCAAGGAAGGTGGAAATTCTAGTCTTTTAGCTGTATTACTCCCCAAATAAACTTTTAAAATAAGAATGAAAGATTGGTTATTGGGTAATCAGTAGTCTCTGCTACACAAGATAACATGCCTATTAACTAAAAGCTAGAACTTAATACTTGACTACAAAGCCCATGTTCATTCTTTGGCCCACATCATACTATTGATATGAGATACTTCATAATATATTTCATGCAAATTAAAGGACTTAATAATTTAGGATATTTTAGCCACAGCTTTTACAAGTAAGCATGAACTGATGGTTAACCTATCCCAGTAGATGTGTGTCATGACCACAGGATATACACAGGCCCATCCCATCTGCTCTGCTGGTCCGTAAGGGAAATTAGTGAGGAAATTACATTTTAGACTTAACGTTTTCTAATTCAGGTTGCACATTTAAATCATATGAACTACCAATTCCTACAGCTATAATTACATCATAAAAATTGTGAAAAATACTGATATTAAGGCCCACGGGTGGTTATCAGACCTAGAGACAGAAAAATAATTACCCAGTCAATACACATGTGCTCCTAAGTTCTTGAATCACTCCAGTTGTCTTGATCTTGTAGAGGTATACATGTCTTGTGAAGGAGCTGAGTTTGCCTAGGGCAGTGACAAGAAGGGCTTCACGGAAGAGGTTATGGCTGAGAAGTTGTTCTCTCCTTTGGCTGGCAGTTACCTGAAACATTCGGATGGGATTGTTACACTCTAGCACCTCAGGAGCCTTTGGGTTTCAGGTAGTAGAGTACTTTGGGAATCGTCATGCTTTATTTCATGCTGCATATTACTTAGATGTATAATTTTTTTCTTTTTTTCCTTTTTTTTTTTTAAGAACTCCAGATATCTGCTGGATTTCACGAGTTATCATTAGCAGACAGAGGAGGTCGTCGTAGAGACTTTCATGATCTTGGTGTGAATACAAGACAGAACCTAGATCATGTTAAAGAATCAAAAACAGGTAGGTTAATTACTAAGAGGACGGTTTTCAAGTGCACAGGACAGTGAATTGAGGCACTTTAATTTCGGTATTTATTTGTACGATGCATTACTAGGGTGAAGGAGCACATTTGGTCAAGGATTTTGCATGGATGGCTTTTGCATTTTCCTCTCTCCCTTTTGGTTTTGAAATAGGTTATAGATGTCGTTAGCTGCACTGAAATGTTGTTTTATTACATAGATCACTTTTTTCTTTTCAAGCTCTTTGCTGTAAAGAGATTTCATTGGTTCGGTTGTAAATTACTCAGTCTAGGGAGGATTTATTTCTAAATGGATGCTTTTAGTAATTTACCTAAGTGGAACAGTCTTCAGCGTCAGATGTCTGAGGACTTTTGTGTTGTCTGCTGCTTTTAACCCCTTGCTTACAGAACTGTGTCTGCCTTGTCATGGCAGTGAAGATTTCAAGGAGGAATAAACTTGCTATTTCATTAATTGAATGTGACTGACTTTTACAGGTTCTTCAGGTACTATAGTAAGGCTGAGCACTAACCATTTTCGATTGACATCCCGTCCCCAATGGGCCTTATATCAGTATCACGTTGACTATAACCCGTTGATGGAAGCCAGAAGACTCCGCTCAGCTCTTCTTTTTCAACATGAAGATTTAATTGGAAGGTGTCATGCTTTTGATGGAACGATATTATTTTTACCTAAAAGACTACAGCACAAGGTTATTTCAGTTGTCGGGTTGGGGAGAGGGAGATGGGGAGTTCTACCTCAAAGCTAAACTGCCACAGTCTGGGGTAGCTTTAGAGAAACCCCAGTGGTCTCCTGTCTCTTAGGACTTGTAATACACCCATGGGTGTATTTGGCATTATTATACCATCCTCAGATCCACCTGAGTGACTTAACGATTACAGTCAAGTAATAAGAAGGCACTTGATTGCTCTGTTCTCACGCCCATTCTCTTACTCTTTTCTCATAGGCATTCTTTTTTTTTTTAATCTAAAACTTTTCCATACTTTTCACTGTTGCCTTATTCAACAGGCTTATGTGATTGGCCCTATTTTAACAAAATTAAAAGTTTGGTTTTCCACCACTCTGGCTTCAGGTTACCGAAGTTTTTAGTCAGACCCGAAATGGAGAGCATGTGAGGATAACTGTCACCTTGACAAATGAGCTCCCGCCCACATCACCAACTTGTTTGCAGTTCTATAATATTATTTTCAGGAGGTATGTTGGCATTTTTAAACATTGTATTAAGAAATCTTAAACATAATCAGAAGTTGAAAGACATGTACAATAAGTACCTGTATACTTAGTACCTAGATTTTACGATGGTTGGCTAGGATCACTGGGTTACCCTGAGTTGTAATCGTTTTTAGGTGCGGTGTACTGGTGTAAGTCTCATTTATTTGCTTCAAGCGAGCGTCATGTCTTTCACTTCCCTGTTTGTGTTGAGATTAGATCTTTCAGATCCCATCTGAGCTTATGTTAAGAGCACACGTTCTCTCAGCACTTTAACTTTATATTCCTTCTGTCCCACAGGGGGTGCCAGTTCAGAAAGCAGGGCAGGGTTTAGGCCCGTTCCGATTTACTTTTTCCATCGTAGAACACGTATAGTGCGTGCTCCACGATTGGCTTTCAGTGTGGGTGCTGTGTTTTCCAAACCCAAAGTTGTTGGGCACAAGTTCTGTGAAGGCCCCCCGCCCCTGCCGTCCCCCTGCTGAGTGGGAAGCAATCTGGATGAGCCTGAGCTTGGCGTGAGCATAGTGAGACGTAATTCTTGGATTTGTAATTTACCTAAGTTGGTCATGAGATAACTTGTCACTGACCCATTTTGGTGGATACTTGTTTGAATTAATGTAATGGAAGATTTATTTTTCTGTAAATGATGGGTTGGCAAACTTTTTTTTGCAAAGGACCAGATAGTAAACATGTTAGGTTTTGCAGGCCATGTGGTCTGTGTCTCAGCTATTCAACTCTGCTGTTGGATCACAGAAACAGTCATTGGACATATATGATCATGGCTGTGTTCCAATAAAGCTTTACTGATGGACACTGAAATTTGAATTTCACATAATTCATGCATCGTTAATCTTTTGATTTTTTTTCCAGACCTTTAAAAAAATGTAAAAAGAAAAAATAGTTCCTAGGCCATACAGCAGGTAGGCTGGATGTGGCCCCCTATGAGCCATAGTTGGCCAACTCCTGCCCTAAACAACATGCCATTGTGACTGTAGTGTCAGAGACACTTACCAATATTCATTTCTCTATTCTGACCTTTCAAATTCTAGGCTTTTAAAGATGATGAATTTGCAGCAGATTGGACGGAATTATTATAACCCAAGTGACCCGATTGATATTCCAAATCATAGGTTTGTATGAAGTGGAAAGTTTCTGTTCCTTCGGTTTAATCACAAACTTTGATAGTGATGCTCTGTTTTGAAATGATCAGATTTACTCTGGCCGCTAGTGGTACCCATCACATTAAGTGGACATTTAACCTGGCTTAAATAATGAAGGAGACATCCCAGAATTTTTGGATTTTAAAAAATCATGTGATATTTATTTGTCATGGGGGAAAAGCATAAAGACTTATCCAACACAAAGTTTGTATTTGCTCTCAGGTAACAAAATTCATCAGCTAGTGACGATTGCTTCAAAAGTTACTGCAGTGTATCAGGATTGCAGCTCAAGTGGTTTAGGTTTATTATAATAAATGTAGATGCTTTCAATTAGATTTTTCAAGTCTTAGATCAATATAAGTAATAAAATTTAATAAAGTTAGTATATTAAATTTAAAATGGAACCTATGAAGTTATTATATTATTATAAACATTCATTGTTGAAGATCTTAAAAAGATCAGTCTTTATCTGGAACCCTGTAAAACCTGAAGCTAAGTAAATGTACTCAAAGACTTGTACTATTGACCCAGTTAATAAATGTGAAAACCATAACTTGATACATACAAAACACGTTTGGATATTCATAGAGGTCACTTCATGGCATTCATTGTCTTTGACAGGTTGGTGATTTGGCCTGGCTTCACTACTTCTATTCTTCAGTATGAAAATAACATCATGCTTTGCACTGATGTCAGTCATAAAGTCCTTCGAAGTGAAACTGTTTTAGATTTCATGTTCAACTTGTTTCATCAAACTGAAGAACATAAATTTCAAGAACAAGTTGCTAAAGAGCTGATAGGTTTAATTGTTCTCACCAAGTAAGGCTTTTAATAATGCAAAATAATTTTACAAGTCTGAAGATATTGAGGCTTTCTAGTCCTATAATGTTAGATGGAGAGAAAGTAGGGTTTAAGTTGAGAGGTGGGAATAGCACAAAAACAGGGGAGGGATATTTATAACCTTTTTCTCAAGAGCAAAAGTTTTGGGGGAATATACTCATCTTAAAGGGAGAAATAGGGCTTCCCTGGTGGCGCAGTGGTTGAGAGTCTGCCTGCCAATGCAGGGGACACGGGTTCGTGCCCCGGTCTGGGAAGATCCCACATGCCGTGGAGCAGCTGGGCCCGTGAGCCATGGCCACTGAGGCTGTGCGTCCGGAGCCTGTGCGCTGCAACGGGAGAGGCCACAGCAGTGAGAGGTCCGCATACGGCAAAAAAAAAAAAAAAAAAGGAGAAATAGCCAATGATTTCTGTTCTTTTTAGTTTTAACTTTATTTTCTAATAGTTTAGTTAACTTCCCCATCCATCTAGTGTATAGCATAGTCTTTAAGAAATTATTTTCCCTTTATCTTTCCATAATATTGTATATTACCAAATGACTTGAAATTTTATTTTTTAGAGAGTACATAGTGTCTAGCCCCTCTTTTTAATAACATTTCTACATATTTTAATCAAATACCAATAAAATCTCAACTCCATAGGTATAACAATAAAACATACAGAATAGACGATATTGACTGGGACCAGAATCCAAAGAGCACCTTCAGGAAAGCCGACGGCTCTGAAGTCAGCTTCTTAGAGTACTACAGGAAGGTAAGGTGCTACTGTGCACTCTTATCTTCGTACTGGGAAGGGCTGAGACCTTAGGAGAAATCTCTACAGGAAGGTGAGGTGCTACTGTGCACTCTTATCTTCGTACTGGGAAGGGCTGCGACCTTAGGAGAAATCTGAAGCATCTTCAGTAGAATTTTCTAACAGGTGTGCATATGGAACACGTTGCTTTTGAAGCTGTCTATAAATGTTATTAAGGCGGTCACGGCATAGTTAGCTCATTAGCAAATGAGCTGTGCCCGGTCCTGGTTCCTTTTCTGCAGTAGAATACAAGGTTACATTTGAACTTCAGCACGTGGAGGACCAGTAGGAAAACAGTGCAAGTTAACAGTTTAGCATATACTGTCTCTTACTCTGTAGCCAGCACTTCTTTTAAACTTCATCTGGCGGCGTGGGCTAGAGATCTTTGAACCCTTAGCGTCCGTTGTGATAAATCTGCAGATGGGTTAGCTCTTACTTTTGTTTTACGTGCTGACAGAGTGAGACAGACTTGTCTCGTGGGCTAGATCAGGTTATTGGGTGGCCCCCAGCCCCAGTTTTATAGAGATGATTCTTGCTGTTTGGCACAGTGATCACTAAACTGACAAAGACACGAGAGACCAATAGCAAGAAAGAGCAGCCACTGACTAGAAGAGAATAAAATGATTCTCCAGGAAGGCGTCGGAACACTGCTGTAGCGTTCAGAGAAGCAGATCTGCCCCTGCATCCTTAGAAGGCCTCATCCCGTTCGACGTGCTCTGTTAAACGTGCAGGAAGAGTATTTAAAGAAAACACTTTAATCAGCGTCTTAAAACCTGTCGTTGGGGGGCTAAAGTTATTCCACTGTTCCCTACTTTCTCTAGATTATTTCCTTTTTCTAAAAAGGGGAGTAAATGAACTATTATGTGTTTATATTTTGTGTCAGAAGTACACATCCGACTAGTGACCTTTGAAATGTCTCTTTCCTGAATATCTACTGTTGCCTGATCTTCAGCTGCTCTCCTGTGAGTGAGAAGATCGGATACCACTCTGGAGGAAAAGGATTCTCTGAGAAGTCCCGTTAAGAACTGGTCCTACTCTGGGCAAAATGAAAACAGGCCAAGGGTCATTTCAGCTTGATTTCCCTACTGCTGTTTTCAGCCTCCGAAAACTCCTTGAGGAATCCAACCATGTTTGACCTAGATTCTTCTGGGTGTCAGAGGTTTCTATGAGAAATGAATTTTGGCATTTTTCTGTAGTTCATTTTAATAATCATGATCAGAGATGGGAATAATTGGTATATACCAACAGCAGATATAAAGAGGACACAGTTGAAAGTTTGATTTAAACCTGAAGCGAAGTCAGGGAAGATTCTCCCCTCCTCTGGCCAGTATTGAATCTCACATGCCTGCTTATTCTCCCTTAAGGGACCTTCTAAGTGCTGGCATACTTAGGGGTTCTGCGTCAGCTCCCCAGTTGCTGTACATTTACACTCTCCAGGTGATCTCCAGTCTATGTGAAGACTTCACATGTGACGTGTTAGCAATTCTCAGGCTTCTATCTCTAGCCCTAGGCATGCCTCAACCTACTTGTTCCGAATACTTGGATGTCTCAGAGGTGCCTTACCTGTGACCAGCACTGAACATGTGATATCCCCCTAACCTGGCCCTGTGCGGCGCTCTTCATCAGAGCAGGGAACACCACTTCCACCAAGTCAGGGACTTTATAGTTTATATACGCCCCAGTGCCTAAGTAGGCACTCAGGTATTTGCATGAACAGGTGAATGATGGATAATTCAAACCTCAGATCACCATGCTTTGTATAACTTACCTTGTATAACTAATTGTCAGACCCTATCACCCTACCTTGCTTATCTGAAGTACCTTCGTTTTCCTCCTTTTCTAAGTGACTGCCACCTCCTGTCTAGGCCCCATTTCTCTCTCTCACTCAGCTGGTCTCGTTGTTTTCATTTCTTATACTTCTGATCCATTTCAAAACTCATACAAATCTGATGTTACACTTTCTACCCAAAGTAATTAAGTGGCTTCCTGTTGCTCCTGTGTCTTGTTAGGAAGCACATTTTTCCTTATCCGGTGAAACCCTGAATGATGTAGCCGCTATGTGTCCTCATCTTGTCACTTGCCCAGCCGCCTTATCCAGCCACGGGGCTCCCTCTGCCTGCCAGCGCTGGCTCTGCACGCTTGACTCTTAGGGTGACATCTCAGCTTAGGTTAACTTCCTCAGGGAAGATGTCTGTCACAACCAGGGGTAAAGGTGTCTAGTAGATCTAATTAATCCAAAGGGGTGGGCTTGAAATATTTGAAAGAATCAAGGTATTCTTAGAACTTCCTAGCAGAAATGGAGTTTGAGTAGTAAGTGATGGCTTAGTTCTTGTGTATTGAAGATAATGTCTAGGAAGCACTCAGTGGGAGAGAAGGGCCTTTGGAAGGGAAGACCATGGTCCATCACTTTTAAAAAGAAAAGGTTTAACAGTAGTATTGAACAAATGAAAGTGCTAGTTTTTCATACGTAGGGGAAAATGTTAAAAGAACTGGCGGGAAATCCCACAGCTCTGTAATTAAGAACTGCATTGAAAGCCCTTTGGTGAAGCAGAGAATAGGAACGCTTTGAAGTTACTACCACGTTTCTACCTGTGTATGTACCCAAGTGAATGACGTGTAAGCAGGGTGACTGTTAATAGACCCGTAATAAAGTAGTGCGATAAATAAGTAGTATAGATAAGTGGAGCAGAGGTCAGATATGCATGTTCTACTTGGAATTTTCTTGTCTGAAATGAAAGCGTTTCTGTGGGTGGTTGGTAAAGAGTTGAATGTAGGACAAAGTCAGTGACAAGCTAGAATTCATGGTCTCTTAATTCATGATGATAGATGGCCAGGACCTTGACTGTATGATAGGAATAAGGAACGGTCAGGTACCGTAGTCTCTTGAGAGACCGGGACTCATGAAATGGCCATGATGGTATTACTGTCCTGTATGCTTAGTGGAGATGTGGTTGTTTTAAAGATAAAAAGTTAGAACTAAATTAACCAGGTTAGTAAAAGATGGTAGGGGAGGATACAAGAGATGATGGAAACAGGGTCTTTAAGACACAGGGCCAGGAGCTCTAGGGAAGATAACTTGTGAGAAGTCTGCGCGGTCTCGAATTGCAGAGCTGAACTGGAGGCGGGAGAGCTGGTCTCGCACGTTTGTTAGACTCTAAGCGTCAACATTTTTGGTCTCTTTACGGGTTGTAAAAACTTACCCTAGATAGTGATTACATGTGGGGAATCTTAATAGCACTAAATGGAAGTTCAGCTTCAAAGGAGAAACTTTCCCTAATTAAAAATGTCCCGTAGTGTGCAAACCCCCTCCTTCCACCATTTATTCTTATAGTGAGGCGACTTTCACAAGCTAGTCCTCGCTATAATAAGAGTAGTTTTAGAGGAGTTACACTGTGGTGAAGACTTGGAGTTGCACAGACTGCTGTTTCTGAACCAAGAAGTCAAAACATGAAGTAAATAGAACTGTGACTGAAAGTCAACACTCAGAGCCTTACTGTCCTTGACCGTCTAAGTTTTTAGGAGAAAAGATGAGGTACTCAGCAGAGCATATAAACCACAACCGGGTTTAGTAGGATTAAAAAGACAATTTTTATACTTGGAAACTGATACTAGCCTTGCTGTTGGCATCAGTTCTTAATTAAAAAAAAAACTTTTATCGTCCATTACAAAATGACGTGTGACTAAAGGCATTTACTGTGAACAGTGATACTTTCTTCCCTTGAATAGCAATATAACCAAGAAATCACCGACTTGAAGCAACCAGTTTTGGTCAGTCAGCCGAAGAGAAGGAGAGGCCCCGGAGGCACGTCACCAGGCCCTGCGTTGCTTATCCCTGAGCTCTGCTACCTCACAGGTACTGCTGACTTTTCTTTACTGGAATGAAACCACAAAGCTTATTTTCCCCGTCTGTTCTAGAAGTCACTAAACATTCCTTCACACCCTCCGTCCCCTCAAAAGCCCTTAAAGCTGCTTTGTCTCCTCAGAATTCTTTCACTCACCACCACCTGACACTCCAGATACCTAGACACGATTCTTGTTTCTTTAACCGTATCCCTTTAAACATTTTGTTTAAAGGTCTAACTGATAAAATGCGTAATGATTTTAACGTGATGAAAGACTTGGCTGTTCATACAAGACTAACTCCAGAACAAAGGCAGCGTGAAGTAGGAAGACTGATTGATTACATTCATAAGTAAGTCATCTCTGCTCCACTGGGATGCGGCTTCAGTTCAGTTCTTTATTTTACGGGGGTTTGGAGGAGTGACAGAAGGTAACTTTGTTTCGCTCTGTATTTGCAGTATTCAGGGTGGGTTCTTCATGTTTCTAAGTGAGGCTGCTGTTTGTCAGGGAATAATTAAACCTTGTAGCCTGTGGTATTTCTAATTCTTCTGTTAGAAAAAGAATAGAAGAGAAAGCAAAATTGTTTGGGACAAGTCTATGTTTTTCTCTTTGTTATAACATTTTGTTTACTTTGAGGAGGAGAGAGTTTGGGCATCAGGAATTTTAAGTGAAAGGATATCATGAAGGGAAACATAGCTGGGAGGAGAGAAAAATAGATTGTACGTCTGGGTTTCCTAGCATTCTCGGCGGGGTTTTAGTCCTGAGAGAAATCTGTTGTAGGTTGCAGCGGGTCTCTGTTTGCATGTGTGCGCTAGTTTTCCTTCTCTCTCTTTACACTTAGAGGCATATGTAAATATGTTAAATTCACAGAGATGATAATGTGCAGAGGGAGCTTCGAGACTGGGGTCTGAGCTTCGACTCCAGCTTACTGACCTTCTCAGGAAGAATTCTGCAAGCAGAGAAGATCCATCAGGGTGGAAGAACAGTAAGGCAGTTCTTAACGTTGTCCGTCCATCAGATTTGGGTTAGACTCCCAGCAGAGCGAGCAGGGGTGCACACCCTAGTTCATGCCAGGGCAGCCCTCTCCTCCCCCGCACCGCCACGGTCCACTGACGTGAGCACAGAGGGGGCGAAGCCTGCAGCTTGGTCCTCAGGCCGTCCGTGGGGCTTAGCTAAAAGGTGGCTTAATTTTTTAGAATGAGCTAAGTTACTTAAATTAAGGTACAGTAGAAGTCTAAGTATCTGAATGGGTTGGTATTTCGTCTGCCACTAAAGTGATCTTTTTACAGGGAAATCTCCCAATTTATTTGGCTTCATTTTTGCATGGACCGCTTGTTTGTTAGGGATCTATATTAAATATTGTGATGGCTTTTATATTCTGTCTTCAGAAAAGGAAGGCAAGTATTCAAAAAATATGTTTTGGTGTAACTGAAGCACTACAAGTACCCAAACTGTAAAAAGCTGTGCTCTTCTGTCTTCTAAATGTTCTCTGAATAACAACCTAATCATGTAGCTTAATACTTTAATTGCAATTGTTTTTATTACCCTTTGTAGTTAATATATATTCCTGTATAAGGGGTGTTGCGGAGGTGAGTAGGACATGTAAAAAGCACTGGGTTTTTTCCTCTATGGTCAGTATTTCTAGGGTCACTGTGCTTTGAGTCTGTGAGCTTTCTGCCTTGCCGTCAGATGTTTTCACAGTGTGCTTTCGGTATCCGACACCTCAGTCATAAAGTTGCTTAGCTTATAAGGCCTCATTTTTTAATATCTTTATCATGAGGGAAATAACACTTATCCTTGTAAGAGTGTAGAAAGGTTAAGAAGACCGCAGCTTGAGATACTTAGAGTAGTTGGTGCAGGCAGGTAGGCACTTGAGTGGCAGCTGTTAATATGAATGTATTTTAAATAAAATTGACATAACCCTTTGAGTACATTTTTGTATCTTTTTTCCCCTCACTAAGGGCATTTCGTCTGTCACTGCAGTTCAAATTTAAGAGTAGTACTCTGAGGTTTAGAATATGCCATGGTAGAATTATTGAAGACTTTCTGGCTTTATCACCGAGAACTTACAATGGAATTTACAGTGTCTCTGAACTTTCTTCTAGTTTGATTATAGTCCACAGTTTGCAGATTGGTCAAAGGAAACAAGAGGTGCACCATTAATTAGTGTTAAGCCACTAGATAACTGGCTATTGATCTATACTCGAAGAAATTATGAAGCAGCCAATGCGTTGATACAAAATCTATTTAAAGTTACACCAGCCATGGGCATACAAATGAAAAAAGCAGTAATGTAAGTTTATCAAGTCATTTCTACTCTGAAAATTGATTAGCAGTCATTTGGAGGGTGTGGGAACTCAAACTGTTACTAAAGCTATCAGAAACATGAGATGATCTTAGAGGTCTGATACAGCTCCCTGTAAGGTGGATGCAGAACTGTATCTGAGTCACTGAGGGTGGAGGGAGGATGGGCCGGACTGTCGCTCAGACTCGCGCTGCTGCGAGTTAGAAGCAGCCTTTTGACTGCACGGCTGCGCCTGGTGTTTTATTTCACGTTTTATACAGAAGTGTTTTGTGTGTTATAATCTGTAGGAACCTTTACCACACAGTACGGTTTTTGTTTCTTTCTGAATGTTGATCACGTATTTCCATTCCAGGATTGAAGTGGACGATAGAACTGAGGCCTATTTAAGAGTCTTACAGCAGAAGGTCACGTCAGACACCCAGATAGTAAGTAGCTACGTGATGTGGAGGCAGTTGACCTGGAATCAGTTGTTGTAAGTCTTAGAACTTGAGTCCGTTGTTGTAAATGTGATAATTAGGTTCCCAAACCGGTCAGGAAATACGTGCTTGACCTAAGATGGCTGAGTTAATGCGGCTCTACCTGTGCGCCTAGGAGCTGTTGTTGTGCACTGTGAACAGTGAGCAGGGGGTGGAGAACAGCAAAGCCATCTCGAATTTACCGGGACTCAGACGCTTCAATTATTCTAGAAAATCTGGGGGGAGAAAAGGCACAAGAGTGAAAAACAGTACCTAGCTGTTCAGCACACACAGTATAGTTAGGGTATCTGTGGTTACACTTAAGTATAATGAATGAGGTGGCAAAGACAAATTTAATGATAAACAGCATATCTGTGTTACTTTAAACCCAAGAAATGAATTGGCTTCTTCTAATGGATTCCTTTTAGTCCTTTATCTCATACTTAAACGCCACAGGCAAATTGCTATCAGGTTGTCTGGAATAATAGAGACACCTAGGGTAGGAAAGTGATTTTATTGGGGGCCATGGAAAGAAAGATAAGAATCTGAGAATATAAATTGGAGAAGACAGCAATGAGTTAAAGAGCTGGATTCAGCTCCAAAACTTAAACTTGAATCCTCAGAATTTGGGCAGGTGTGGGTGGCTTGGTTGGTTGGTTGGTTGGTTGATTTTCCAGCTGTTTTGCGATGTACTTGACATGTAACATTGTGTGAGTTTTAAGTGTACAGCGTGATGACTTGATACGTGTACGTATTGTGAAATGATGACCACACAGGGTTAGTTAACACCTCCGTCACCTCACATAATTACAGTTCTTTTTGTGTATGTGGTGGTAACAGTCAAGATCCACTTTCTTAGCAACCTTCAAGTATATAATACAGTACTGTTAACTGTGGTCACCATGCTGTATGTACAGTAGATCCTCAGAGCTTAGCGTTTAGCTGGAAGCTTGTGCCCTTTGACCAACATCTTCCCGTTTGGGGCAGGGGTCTGCTTAGATCAGGTGCTTCAGCTTCCCCAGCAGTGCCCATGGACTTCCTAGGAAGTTTCATAGTTTGATCATATTCTCAAGCCAGAGCTTTAAAAGTTTAAAAGCCGTGATTCTAGGTGGGTCATGAGTAAGAAAATTGTGAGCATTTTAGAAAACCTTTTATTTGTCCACCTATAGGTTATCACTAACTTGTTTTGCCCTATTCCCTACCTCTGAAGTATTCCAAGCTGGCAGTAGAGCATTTTTAACTAAGTTCTAAAGTTTTGAATTATTTGCTTAACGTGCTTTCTTTATTAG
Source organism: Aethalodelphis obliquidens (assembly GCF_003676395.1). Lineage (NCBI taxonomy): Eukaryota > Metazoa > Chordata > Mammalia > Artiodactyla > Delphinidae > Aethalodelphis > Aethalodelphis obliquidens. The sequence goes on from NW_020837972.1 coordinate 22,290,617, forward strand.
TATCTATTACCTAGTTGAACGTGATGGGCATTAGCTAAAAGTTAATGTCATACTTACTAGCTACATGGCAGAGATGAATAGTAAAGTCAGTGATTTTGTGGGTTTGGTTTCCTGTCTTCTTCCTTGAACTTAATTATCAGTTTCCTAATTCTTTGTAATGAGGGCGTTTTGTTCATTTTTAGGTTGTTTGCCTGTTGTCAAGCAGTCGGAAGGACAAATACGATGCTATTAAAAAGTACTTATGTACAGATTGCCCTACTCCAAGTCAGTGTGTGGTGGCCCGAACCTTAGGCAGACAACAGACTGTCATGGCCATTGCTACAAAGATCGCCCTGCAGATGAACTGCAAGATGGGAGGAGAGCTTTGGAGCGTTGATATGCCTGTAAGTTTGATTTAATTGGTGGATAAAAGTTTTCATTGTTATTTAAGAAAAATGGATTTTTTAAATACTGCTGGTATTCTGTTGTATCTAACATTACGACGTTTTTGTTGAAGCTGAAGCTCGCCATGATAGTTGGCATTGATTGTTACCATGACACCGCAGCTGGCCGGAGGTCCATTGCAGGCTTTGTAGCAAGCATCAATGAAGGGATGACCCGGTGAGTGGGCTTTGGTAGCCGCAGATTAACTGTAGACATACGCAACACAGCCCACGAGTCCAGGGGCCAGTGTCTGGGGAGGACAGGGGTTGTGTTAATTCTTTACCTTGATTTCTCTTACGTTAGATCCAGTAAAAGAGAAAAGTTAGAAAAGGAAACCAGTTATTAGCTACCCTACCATTTTTAATGTCTTTCACTGGCCCTTAACCTGATGTAGCGGTCAGATTGCGTTTCAGGTTATTTTATTATTTGTATTTGCGGGGAGGATGCATCTCTTTAAATGTGACTGTCTCTAAAAACTTCTTTAATAATTTTATTGACCACTGAATGTAATTTCAAGTTGTCATGTTAACTTTATTTTGGAAAACCCACTTGAGTTTACCCAGTCACTTGTATTTCAACATAGTGAAATTATTTTTCAGTGCTTTTCTTAGAACTAATAGAATTGCCAAGAATAGGAAGAATGAAACTTGAAGCATTGATGTGTTAGCGTTACTAATGGGCATATTTCAAGGTGTTTTATCTTTTAGAAAAGTATCTTTTATCAAGAGTATAGTAGTAAGAGTGTGCTTCTGTGTTTTTTTTTTTTTTATAATATTCTTTTTTTTTTTAAACCCCACATTTGTTTATTTATTTATTTTTGGCTGTGTTGGGTCTTCGTTTCTGTGCGAGGACTTTCTCTAGTTGTGGCAAGCGGGGGCCACTCTTCATCGCGGTGCGCGGGCCTCTCACTATCGCGGCCTCTCTTGTTGCGGAGCACAGGCTCCGGACGCGCAGGCTCAGTAGTTGTGGCTCACGGGCCTAGTTGCTCTGCGGCATGTGGGATCCTCCCAGACCAGGGCTCGAACCCGTGTCCCCTGCAGTAGCAGGCAGACCCTCAACCACTGTGCCACCAGGGAAGCCTGTTCTGTGTGTTTTGAGGTGTAAACTTAGGAGGCAGCTCTGGCTTAAATTTTATTTTCTTCTCAGTGATGGAATTATGGGACTGATTTATAATGAAAGAAAGCTTTATGAAGATTTCCTGTATCTTGTAACCCTTCTGCTTAAGATTTCAAAAAGGAAGTTAAAGAACATGAATGGCTAAGGGTAACATAGATATAGCATGATTCAAAAGTGAAGAACTTCTAGACAGTTGCATTCTCACCACGGCCATGTTTTTTCTCTGAATAGCTGGTTCTCTCGCTGTGTATTTCAAGATAGAGGGCAAGAGCTAGTAGATGGGCTCAAAGTCTGCTTGCAAGGTGAGTCTCCTGTTGTGGTTTCCGTCTGCCCTGTGAATTAGAGTCTTCAAGAGATTGTCTTAAAGCTATGTTTCTGATAAAATCCTGTGCCCAGAATTTGGTAGAAGCACATTTTTGTTCTGTGTTATTGTAGTTAACACTTGTCTGGCTTTCTTTCAGCTGCTCTGAGGGCTTGGAATAGCTGCAATGAATACATGCCTAGTCGAATTATCGTGTATCGGGATGGCGTAGGAGACGGTCAGCTTAAAACGTTGGTGAACTATGAAGTACCACAGTTTCTGGATTGCCTAAGATCTGTTGGTAGAGGTTACAAGTAAGCATGCAAAATGTAATCATTTTCTCTTTATAAAATTACACTTTTGTATCTTTGAAAATAATGTCACAGGGTAAACCGGTGAGAATCTAACCTTACAGGTGCGGTCAGGCTTGAGGTAACGGAAGAGGTTTGGGTTGGGGGGGTGTCTTGTGGAGAATTTTTCGTGGAGGAGGGGCAGGCTGGAAATGTAGAGCGGGAGCTCCTTCAAGGAATGACGCATGGAGATGCCTTACCGATCGTCTGCCGCCGCCTTTTCTCTCCTAGAGCCTTGAAGTACGAGGGTCTGACTATCCCAGTACAGCCGTAGGCATCCACAGAATTGGTTACTGGAATATGTATTCCAGATAGTCTTAACTTTGTTTCTACCTCATTGTACCGTGAACGCTTGTTTGATTTCTGTGTGAACTCAGCTGGACTGGTGCTTGGTGGGTAAGATGTTGGGCGTGTGTTTGGTGTCACAGGGGAGATGGTTCCACTTCGCCCTGTTAGGCGGCCTGCAGAACCCAGGGCAGCTAGTGCTCCTCGTACCTGAGCGCTGCCCGTGTCCTCCTTTGAAAGTGGTACTGGGCTTCGCCTTCCTCTGCTCTCCTACAGAGGTCATTGCTCGTGCTATTTGGCAGTAAACTGCACACCATCTCAAGACAGCTGTTTTAATAAGTTACGTTGTTTAACTTTTGCTGTTTTCTTTATCAGATTGTAAGGAAGTCCAGATCAGGGACTGTTTAGTAAGAGCTGAGCGCATAACGTATTAAAGATTTGTGGATTTGATTTTTAAGGATACTTAGAAAATCCAGGAGACCTGTTTATATGTGCTTGCACGTGCATGTTTAAACACTGATTATTTTTGCCAGACTTTTTCAGCCGGTATTTGTTATCATTATAAAAAATGAGGGATTTTGAAAGTCATTTGACTGTACTTGGGCTCGCTGTGATTTATAGGCCCATGGGAGGAGCATTAAGAGCTTGTTTCTAGCTGAATTGCAGAGTGCTTCCAAGTCTTCTCTGGCCAGATTCTGAAAGGCCCCTTCTAAGTGTTGATTCTACACGTTTCTCAAAATGAGATCGTTATGCCAGTAAGTTCTCAGAGCATGTCGGGGGTGTTTTTTATCTCTTGTGAAGTAATTGTGTTTCAGATTAAAATGCTAATAGGCCTTTTTTAATACTTTGTAAATGAAGGTTAATGTTCTTTCCTGTCATCTTAAAATCCCTAGTGCTTGTATTTTCTCATTAAAATAATGGTATTTATTTTATTTTGGTTTTTGAAGTTTTGTAAGCCTTAAATTGTGTTTTTTCCCTTAGATTTTCTGTCCTTCTGGGGAGGGATGATGTGGTGGAAGGGAGTAGAGGAAGGGCTCAGATGGACCACTGCTTTCTTAGGTATTTTTTTAGTTGTTTACTACTTTAGCACTCAGAATTTTCTAGTCTTAGCTGCTTTTTTTCTCATATCTAGAGAAAAAGAAAATTTCAAGAAGTGAAGAGTAGAGGTAATAGTGCAAGTTCATCTTATTTCCTTAGGCTGAATATTTGGGATACTGGGAACATAACACTGTTGTCCCTGCTGGGGCCTGCATCTCTGGTTCTTTGAGTCTTTTGAGCCCTTTGGGTTGGGTCCCAGAAGGACTGGCAGCAATAGTTCTCAAAGAGGAGACTCTAGCCCTATAAGTGAGTATCTGTGAACAGGGTCCTCCTCTACAAGGGGGTGGAACTGGGCCTGAGGAGGCTGGTGGGATTTCCTGCTCAGCTTCCCTTTAGCCAATAGGAACCCACGTTGCAGGGAAGGAGGGTTTAGATCGATCGCTTGGACTAGTGTATAACAGACGGTTGCACGAAGTAGGTTTCACGGTGTGAATTGCGCCGTTGTTTGGCGGCTGCAGAGATCAGTGGTCAGGAGCCGTATGTCTGAAATCAGTCGGGTTAATCCCAGCTTTGCCTTCACCTGTGAAACGGGCGGCAGCTTAACCAAGGTTGATGAAAGGAGTAAGTCAGGGTGTTTAATGTACTTCACACAGTGCCCAGTAAGCGCTCAGTAAGCAGTAGGTGATGCATCTAGAAACAAGTTTGGAGCTGTCTGCAAAGTAAAACAATACCCAGGAATTACTCCTCACTTCGAAGAGATGCAGAGTTTGGGCTCTAATGTTTGTAGTTACCTTTTTGTTTTTTATCCTTTCTGTTTTGTCCTATTTGTTTTTTAATTGAAATGTTGATGTTAACTTTTTATAAAGATGCGTCATGGATTAGTTGATTTAGAATGTTTGGTATAAGAGCAAATCAAAGAGTCATTTTAGTATACTTTGACTTTTTTTTTTTTTTTTTTGGCTGTGTTGGGTTTTTGTTGCTGCGCGCGGGCTTTCTCTAGTTGCGGTGAGCGGGGGCTACTCTTCGCTGCGGTGTGCGGGCTTCTCATTGCGGTGGCTTTTGTTGCGGAGCACGGGCTCCAGGCACGCGGGCTCAGTAGTTGTGGCGCACGGGCTTAGGTGCTCCGCGGCATGTGGGATCTTCCCAGAGCAGGGCTCGAACCCGTGTCCCCTGCATTGGCAGGCGGATTCTCAACCACTGCGCCACCAGGGAAGCCCCACTTTGTCTTTTGATTCCTGAGACTGTGGCTCTGTTATATCCAGATCTGCTGTAGCTGGGCAGTGAGAGGTCTGTTGTACATGGAGATAGTGATATTCCTAAACACTTCTTCCATTTACTCAAGTAGAATCGCCTTCCTGCCCCTTGTATACTTGGTTACTTCTACCGTGAAGGAGCACATTAAGTTTATGACTGAACAGAAGTTCCCATTTGGGGATCTTTCAGACCATCAGTCCAGACAGTGTGTTGTGAACTACCTACCCAAGTCAGACATTACCAGCCAGGTCCATACCGCATGTGAAGCCCTCTGCTTCCCAGGGTTTAGGATAAAGTATATTTATGCTCTTAGGGAACTAATGTTCTAGCTGGAAAAAGAGCACCGGAAACTTGAGGTGTTGAAAATCATAATAATCAAGGTTTATTACATGCCAGCACCGATCTAAGTGCTTAACGTGTTCTAATTCATTTATTCCCAAATGGATGTGTGTATACAGTGTGACTGTGTCAGACAGTGAATTTGAAATGAACCTTTAAGAGATGGATAGAAAGGGTATTCAGGCTGAATGCATACTGGCAGTTACAGGGCTGCCCTCAGGAGAGTCAAAAGGCATGTAGAGGCAGTGGATCGAACGTGACACAGAGCTGAAAGCTCCCTAGGCCAGAGGAGTTCAGTCTTGACATGGGAAACCACCTGCAGAATTGGGCTGGGGAGGGAGGGGGGAAACGGCAGTATTCTGGTACTGCTGTGTGGCGGGCTGAGGAGTGGCTGAGCCGGGAGAGACGAGATCCCCGATATGTTGTCAGCCAGTCATTTTGAAAGGCAGGAAATTAGGCTTTGAGACTGCTCAAATTGGCTTACCTGTCAAAGATTTGAGAGTTAATATCTTACTTTCTACATAGAAGAAAATGCCCACCGAAAAGGCTTTCAAACTGTTGAGTTTAAAAACATGCTGGGTTTAACATTTTCGTGAGACAGGTATGTCATATGCTTGGTTTAATGATTAAACATCTACATGACCTTGAGTCACAGGGCCCAAATATGCCATTTTATTTTCTACTCACAGTATTTTCCTGGCCGTAACTCCACGCCCTTACAAGTTGTGGAATCTTCCTTCACAACTGGGATAGCTAGTATGCCCCAAGAGGGATGTGCGTTTCCTTTTAAATGGAGTGTATGAATGTATGAATGCTTCAGTGCCCTGAAAATATGACTGACTAAATGCAGTTACATTCATCACCGTCTTAAGCCCAAGACTAACGGTCATTGTGGTGAAGAAACGAGTGAACGCCAGATTTTTTGCTCAGTCTGGAGGAAGACTTCAAAATCCACTTCCTGGAACAGTTATTGATGTAGAGGTTACTAGACCAGAATGGTAAGTTCTGTATTAGATGAAGATTGGTTTCTGTTTTGTTCTTTAGCATAGCCTCTGTACTTTATCACCTTTAACACATTTACTTGATAGTTCTTATATTTTATTTCTTATAAATACTAAAGTCTTTCATTAGTTTGATCTAATAATGCCCATGATTTACTTAGTCTCTGAAATGGTGAACAGAGGTTTCTGTGCCATCTCTCTCTGGGGGAAGCGGGTTATTGTTTGTGGTATTAGTTATACAGCCTGAGTTTAAGAACAGCTGCTCTAGATTGCTTTTGCATTTTTTTTTTTTTTTTTTTACATATGTAACCTCATCCATAGATGGTTATTTTCCAATCAAAATTTTTAGATCTGTAATGCACTTAGTTACCCACAGGTCAGAAAGTGTCATCTGAAACACAGTTGCAGGTAGAAAAATGGCTTCTGAGCAAACACTTTTTATGTAACCGGGAGCTGCACTCTGCTGTAAGAAAGCCAGCTAGAACCTTCAGGGGCACACGGTAATGATCCTATTAGCACACGAGGGTTCAACTGTAAACTCACGAAATTTGGTTCCTCGAAAACCCCTTTGTGGGGAATGGAGTACAAGGCAGCAAGTCATGTTCACGAAGGCAAGTCATTGGTCAGTCCACATGAACGCCCTCTTCATGAGAGTGAACAGCTGTGGTGCTTTTGTCTTCATATATACATTTTTGGAGCTCTTTTTAAAAAGGGCAACTTTAATCAGGGTAAAGTGTCAGCCTAGGTGCAAAGTTTAAATGTGGAATGCTTCTCCTGTATGAACCTTAGGTAGATGAGGCGTTACTGTACTAAATTTATGTAGACAAATGATAATACAGATTTTGGTTCTGTTTAGTCCTGTTATCTGACAATGTATAGACATTTTTATTTCAAGATGCATTATCTTGGATTGTGTCTTTCTCTCAGGCAGGTGTTAGTTATCAGAAGGATTCTAACCTGTTGGGGAAAATCGTTGAAGGAGGAAGACAGAATGGCTAAGATAGTAACTAAGATATTACAGTTTCATTTCCTGTAGGATCTCTTTAATGATTCAGAGTGGCCTCATGATACTTCTAACATTACTACTACTCTGATAACCAAAGCTCAGGTGTAACATTGACCTAAAGACATAATTTTTTTTTAACAATTTGGGTAAAATCCAAGTTGAACTATAAAGTATGAAAAAATTTGATTACTTTTTACTAGATTTTTTTTTTTTTTTTTTTGTGATACGCGGGCCTCTCACTGTTGTGGCCTCTCCCGTTGCGGAGCACAGGCTCCAGACGTGCAGGCTCAGTGGCCATGGCTCACGGGCCCAGCCGCTCCGCGGCATGTGGGATCTTCCCGGACCGGGGCACGAACCCGTGTCCCCCGCATCGGCAGGCGGACTCTCAACCACTGCACCACCAGGGAAGCCCTAGATGTTCTTTAAAACTTAACAGCTGCCGTTACTACTCAGATACTTGGCGAAGCCCACTTTGAACGATAATAACGTGCTTAAACTGGGAACAGGTTTTGATTCTAGCTCTTTTGTGATTTGTCTGTTCTTTTGGGCAAGTCATTTAACATTTCTGAAACCCTCATTTTGCTAAATAACCGTAATCTGTTGTAGATCAATTCTGATTTTAAAATTTGTCTAGTTTCAATGGACATAATAAATTACAGTTAATTTCTTAATATCTGTATCAGGTCAGATTACAATATCTCTGGATTGATGTTTAATTGGTACCAAAAAAATGAAAAAACAAAACAAACAAACAAAAACCCTGATGTTCCTTTACGTTTGCACTACTTGGTTCTTGATTCTAGAGCCTGTTGCTGTGCAGTCGTCTCCCTCAGATGTGGAGTGGAAACAGTGACCCGGCACAGTGGCACCGTCATAATTAGCAGCCGTGTCAAATGTTTGTTAATGCCCCGAGGCATCAATGATAGATATTTAAAAATATAAATAATAGTAGTATCTTAAACCTCTTTCACACACAAGCATTCCAAAATGGTTCATGAATAACAAGTTCTGAATTCAAGGAAGCATATTATGTTTTGAGAAGATTAGGTCACATTTTAGTATACCGGATCTTTTCACTGTAAGAAACTTGAATCATCTTAATTTTAGCTTTCAAAAAGATGAGCCTTACACCCGTGTGTTTCTTTCTTTTGTAATTTCCAGGTATGATTTCTTTATCGTGAGCCAGGCAGTGAGAAGCGGCAGTGTTGCTCCCACACATTACAACGTCATCTATGACAGCAGTGGCCTGAAGCCAGACCACATACAGAGGTTAACTTACAAGCTATGTCATATCTATTATAACTGGCCAGTAAGTATTTTTTTAATCAATGTTTATTCACCTCAGTGAGATTCACTTTTCAAAATGGAATTGCTATGTTGTCTAAGGCTTTTACAGTTTAATACCGAGGTTTCAGTTTAGAGAGCTAGATTCAGAGTAACAGAACCTTTTCTTTTCCCGCTGAAGGGCATCATCCGTGTTCCTGCCCCTTGCCAGTATGCCCACAAACTGGCTTTCCTCGTTGGCCAGAGCGTTCACAGAGAGCCCAGCCTGTCACTGTCAAATCACCTTTACTACCTCTAACCTACAGGAAGAAGACAAGATGTAGCGGTTTGTTTTCTTTGTGAAATTATAACTTTGGGATTTTTTGAAGCTTTTATTTTTTAACTGTTATCTTTCCAGGTGAAACTTGGGAAGGAAATTAGGAGATCTAGAGTCTTATTTCTAACAGTGCTATTAACTGACTTATTTTTATTTTATAGGTAAAAATTAGGATTTTATATTTTATCTTGTTTGATTCTCATAAATAGGTTGTGAGGATTTTTTGTTTTGAAAAAAAATGTGGATAAGATGCTTTGTATTATAAACAGACTCTTAAAATATTGGAAAAGTTGGGATTTACTTGAAATTGCTTTCAGGAGTGAGCAAGTCCTACTTGTAAGGCTATATTAACCTTATTTTTGAAATATTTATTTTGAATTTAAAGGAGAGAAAAGGCATAAAGTGGAGGCTCAGTACAGTCGTACGGTAGGATTTTATTTGAGCGTCTGATGATCTCATTTTAAAGAAGAAGCTGCCATTAAATAACCTATACAAGGTATAGGGAAGGCGTGAGACTGTGGAGAAATAGGCTTATTTTTATTTCATTTTTGGGGCTAGGTGTTATGGGGGTTAAAAAAGAAGATAGTTGAGGGCTTCCCTGGTGGCACGGTGGTTGAGAGTCTGCCTGCCGATGCAGGGGACACGGGTTCGTGCCCCGGTCCGGGAAGATCCCACATGCCGCGGAGCGGCTGGGCCCGTGAGCCATGGCCGCTGAGCCTGCGCGTCCGGAGCCTGTGCTCTGCAATGGGAGAGGCCACGATAGTGAGAGGCCCGCGTACCGCAAAAAAAAAAAAAAAAAAAAGAAGGTAGTTGAAAGTTTTAAATTTCTGTCCAAAGATACATTTTAAGACTCCTTAATAAAAGAGGCCAGTAGTCTATATAAACGTTACTTTTTGTTTTGCAACTGGGACATCACGCCATTTGTTATAAAATAAAATTGCAGTGATTGTCATCTTATTTGAATATAACAGTGAGTTTTTGTTTTTACTGAAAGCATATGCGTTTTCTTTCCATTTATTATATTTTTTAAAACTGCTGGAGAGTACACTCAGAGGACACAATTCCATTTATAAAAGCTAAATTTGGGTTACTTACGAACTTCACAGTAAAACTGTCAGGAAATGCTGCAACCTCAGAATTAACAGTATAAGACTGGAAACCCTTAACTTGTAAGAAAATGCAGACTAAGAAGTCTGTGTTTTTGTGAAGTTGATAATTGTAATAATTCACATCTACACAATTGTAGGACTTTACAGGGAATTTTGCAAAGAGCAGGCTCGAAGTTAATGAGTGATTGTATGCCATGAGAACACCTTTACACGTTGCTTGCAAGCGTAATGAGTGTAAACCTTAGTGATCATACACGAGCTACAGGAACTATGATTTCAAGTGATGCCATTCAGTAAAGCTACTTGTCTTACCATTACTGTGCTTGTTCTTATCAAATGACTGCCTTTGGATTTAGCCTTATTAACATATTATGAGTGAAAACCATTTCATTTTCCCTTTAGTTCTTGGAGCTAATAACTGTTGTTAACATTGTTTTTGGCTATTAGCCGAAGTTCCTTAACCTATTTGATTTCTAGACGTTAGAAGGAATGAAACACAGGAGATTGTGACGTTTCAGAAGAATGCCAAATAAAGACAATAAAATCGATGACAGTTGCCAAATGTTGTCACAGTATTAAGGAACGTAAGGAAGTCTAATTACACAACTGTAAAAGGTTGATTTGGGGCATCTTTTATTTATGGATTTTTAGGGCTAGTCAGTAACTTAAGTCATTAAAGTCTCATACTTGGCAGGTTTTAAACTATCCTTTAAAGTTGAAAGGCTTTAATATCTTTAAAACTATGAAAAAATGATAAATGTGGTAATTCCGGGAAAGGTGCAGTATTCAAAAGACCCTCATTATATCATAAAGACTTTGGTCTGCAAGGGACCAAAACAGCCTCAAATTAATTTCAGCCAAAAAGGGCTATTGACTGGCTTTCTCAAGTCATCCTAGGCAGTGGTTCCCAAACGGAATGTTAAACGTGACCTTCTTTGCTTTGAAATAACATAGACCACTGGGCTCCAGACCAGATCCAGGAATCAGAACTTGTAGGGGAGAGGCCAGGTGAACTACTAAACGCATCCCAGGTGGTTTGTCCGGGAATTTGGGCAAATGCCGGTTGAGAAGGTGTATAGAACCTATAGCTGATGGAATGCTATCGGGGATCTGTCACTCGCTCTGCTTCCTTCTGGGTTGGTTCTAATCAGATAGGATTACAAAGATGGTCACAAAGCCTGGGTTTATGTCTCAGCCTCACTGCAATGAAAGGAACACCTCGTCCACAATGGTTGCAGCAAAACTCAGGCTGTCTACACATCCTTGAACCTGAGGGACACACTGCCCTGATGGGGACTTAATAATAGCTGTTGGGTCAGATGAGGCCCATCTAGGAGTGGGTGGAGGAATGGTTCCCCAAAGGAAAACTTAGGCGCTAAAACCAGAAGATGGAACAGACAAGTGAACCCAGTGGATGCCCACTGGGCGTCTGCTTGTTTCACAGCAAGTCAGCTTGTGACGGAAGTAGGAGTCGCCCTGGTCGCTAGAGGGACAATTACAACCGAGCACCTGTACGGGAATTGATTGCAGTGCTTCCAAAGAACACAGCCAAAACTCTGAAATCCAGGTTTCTCCTTAAAAGAGCAATATGCACACCCGAGTCCTACTTCTGAAGGCCTCAGCATTAGGGACGCTTCAGGTTCTCCCTTCTCAGTGCCTGGTCTGACCCATGCAACCTGGCAGTTCCTCAGGTGATGAAGCAGTTTGTTGGGGCGGTTCCTCAAGTGCCTTACGACGGGTAATCTGCCCAGTTTTTTCTGGGTACACGGGGTTTCTTTCCCCTCAAAACTCCAAAAACGTGCCCCTCATTGAAGCTTTCTGTTAGTTTTACATGCTGTTCCTTAGAGCTCATAGAAATCTTGTTTGAGGATTCCGGAATTTCTGTCGGGAAATAGTGTCTTTGTTGTCTCTGGGTTGAACAGAAAGTCTGTTTCAACATCAGTTTCAGCCTGATGCTATGATATGAATCTTCAGAAGTCTGTGGATTTTTGAGGTGTAATTCTTCCGTGTAGCCATAATATTGTCCTTCAGATACAGTATTTCAAGGGCTTGGTGTAGGTCTGTTTGCATTCATCATTCCAACCCAGTTAAATCGTTTAAAAATCCAGGGTGAAAAAGAGAGAAATGTTAAAATTCGGAAGTGGTGAAGTCAGTGGAGAGGCCACGTGCTGCTGCCTTGTAGCACGGTGGTGGCTCCCTGGGCCGCAGCGCCTCTGCTCCAGGTCACGCTGCCCCTCCCAGCACCCTGTGCTGCCTGCGGCCGAAGTCCCGTGGGAGCTCCAGCCCGCAGCCTCTGTCTGAGACCCCCCCCCCCCGCCTCCCGGGGTTCTCAGTCTCTCGCTGGTTCTTCCTGGTCTCCCTAACTTGAGAATGTTGGAGTGCCTCCAGGCTCAGAAGCAGGGTCTCTGAGAAGCAGGAAGAAAAGAGTTTCTTTCTACTCCTCCTCCCTCGGGAATTCCATTCAGTCTCATAACTCATTTCTGTCAAAATGCTGCCAATTCACATCTCCAGCCCTGGCCTCCTACAGTCAGATGTGTCCGAGTGTCTGATACAGTGGCTCTCCAGCTCTTTGGTCTAAGGACTTCCTTACCCTCTTAACTTGCTGAGGACCCAGAGAGGTTTTGTTTATGTGGGTTATATTTATTAATTGTATATTAGAAATTGTATTTTAAAAACGATACGGAAACCCACATTCCATTAACTGTTAGACTGATGCTGTCGTCATGTCATGAAGCCTCTAGAAAATACTGTACACTCGTGAGAGAACACAAATGAAAAAGGCAGATGGCCTCAGTGTTAGCAAATCAGGTCCTGTGGTCCCCTACTCTGGTCCTAGCCCAGCCAAGACCCTCTGCCTTGGCAGGGAAGGTGCTTTTCCGTTAGGGTTCACACAGCCAAAACCAAAACTGAACCTGAGATCGGTGCAATGCAAGCTTTATTCAGTGGCCAAAGAATGGAGAAGTGGGAATTTAGTTCACAGGTCAACCTCTCACTCACGCTCACGTGGCGAGGGGGATTTGATTGTAAAGAATAAGGACGGTGCGGGGAGGAGCGAGGCTGATGGTGGGGAGGCATTTGCATTGTTCTTCTGGGGGAGGGGCGGGGTTTCCCTGAAATGGGATGCCACCCTTTTTCTGTCCTTTTTTGGTCGGCAACTTCCGGTCATGGCCGCTGGTAGGTATGTCACTTAGTAGCTGATGCAGTAAAAACAACGTAGATGAGACTCCGGGTCTGTTGAAGGTCACATTCGTTGCCATCTTGGTTCTAGCTGGTTCTCGCTGGGTTTTGTTTTTCTCTTCATGTCGCTTCGTTACTTTGTTTGGGACCCTGTGACTCAAAGAGACATGTTAGTTCCTGTTCAAGGGAGGGGTTGGCAGCCTTTGGGCAAGAATCTGGAGTCAGCTCTGGCCACAGCAGGAAAAGAGTTTTGACCACAGAACCCTGGAGGAGTCGCAGGGTACCCCAGGGGTCCCCTGGCCACACTGTGAGAACCTCTGGTTGAATCATTCAGTATGCCTGGAACTGAACTGTGATTTCTCTCAGACCTGCCCCAGTTCAGTTAATTGGAGCTCCGTTTTCCCAGATGTTCAGACCAAAACCCTTGGCATCTTTCCTTGAGTCCTGTCTTTCTCGTGTCACACTTTGGGTTCCTCGGTAAGTGTTATAAGCTCTGCCTTCAAAAGATCATGAATATCCAGCCACTGTTCCTGTCCCCTCTTCCAAGCCACCACTGTCTCTGAATCACTACCACAGCCTCCTAAAGTGGTCCTTTTGCAACAAAGTGATCAAGTCGCACACCTGCTCGTCGTGCGGTGCGGTGGGTTCCCACCTCGGGAAGACAGTCGTTGCCAGGGTGTGGCGTCGTGCCGCCCAGGTGCCCGCGTCCTGCCCCGGGACCTCTGCTGCTGCTCCGGGCCCAGACTTCCACATGCTCCTTCAGGTCAGCTAAGATGTCACCAGCAGAGGGACCACTTTCTAAATTTTCAGCATCCCACAGGCAGAGACATAGCCTTTCTGCTCTCTCCAGCTTTGCTGGTATCAGTAGCATATTACTTGTTGTGCTTTTTCTACTCTGCTCCCCCACTAGAATGCAAATGATTCCAGGAATCCAGGAGGGCAGGAATCTTTGTGTCTTGTCCACTGTTGTCTCCGAGCGTCTTGATCAATGTCTGGCACGTAACAGGTTCTCAGATATTTATTGAAAGGACAAATAACTAATGTAACTTAACTCAGTCAGCCAGCCCCTGTACTTCTTATGCATGTTAATGTCAAGGGAGCCCTGTATACTCCGCAGTGGTTCTCGTCCTGGGCTGTGTGTTCTGGTCACCAGAGGGCTTTAAAAGCTCCTAATGGCAAGCCCCCACCCGGTTCTTATAAGTGAGACTCTTGGCCTGGGACTTGGACATAGGAACACTCAGCAGTCTTAGCAACAGCTGGAGTAATACTATACGAGGCAAAGAAGCGAAATCATCCATGTGGGTAGCAACCAGTCAGGCTTCCGAGAAACCTGGATCCTAAGTCGCAGCTTCTGGCCACACCTCAGGACCAGATGTTCTGCCACTGGATTCTTTTTCTTCGTGGGTACCTGGAAAAGGAGGTCCTGCCCAGTCCATCTTTGCCCATATGCTCCCTGTGCGAGGCTTGGTCAGGTGTGGCAGGAGGGAGCCCTTTGGAGGGGGTATGGCCTCAGCTGTGGTGCGGCAGGGCTGCCCTAGCACAGGCAGGCACTTGGCTCCTGGCCCTGCGGTGAGCAGAGACTGCACCTGCCCAGGAAGCAGCCAGCCCGTAGGGGATCATTCCTGGGCTACGAGGCACCTGACTGAGGAGTTGCATGCTTTCACCCTTTCTGTTGGGGGTCCGCCTCTTCCCGTCTGGCCTCAGGGGCCTGTGAGGCTGGGGGATAGGGGTGGTATAGATACCTTCTTTCTGGACGACACACGAGCCTTTGAGCACTCGAATCCTGTTCCCTCCTATCCAGCTTACATGCCATTGTTCTAAATCAACTTTATTGTGATTTACATGTAAGTGAATGCAACTTGATGAGCTTTTGACCATTTTATACACTCCAGTGTCTCTGCCACCATCGAGATTTAGAAAAATGTCCATTCCCTCCCACAGAAGGTTCCTTCTTGCTTCTTTGCAAACAGCCCTTCCCACCTTTCCCCCAAGCAGCCACGGTCTGCCTTTGACCTCCTCTGGTCTCGTGTGAACGGAATCCTACGGTGCGTGAACTCCTCTGCGCCTGGCTGCTTCTGCTCTGAGGGCTTCAGAAGTTAACCTGTTTAATTGTCTGGTTGGTTGGTTTGCTTAAGCAGGGTTCCACTGTAAGGTCGTACTTCACATTGTTGATTCACTGTGGACGGATGGGTATTTTGGATGCTTCCTATTTGGGGCTATTATAAACTCTAGAAAAATTCTGTTCAGGCCTTTGTATGGACACAGTTTTTCTTTCTTTTGGGTAAATACATAGAAGTAGAATTGCTGGATCTGCATGCTAAGTGTCTCTGATTTTATAATTAGCTGACAAGCTGACAAGTGACTGGACGCTTTTCTGTTCTCCCCTCCAGTGCATGAGAGTTCCAGTTGCTCCACATCCTCGCCAATCTTTGATGATGTCAGTCTTTCCATTTTAGTGGGTGTGTAATGTTATCTCACTTGGATTATTAATTGCATTTCCCTGCTGACTAATGATACTGAGCATTTTGTGTGTGCATATTAGCCATTCTTATATAGCTTCTATGAAGTAGCTGTTCAGACCTTTTGCATATTATCTTTTAAACTGGTTGGTCTTATTGAATTGTAAAATTTCTTTGTGTATTCTGGGTAAAAGTCTTTTGTCAGATATATGCACTATGAATGTTTCCTCTCTGTTGCTGGCTTCTTGTTTTGCTTTCTTAAGTATCAAAGAGAAGATATTTTTAAATTCGATGGAGTCCAGTTATCAGGGGTTTTTTCTCTTATAATTTGTGCTTTTCGTGTCCTGTATAAGACATCTTTCTAGCCAAATTTCTCCTGTGTTTTCTTCTAGAAGTCTTATAGTTTTAACATTTTCATTTAGGGCTGTGTTCTGAGTTAAATTTTGTGTATCATATGAGGTAAGAGTCAGTTCTCCCTCCTATGAATCCCCCTTCTTTCTGCAGAATTTCTGGAAAATACCATATTTCCCCTGTTGAATTGCTTTGGCACCTTTGTTGAAAGTGAACTTACTATATATGTAAGCATCTGTTTGTTCCATTGATTTATATGTATCTTTATTTCTATATAGCTGTGTTTTACATACAAACACCACTGCCTTGATTACTGTGGCTTTACAGTAAGTCTCAAAATTAGGCAACGTTAGTCTTTCCCCCTTGTCCATCTTTTTCAAAATGGGTTTGACTATTCTAGGTCGTTTGCATTTCTGTATAATTTTTTATTCAGTTTATCAGTTTCTGGAATAAGCCTGCTGGAATCTTGACTGCCATTTCACAGAATCAGTAGATTTACCGGGAGGAAACTGGCATTTAACAATACTGAATCTTCCAAGCCATTAACATCTCTTATATCTCTATTTAGGAGCTTTTTCATAGTCTTAGGCAATGTTTTACATTCTTCAGTATATAAATCTTGTATGTATTTTGTTAAATTTGTCCCTAAGAATTTCATGTTTTTGATGCTACTATAACTGCTTATGTTGATTTCTTCCTTTAGTTTATATCAGTTATATCTATATTTTAACTTCTGTCTAATTGTTCCCTGCTGGGGAGAGTGATACAAAATATGCAATTTATACAGAAATACAATTGACTTTTGTATGTCGACCTTGTACCCTGTCACCTTGCCAAATCCACATATTAGTACTAACCGCGTTTTGTAGATACCCCTTAACATTTTCTGCATAAAGTCATGTCATCTGCAAACAAAGACTGTTTTACTTCTTCCTTTCAAAAGTGTATGACTTTTCTTGCCTTATTGCAAGGCTAGAAACTCCAGTATAGTGTTGAATACAAGTAGTCAAGTGGACGTCCTTGTCTTGTTTTTGACAGAAAGGGCAAGTGGTCAGTCTTTCATCGTTATGTGTGTTGACTGTTAACTTTACCAAGTTGAGGTAAATTCCTTTCTTTTCCTGGTTTCCTGAACAGTTGTTGATTGTGTCCAGTGCTTTCCTTGCATTTATTGAAATGACTGGGTAGCTTTTCTCTTTTGTTCTGTTAATACAGTAAAACACATGGATTTTTCTTCAGCGTGTTCAACCAACCTTCATTCCTGGGTTGAACCACAGTTAAATATAGTGTATCATCCTTATATATTGTTGGATTCAATCTGCTAATGTTTGGTCAAGGATTTTTTTTTTAATCTACATTCATGATGCTATTGGTCTGTAGTTTTCTTACAACGTCTTGCCTAGTTTTGGCGTCAGGATAATGCCGGCCTCGTGAGTTTGGGCATTTCTCTTTCTTCTCTCTTCTCTGGAAGAATCTGTGTACAGTGGGCCGTATGTATTCCTTAAGTGCTTCATAGTATTCACCAAAGCTAATAAGTCCAGTTCATTATCACTTTGGGCTTGCCTACATTTTCATATTTTAGGAAATTTGTAAATGTGTTCAAAACATTCAATCCTGGCTACTTTTACTGATTTTATTTTATTTTATGTTTTTGGAGAAACTGTCATTAATTTCTTTTTACTGTGGTAAAGTATATGTAACATAAAGCTTACCATTTCAACCATTTTTAAGTGTGTAGTTGCGTTAAGTACATTCACACTGTTGTGTGGACTTTAATTTCTTATACTGGTATTTCTTAAACTGGAATATTTTTAAATTAAAGACATTCCATTTAATCTAGCATTTCAGCTTTTTTTTTTTTTTAACTTAAGATCTCCAGAATTGATATCATCTTGTGTAACTTAAACTTTGTGCCCTTTGACCCACATCTCCCCATTTCCCCCACCCTCAGCCCCTGGCAACCACCATCCTACCCTCTGCTTCTAAGTGTTTTTGACTGTTTTAGGTTCCACGTATGAGTGAGATCATGCAGTATTTCTCCGTCATCAATTATTCAAACATAACCTTTTTTGTAAATGCGTTAGGTGAAAACGTAGTTCGACGTGAATGACATTATGATAGCAGTTATTTTATATACTTGTATACAGTTTCATAAAGTTATGCATTTGAATTATATTTTCACCTTGCACGTTGGTTTTACCTCTTAATGATAATAAACCCTATTATTGGGAGAATTTTAAAATAATTAAGGATTTCAGGAAAATGCTTTGTATTTGAAAAATTAAGTTGTGTTTTATTATATTTAGCTGGTGTAGCTCTTTATTCAGATCATTTGAATTCTGGAGTTGCCAAAGGGAGGTGTTATGAATATGGTTTGAACTCACTCTCGACATCTTCGCTGCACGTGAGTATTTCACAAGAAGCACTCAGGCGTAGCACCTTTCTTTTGCCGCTGAGTGGATCGTCACCAACAATGCGAGAGTGACGGCACTTTGTAAATGACTCCCAGGTCAGAACTGCTTTAGAACAAAAGTACTGCCAGAAAAGGTAACGTTATAGAGTTTTTCTTGTACGTATAGGAGAAAGGAATTCAGTTAGGCTGCTATGATTTTAAAAAAAAAAAGCGTTCAAAACAAACACAGAATAAATGGCGTTGTATAAAATAAGAAATTTTATTTCTATAAAATATTTTACACTAGCTGTACACATGCACACACCCACACAGAACTTAACCACACATTGAGTAATTTCCTTTTAATAAATCTACCACATACTATTATATTACAATTTACAATATAGTTTTTGAAGACACAATGGGGAAAGCGTCATCATTCATTTACAAACCTCCCATAAATTACAAAAGAAAGGCAGTCTGAAAAGTATGTATAAAGAGTAAAAACAATTTACAAGTGGACAAGAATTACAAAATAGTAACCATCAAATACATCTGCCAGCAACTCTGTAAATCTTTGTTGTTGTTGTTCGGGTGCCAATGGTGAAGACTGGTGTGGAGTCATTTTGAACAGACTTAAAGTTAGTATGTTTTCGGTGTGGCTTATGTGGATTGCTTTACGTGTAGGCTGTTCATTGTTGATTATCTGTGTATGGCATTTTGACAAATAATGAAAGTAACGTAAGTCCATATGCCACAAAATGTAACACTGAAAGCAATGAATATTACCAGCTTTTTGGCAGGTTGGAGTAGTGGTACTTTACCAAAGTTACTTCCTCTCCTCTTTTTTAAATGATTTGAATAAGTAAACATTTCCTGTGTGTCGCCTGGCTTGCTTCGAAAGACAGAAAACCAGGATCTTATCACTGCACAGCCTGTGCAACTTGGTCTCAAAGCACTGTGTCTGTGAGGGTGGAGGGCACTGAATGCACAACACATACAACGTGTACACCGTAGCTTTTATTGGACAGTACAGATCACTGTGCATTTATAAGGCAGGACATCAAGGCGGTTAAACTAGGAATTTCAAGACCAGAGTTCAAGTGAGAGTTATGCGTCATGAGGCAAGCATTTTTGAAAAGGGAGCGAGGTTGGAATCATTCCTTCAAGGGCAGATGACAAATGCACAAAGGCTGGGGCCCCAGGTAGGGAGTGAGCTACAAAGAGCTACTGGCCGCCCTGTGTGCTCACGAGACAGCCCAGCTCCCGCCAGGGCCCGGCAATAACAAGAGCGATGGGCGCGGAGGCCCGGCGGGAGTACCAGCAGCTCTGTGTCCTGGCGCTGGGTTTAAAGTGGACGGTAGTGCAAAGAGCATTTCTCTACTGGTGTCAGGGGAGAAGATTGGTTTTTTAGGAAGTACTTGAGTCATGAAAGCCCTAGTTTGGAATTAAAGAAAATTACATAGATTTGGAAGTTGTCCGGAAGCACGTGAATCATTTCACTGCACCCAGCTTTTTCAGCAGTTTCTTGCCTTTGGAAAGCAGCCCCTTTTTCTTTCTCGAGGACATTTCCCTGCCTCTCCCAGGACTACCAGTACCCATAGATGACGTAGGTGGCCCAGAATGGAGATGGGCTGTGGGAGATGGTACTCTCCTGGCTGTACCTGAACCCTCAGGAGGAACCTAGTAGGCACATTGGTACAGGTCACTGAGTGCGCGAGCGCCGGCAGCACCCCTCCGCTCGCCGCGCAGCATCAGTGACGCCACACGGCCCCGCTTCCCACCAGGCAAGGTGAGCGTGGTTCGTTTCTTCTCTGAAGGGTTGAAGTATCCCGTGAGAGGCACACGGCCCTCCCACGGCATAGCTCAGAGGCGGGGTCTGAGGGCCCCCAGACAGAGGGCCGGCAGTGTGGGGTTTTCGGTTTCTTTGTGTTCAGGGGAGGGAGTGGCCATTGCTCTGGCAACACAGAGCTGGGTAATCACTGACTTTGTAACTTAAGACCAGAAGCAGGAAGGAGGAGTCATTTTGAATTAGGTAGGTAGAGAGTAAGACTGGCTGAGTACCCGTCAGTAATCTTAAAAGCAGAAGTTCTTAAGGGGAATTTCGAATTTGAAAACTACTTGGGCATGTGAGATCCTGACGTTGAGTACATTCCTGGGCTAGTATACTAGAGAAATACTGGAGATGGCGCACCGGTTGAAAGAAAAATAAATAAAAAAAATAAAATGAACCTTAATTTCAATCAAAGAAAGCTTAAAGGCCCTTATTGTACGCTCTCATTATTTCCAAGATATTAAAGGTGCGTTTTTGTCGATACAGAGCACATGGTAGGGTTTCCGTGCTCTCGAGTGCTTCCCGGTGCCTTGCAGGAGCGGAACTGTATTCTAACGCGGGCATGACGACGTGGGCTCACCCGCGTTTACGGTCGCATGCATGCCTGCGATTACATAACACCACCTTTCCTCTTGCTCCCTTACCCCACCAGAGCAAAGCTCTTTCTAATACGAGGACTCGTTATTCATCAGGCAGACAGGAGCCCAGGGGCTTCAAGCTTCCTTGGATTTAAAATCAGGGTCTAATTCTAATGGAGAACACCTACTAAATCATCCCAAAGTACACCTGAAGATACCATCTATTCCATCTAATGCAATCATTTGAGCTGCATGTTTCATTAAACTTGGTATTGCATTGGTATGCCAACAAAGCAGTCTTCCAGCCAAACGCCTGCGTGTTCAGGACACTTGCTTGTGCTTTGAGGAGACGCATCAGCTCTCCCGTAAGGTAGAGGGACGGTCACTTAAGAAAAAGCTGCCTGCCATTCCAGGCAGCATGGGGAGCGTTCAGAGGCAACTCTAGATCACCTCGTGTTCACTACTCATCCGCTCGATCTTGAGTTGCGGGGTTTTTTTTAGGTAAAATTTCCAGAGGAAACATTTTATTAGGTTGTGCTTTTCCCAAGAGTGGCTAACAATGCAATATGCAGCTTGAATTATGACTAGACATTGGAACACTGTGTAAACAAACAATTAGCCTGTTAAGAAATATGTTCCCAATGTTGGCCTCTTCCAAATATTCTTAACGTAAATCGTAGGAAATGATTATCAAAGCTGATTTATTTCTCTACAAATTCAGTTGCTTTACAACTGAGACCAATAACACTTTAGGTCCAGTGAGTTTTTGAGACATATTTCTTCTTTTTTTTAGCCCCCCAGTGAAGCCTTAAGTCTACCGCATTGGTCCACTGCAGGTAGCTTAGGTTGCTATGTTTACAGGTATCTTCAGTTGCTCACTTACGTGAAGGCTACATTGCCTGATTAAGGGGTGAAATGCACACTCTTCTTCTGTTTCCAAGCAGATGAGCAAAGAAATAAAATATATATAAAAATATAATATATAAAAACTCGCAGTGATGAAATAAAATAAAAATGAGACACCAAACAAATGTAATCTGACAGTTATATATGGCTGAGAAGTTCTTTGACCTTTGTTGAGAAGATCTGTTAAAACCCTGACAGGGCAAATAACCATTACTGCCCACCGAGTCTAAGGACTATCGCCATCCCCGTTTCACTCTTAAACTGGACTGTGCGTCTGTGACGTAGGATGGCAAGTTCCTTTGTGAGCAAAGCAGACTGATTAGATTGAAAGGGGCATTTTGGTGAAACAAGTAAACTTGATTTGGAATTAGGAATTTTTAGGCACAACCCCCATGGGAGGGCAGAGGAAAAATTCAGGGTATATGCTTTTCGACCTAAGACATAAAAAGCAATGCAGAGACTGCAGTAGACCGTCTGTGGCGGAGTGGGACAGGGGTTAAAAGTGCTGAACACACGTGCTTACCCTTTTCGTCTTCGAGCGCGTCGGCGTGTCCTGCGGGTAGTGGGGCGGCGCGTCAGAAAGATAGACTTCTACGTCATCAGGTACTTCTTCTAGGAAGTTGGAGGGTACGAGGCCTTTCTGCCCATTAAGCTCCCCCTAAAAACACAGGGGTGAGAAGCACAATTGACTCTCTTTTTCCAGAAACCTGCTTCTTGCTTCAGGTAAAGGAGTACAGCTCAGAGCAGCGAGTTTCTTCTGGCTCAGAAGTGGCAGACAGACCGGGACGCCAGTGCTCCCGGACTCCCCTGACCACAAGAGTGAGCTCGGCCACGTGCTCGAAGCGCAGGGTCCCGGCGCCTGCCCTGAGGTCTCGAGCTGGCCTGTCTGGAGCGGAGCTGAGGACCTGTTTTGGCCAAGGGGCCTGGGTGGTTCTCAGGGTCAGGCACGCTTAGGAACAGTCCTGGGGAGCACCTCACTTAGAGGTCCTCAGCCCTGACCAACCTCTGAGTCCCACGGGAGCTTGCACAAATAGCGTTGCTTGGGTGCACTGAGAGAGGGGAGTGGGGGTGGGTGTCACATGCGGGGGCAGGACTGAGGGGGCCGACCGGTTCCACCTGGTATCTTTCATCCTGTGCGTCGCTACAGCCTCGCTGTAAGAATGCACCCAAGAGGGGAAGGTGAAGGCGTTGGCACCTCCTCGAGGTGACTGCTTCAGGTCGGTATATATCCTTCCGGACCTTTCTACGCAGTCACGTGTCCGTGCATGGAACACAGTTCCAACTGCCCACTGGACATCAGTCCCGAGCAGCTCACAGCCCACCACATCAACCCCCCCAGTGCCACCTTGCCCCACAGAACCCAAAACCAAGCTCAAAACTGGCCCCAGACAACCTGGGAGTGTGTTTCTCTGTCCAGTAGGTGTAGGAGATGGTGGCAACTTGAAAGACAGCCTACAGCATCAAAATGAAAAACTGTGCATCCAGGAACGTGATGAACAGAGTGAATGGGAGAAAATGCTTGCAAGTCATATATCTAGTAAGGGGTTATAAAGGATATATAAAGAACTTCTACAACTTAACAAAATGAACAACCCAATCAAAAAGTGGGCGAAGGACTTGAACAGATAATTTCTCAAAAAAAAAGAAAAAGAAAAAGACAGATGGCTAAGTAGCACATACAAGATGCTCAGCATCACTACTCATTAGGGAAACGTAAATCAAAACCTCAAGACACCACCTCACATCCATTAGGATGGCTACTATAAACATTTTAATGTTGGTGTAGATACGGAAGAATTGGAACCCTTGTGCACTGTTGGTGGGACTGTGAAACGGTACAGCCACTATGGAGGAAACAGTACGGTGGTTCCTCAAAAAATTAAAAATAGAATTACCATATGATATGATCCAACAATTCCACTTGTGGGTGTTTACCCAGAAGAACTGAAAGCAGAATTTTGAAGAGAGAATTGTGTACCTATATTCATAGCAGCATTCTTCACAATAGCCAAAGGATGGAAGCAACCTAGCTGTGCATCAGCGGGTGAATGGATAAACAAAATGTGGTACAGTGGAGTGTTACTCAGCCTTAAGAAAGGAAGGATATTCTGACCTATGCTACAACAGAGACGAACCTTGAGGACATTATGCTAAGTGAAGGGTCATAAGCAGACGTATACTGCGTGATTCCACTTACATGGGTCCGGAGAGCAGTCAGAGTCTAGAGACAGAAAGGAGAAGGGTGGGCGCCAGCGGGAGGGGACAGTGGGGACTTGGTGTTTGATGGGGACAGAGTTAATCTTGCAAGATGGAAAGAGTTCTGGAGATGGATGGTGGTGACGGTTGCACGACAGTGTGAGTGTACTTAACGCTGTTGAACTGTACACTTAGAAGTGATTAAGATGGTAAATTATGTGTATTTTCTCACAATTAAAAATTAAAATTAATTCTTTTAAAAGAGGCAGGTCCAGGTACCCCCCACATCTTCCTGTGTGATAATCCCTCCTGAGCCCGACAGCCACGTGCCCTGTCGCCCACCAGCTCCTTCTGCCTAGACCCTGAAGATCCCGCCCTCCTGTTTACCTGTGGCCGCTTCAACCCTTCTTCCTCAGGCTCCACCGTTAGCTTGTCTTTCTCCGTTGGTGTTACTTAGGCACTCTTTCTAGGACAGCTTTGCTTTTTGCTGTGCATGTCTCCCTGGTGATTTCTTCCACGCCAGCGCTTGCAGACAACATGTATATATGCGAAGGCGCTGGAACGTCTGTCCAGTCCAGACCTCTCAGTAGGTCCCCCAGCCAGATTTTCCCTCCAGCACCAGAGGTAAGCACCAGATGGAGCAGCTGGCTCGTGGTGGGGGCTACATTCTATGAAAAGGCACAGCTTTACACACACATCCCCATCAGCACCGTGTTCACATCTCAAGAGGCACCTGTGTGAACCACGACCGCCAGGGGCCTGCGTGTTCAGGCTCCCGGGCTGAGCCCTGCCCTGGGCTCCCCGATACAGCGGTGGAGGGACCTGCCTGTGCTCTTCATTGTTTCCTCTCTTCTCTTGAGCCTCCCAGCACAGTTCTGCTAAATCACACGTCAAAAGTGCACACGACACGACTTCACTGTTGGCGTCCACCACCACGTACCCCGGCACAGGACGTGGTCGCTAGAATCACGCTCCTGCGTGAGTCCCCCTCCACGTTGGAGAGGCTCTGTAGCCCCAAGCTCAATAGTTTCTAAGCCGTGTTTTCCTCGCTACCGTGTCCTCATTTCTGTGTTCCCAAGGGCACCCATCGGCTGCGGCAGAATCTGCAGACCCTCCTGGAAGATGTCACAGCTACAGATCTGAGCCCTGCGCGGCCTCGAGCCTATCTCTGTCAGCCTCCCCCGTCACCGTCTCAGTGCAGGCCCTTGCCCGTCACCTGGGCCGTTCCATCGCCCGTCGCCTGGCCTCTTGGGACTCGCACCTCCCTTACACGGTCCACTTGCGAAGCCCTTGACCATAATAACATCTCCCCCACTTGCAGACCCTTCACAGTCTGATCTCTGCTCCTCCTCAAGCCTCATTTCTACCGCTTTTGTGTTTGAAGCCGGATACGAACCGTGTGAAGACCTTACAGGTCGAACAGGATTGGAATCCGCTGGGCTGGGCTGAGCGGCAGAAAACGTTACAGTCTACCCCGGCCCCTTTTTCCCCATGCCCAGTCAGCACGAGGCCCCATCACGCTTGCACACTTCTCCTCCTTTGCTTCCTTTAATACCTTAGAATGCTACTGTACGGCCTGTTTCCCTCTGACCTATCGAAGTATATGATCTAAGAGTTTGGGTGTTGAAACACTGGGCGGTGCAAGCATCTGGCTAACACAGCGTGAGGGTTAAAGCACTGTGGGGTGCTGGGAGTCTCAAATGACTGGAGACAAGGCAGGGACTTCACTGGGGATGCCGTGAGTTGTGGAGGGGAAGGCCCAGGTAGACAGCAGAGGCCCCTCTGTCTACACTCTGTTCATTATGGGATGTGGTAGAACCGAGGAGAGACTAGGAAGACATGACAGGACGAGGTCCCATGAAACAGCTGCAGGTTAGCTCTCTTGAGAGCTTTTAAGATTGCACATGATGTCAGACAACGCAAGTGTGGCGAAATTTAAGATGTTTGGTATTAAGTTAGGTATCCGCGGTTCTTGTTTACCAAATAAAAAATAACTGCACTGGGCAGTCTACTCAGCAAATTTGACCAACAAAATAATACTAAAGCCATCTGGTGGAAAGAACTAAAACGTGTACATATCAATTTAGATCTGATTCCTACTATCATATAAAATTTAGGTAGGCTGTTCAAGAAAATAAAGTAGATAAAACAGTGTAGGAATGGGAACATGCAGATCATATTAGAAAAATATGTTTAAATTACCAGAAAATACTATGTCCAGTTTTGTCTATATGTTTGAAAATCTAAATGAAAGGCATGGCTTTCTAAATATATATAAAGTATTAAAAATTGACTCAATAAGAAGATAATTATTTCAGCAAGTGAAAACTTTTGTACAACTGCATCCTAAAAAGACACTGAACCTATAAGATTTTTAGGTAGGTTGTAATAACCTTCATGTAATTGTAGGACCTTAACTATGTCCTTTAATCTGTTCGGAGCATGAAAAATACTGGAAGCTTACCAGTTCATTCATAATTCTAGCATAATCCTGATACCAAAAGCCACAAAAAAAGATACTCCAATAAATATAAATCAATATAATTTCTGGAATATAAATATAACTTCTGAATAAAATGTTAGCAAGTCAAATCCAGTGCTTTAAAAATAATTGTAAAAAAAATAGTTGTACACCATGGTCAGTAATTTACTGACAAAAAAAAAAGTAAGTTCAGCAAATGAAAAACAGGATGCTTAACATGATAAAGACCACCTATCTTTATCGATAATCTAGCCTAACACATAACAGTGTAAAGATTAGTGATATTCCTACTAAAATACAGACTGTCAGGGATCCCCTGTCCCTGTCATTCAGAATTGTTTTCAATGATGCAATAATAAGACAATAAAAAGAGATGACTGATAGATACTGAAGAAAAGACAAAATGTCATGATTTGGGGAACCCGAGAGAACCAACTGATGACAATGGATATAAATGCATTCAGAAAAAAGATTTGCAGGGGATCATAAACACACATGCACATAAACAGGCACACAGTGCATTCATATGCATGCACGCAAACATGCACACACATACACACACACGTGCACATACATAGGCACACGATATATACACATACACGCACATGCATACGCACACACACGTGCACATGCATAGGCACATGATATATACACACACATGCACATGCATACGCACACACACGTGCACATAAATGGGCACAAAGTACACACACATAAACATGCACACGCACACACACATATGCGTGCACACACAATATACACGTGCACATACAATTCATGTACACGTGTACATATGCATGTACACATATGCACACACGTGTATGTTGCACACATACACATACACACACTGATACATGCACACACACACATTTCCAACATATTTTCTAAATAACCAGTAAAATATATACCAGAAAAAAATCATAACAGCAAGAACATAAGAATGAACTTTGAAAGATATATAAAAGGATGTGCAAGAAGAAATTCATGAACCTTCTGACAGATGAAAGGGAAAACTTAAAAAATGTCAGACACACCATGTGTCCAAATCAGAAGACAATATTATGTCAAGTTCCCCCCAGTTTAACCTAAAAGCTAAACGCACCTCTAAACAAAATACTATGGGTTTGTTGTAGGCAGGCTCTACAAAAACGGTTCCTCCCAAATATGAAAATGAATTATAAAAATACAATAATTGAGATAGTGTCAAGTAGCATTGAAGTCCAGAAACACTCTAGGTAGGAATGCAGTTCATAGGAGAAAGATGGGATCTTTAACCAGCGGAGAAAGGTCGGATTATTTAATAAGTGGTGTGGGGACATTAGTTTCTCCAATTAGAAATCAAAAATAAAGTTAAACACTTGAGATTTACATGTGAAAATGAAGCTATAAAAGTGAAGAACCGAAGTAAGATAACTTCTATCAGTCGCCTTGAAGGACTTTTTAAGCATGACTCCCAGGGGCAGACGAAACTGACTACGGACGCATTTAGAACTCCTGCTTCAGAAAGGAAAACAAAGTAACAAAACTACACACACACAAGGAAAAGCTACAAAGCAGACAATGACCTAGAAAAGAACGATCTGCAACATACGGGACAAAGTATCGAGACAGGCTGGGACCTGGGACCCTTTGCTGCAGGGCTTGTACCTGGACAGATGTCATCTCCTCAAGCAACAAAATACAAAGAAACTATAAGGGACTAAGAATAACCGCATGCATGCACAGTTGGGGCAAATTATGGACAACAAGGTACAAAAAGACCAAAAAAAAAAAAAACCCAACTGCCCCTTCTGAAGAGCTGGGAGCAAAAACAGGGTGTCAGGAGCAAAAGCAGGGCACCGCGCACGCCCCCTGCACTCAGCACCACCAAAGGGGTGGGCAGACCTCCTAAGCCACGCCTCCAGCCCGACCCCTGGACACACCCCTACCCTCACCCCACAGAAGGAACAAGCTCGCACCCCCTCAGGGAGCGATCAAGGGAACCTGTTACTGGTTCTCGCTCCCCCTGCTGCAGCAGGGGCCCCAGTAAAGCCTTGCCTGAACTTCTTGTCTGGCCTCTGATCAATATCTATTGATTAAGGGGGCCGAGAACCCTGGTCGGTAACGGTATGAATAGTCTCACTAAAAACTATACTCTTAAAACTCAGAAACTGCGCAGAGGAGAGAGCTTTGAAAGGCCACGTGGGCCTGAGTTTGTAAAACCCTTTGACCCCAAGGGAAACCTGCCATAGAGTTTCTCAGCTACTTTGATTATTTTAGAAAAAGAAAAGAAAAAGGAGGAAGGTTGGACTCTGATGCAAGATGGTGACCCCACTCCCAAGGCAGGGGACAGCGGTGGGTGTCTGGCCGGGCAGGAGCCGCCAAGATGACCTCCTTCTCTTCCTCGGGGATTATGGGGAGACCAGCTCCTCCACGGGAAGGGGAATGAGAAGGAAGGAGGCTGGCGCCGGCGTAGAACCAGGACTGCCCCCCAGAGGCTGGGTCCACAGGGCTGCGCGAAGGAGGTCAGCGAGGAGGCTTTTAGTTAATTAATTATGCTTCTTTGTATTTCTCCCTTTTCCTATTTGAAAATGTATTTATTACCTACGCAGTAAGTAATCCAGAACATTAAACTGTTTGGTAAAGGTCTGGATGGAGGAAATTTTAAGTGTAAACATGTGAATACCCTTCCTTTGCTGACAGCTTGTATACGTCAAAAATACCCCGATTAGAAAAGAAGGAACCGTGAAGATTACACGACTGCCGTCCTATAGTATATGTCCTCAGGAAGGGAGACAAGCAAATTAGCCAACCCGTCAGCAAGCCATACAAAGTTCATACATGATTTCAGGGAAAACAACAGACAAACAAAATTATATATATATATACTTGACGCTTCAAAACTTACATAATAAAATCCATCTTCATCAATTTCACCAAAAACAGTAATAATATCTCCAGTGCAAAATGTAAGTTCAGCCTGTAGAGATAGAACATAAAGTTAAAAGTGTTCTCCTGGAGACAGAAGCTGCTTTTTTTAAAAAAAAAAAAAAAAGTTCTTCATGATTTCTGGTATGATTTCTCTTTTTCTCTTATTATTTTGGTATGAACCTATTCTTTCAGTCAAATAAGGAGGAAAGGTACAAATCTGATGAATGCCTCTGTCCCTAGCCTCTTAGAAAGTAAGGATATGTCATGATGACTCCAGCCTACAAGAAAAGGGCTGCCGGGCTCTGATTCTCGGCCAGAATTCAAGGTCGTCCCCATGTTCTGCTGGCGGCACATCTTTAGAACCAAATAGTCAACTTAAAAAACCCGGAGCCTCAAGGAGATGTTCTCTGCAGCGTAGGGACCATTGCACAAACAGCCTTTCAGTGAGTGTAAAAAAAAAATCAGTAATTAAATGTCTATTTATTAAGTGTCTGCTCTATGCCAGGCTCCAGGCTAGAGGTGGGTGCATAGAATCCAGCAGAGGATACCAGAAAAAACTGCATTTTTATCTCTCGACGCGGAAAGAGGGACTAAAGTTCACATGTAAGAGCCATCAGGCATCTACGCGCATCGAGCCTGTAGAGATGTGAATACACCTGAGCTCTGAATCGGAGCCATGAGCTGCTCGCCCGTCAGGCGGAACAGAAATACTGAGGACCAGGGATCGGTACACATCTCGCCATCTAAGAAAGCGGCCCCACGGACTGGAAACCTAATCGTTCATTTCTGAAGGCAAATCCTTTTCAGCTTTCACAAAGTTCCTAGGACCCCAAAACTACATGCACGGAGAACACCCATCCTTTCTTCTCTATCTTCCTTGAATGTGTGTGTGGCGGCCATGAGGGTCAGCGGCCACATGCAGGGGACTTTGCTTTCTCTCTCCAGGACGACCCATCACCACCAGGTGTGGGTCACAGGGCTTGCCCGGCGCTGGTCCAGGGAAACCCAATGTCAGTGGCTGCCATGTCCTGAGCGTGTCACCAGGCTCACGACCTCTCTCCTGCCTGCCTGGGTCCCTATTTACTGGTCGGGTAGCCCTGCCCTCGGACGGGTCCAGAGAAGGCAGGGAGGCAGCAGTGCTGTCAGCAGAGGTGTGGGGCGCTTGGCCGGTACCTCGACATCGATGTTGGGCGAGCTCTCCCTCGGGTCGTAGTCGTACAGGGCAACCATCCTCCGCGTCGCCACCGAGGGCTGCCTGATGCTCCTTCTGTTTCTCTCTGTTCCCGTCACAGGAGAAGAAGAAAGACACCATGAAGGGATTTCAGAGCCGGGTCACAGATGGCCAGTGTGGCCGAGGCGGCCACTGGGCACTAGTGCCAGCAAAGCCAGGGCAGCTCCCACCCCTTTCTCCAGCACATCCGTGAACAAGGGACACTTAGACTGATCCTCTGCAACAGTCGATCTAAACCGTTCAGGCCGGCACCGGGTGGGTGCAGCACGGGCAGGACCACCGGGCTGGCTGGAGGTTGGCAGCTCGCTCGCAGGAAGCCCCGCAAACGCCGGGTCAAAACTGCTGCCCGTGTAGCTGCCGCGAAGCCAGAGAATCAAGTCATTCTCGCTCAGACCAGAGGCACGGCCACCGGCCTGGCATCAAGAGAAGCGAGAATCCACAGAAAGCGGCACCCTCTCTACCCATCGCAAGGGTCCCTCCCACCGCTTTCCCCTCCAGCGCCCTGCCACTGTGCTTTCAACAGCTGCCCCCGAAACGATGCCGCCTGTGGGGAAGGCTCTGGGGAGGCCCCCTCCCCTTGCCTGGCTGTGATCTGCCATAGACGGAGCCCCAGGGCACTATCCCAGCACACACGGCAGCACAAGCCGGGAGGGAAGAGGAAACCCCGAGCAGAGCAGAGGCGAAAACTCTGAAAACAGCCGTTTATAAGAAGGGTCCGTGGAGAACCGTGGGATCTGGCCCAGACTGTCGAACTCCCTGGCAAACCCGCTGTTGTTTGCAGTTCTAAATGGTATTTCTCCTGGAGAAAGCCGGCATTGAAGCATTTCTTCTAAACACAGCTGCTTTTCACCTACAATGAATTTTTGGAATTCAAAACATAGAAATGAAAACTCTCAAAGGCAGGTGTTTTGAAAGCAACTAACGTTAGTTACGTGGCTTTGCAGTGGCTTGTGGCAGGTATAGGGCCTGCAGTGGGTGTGCAAAATTCAACCCTCAGCTCCTGGTCAAGAATCACTGCTTTCGGGGCTTCCCTGGTGGCGCAGTGGTTGACAGTCCGCCTGCCGATGCAGGGGACACGGCTTCGTGCCCCGGTCCGGGAAGGTCCCACATGCCGCGGAGCGGCTGGGCCCGTGAGCCATGGCCGCTGAGCCTGCGCGTCCGGAGCCTGTGCTCCGCAACAAGAGAGGCCGCGATGGCGAGAGGCCCGCGCACTGCGATGAAGAGTGGCCCCCGCTTGCCACAACTAGAGAAAGCCCTCGCACAGAAACGAAGACCCAACACAGCCCAAAATAAATAAATAAATTTAAAAAAACACAGAAGAATCTCTGCTTTCATTTAAAATAAGCAAGCACACCTTTGCAGGACCTGCAGGACATATGTTTCCTTGAAGCAAAGTACAGTGGTAACCAGAGGTTAAGTACAGTGCTGCTAAATACTGCGGATTTCACGGGGGATGTTTTCTGCAGGGATGAATTTCTGAAGGGGGCAATGACAACACGCATGTTCTGTACTGAGGCGTAGTTTACATACAATACGATTCACTCTTTCTAGTGCCCACTTCAGCAAGTTTTGATAAGCTCACGCGGTCTTATAACCACCACAGCCGTCAAGATATTGAAGCTCCGTCACCCCCCAAAATTCCTTTATGCCCCCTTGTTGTCACCTCCAGCCTGGGTAACCACTGGCCTGTTTTCTGTCCCAACAGTTTTGCCTTTTTCAGAATATCGTTTAAATGTCATCACACAGATGTAGCTTTTGGAGACTGGCTTCTCTCCTTCGGACAATGCATCTGAGATCCATTCACGTTACTGCACGGATCAATAGTTTGTTCTACTTTTAGCAGTGAGTAGTATCCCGTTGTACGGAGGCACCATAGTTATTTTATCCATTTACCAGCTGGAAGACATTTGAGTTGTTTCCCCTTATCAGTGATTATTAGTCAAACCACCATAAATACTCACGTACAGCCTTTTGTGTGAACGTGTTTTCATGCCTCTTGGGTAAGTATACAGGAGTGGATAGGACTGGATTGCAAGTGTAGGTTTAACTTTAGAGGAACCCATACCTGTTTTGCAAAGTGGTTGTAGCATCTTACACTCCAGGGAAACCGAGCAGAACCCTACAGGGCCTTCCTGGGGACAGACCCCACCCCCTGCCACACGGTGTCCCCTGCCTCTTGTTTGTAGAAAAGCTATAGCCTCCTAGGCCTTCCCCAAGTTCCAAAGAGCAAATGTAATCAGAAATGCGAGAAAATGTGGAAACAAGGGAAAAAGGTCAAGCAACACAAAGTAACAATAGTTTAGCCAGAAAACGATGCCAAGGATCCTCAGCTCCTCCTCAAGGCTATAGGTACTATTCTGAGAGCTGTTTTACAGATACCAAAACCTCCAGCCGGTGGAAGTAGTTAACTGCCGACCACCAGCACGGACCCCAGACTGGTTGGAACCAGAAGATTGATGATGTTGATTCCCAATTACCTCACCACCAACCCATCAGAAGACGGTCCACAAGCTGACCAGGCACCCTGAAGCCCCCTCCCTCACCTTGCTTCAGAGACCCTTCCCTGAAAGCCACTGGGAGTTTGGTTCATTTGAGCATGACTTGCCTGTTCCCCTCGCTTGGCGCCTGCAATAAATGCTGTACTTTCCTTCACCACAACCTGATGTCAATAAATTGTCTTTGCTGCACATCAGGTGAGTGGACCCAAGTCTGGTTCAGTAACACCGCAAGCAAACGAGAGTTCCAGTTGCTCCACGCTTGCCAACACTTGGTATGAGCAGTCTTTTTCATTTTAGCCATTCTAGTGGGTGTGTTGGTTTCTCATCATGGCTTTATTCACTAATGATGTTAAGCATTTTTCCATATGTTTATGTACCATCCAAATATCTTCTTTGGTAAGGGATCTCTTCAGATCTTTTGTCAACATTTTTACTGGGCTATTTTTTTATTTGTTAATTGATGGGTTTTATTTATTTTTTATGATAAAATTTTTTAAAAATTTTTATTGGGGTATTAGTTGATTTACAACGTTGCATTATTTTCATGTGTACAGCAAAGTGAATCAGTTAGACATATACATATATCCACCCTTTTTTTTTTTTTTTAGATTCTTTTCCCATGTAGGCCATTACAGAGTATTGAGTAGAGTTCCCTGTGCTATACGGCACGTTCTTATTAGTTATCTGTTTTGTGTATAGTAGTGTGTATATGTCAATCCCAATCTCCCGATTTATCCCTCTCTCCCCATCCCCTGGTGACCATAAGTTTGTTTTCTACATCCGTGACTCGACTTCTGTGTATTGGGTTTTTTTTTTATTGTCAAGTTTTGAAAGTTTTCTCTGTATTCTAAATATAAATCCCTTTCTGCCGAGTTACTCGCAAATATTTTCTGCCAGCTTGTGGCTTCTCTTTTCATCCTCTTAACGGTGTCTTTCTAAGCTGAGAAGTATTTGATTTTGATGACGTCTAACACAATTTTAAAAATATATCATATCAAAGAAATTGTTGCCCTATCATCACAGTTTTTCTATGTTTTCTTCTAGAAGTTTTATAGTCT
The DNA here is from genome assembly GCF_003676395.1 of Aethalodelphis obliquidens. Taxonomy (NCBI): domain Eukaryota; kingdom Metazoa; phylum Chordata; class Mammalia; order Artiodactyla; family Delphinidae; genus Aethalodelphis; species Aethalodelphis obliquidens. Next base: position 22,324,508 of record NW_020837972.1, read on the forward strand.
TTGTTTTTATATTTAAGACAGTGTTCCATCTTAAGTTTTTTAATATGGTGAGACTATGGCTTGAGATTGATTTTTGGCCCGTGGATGTCCAATAATTCCAGCACCTATTATTGAATAGACTCTCCTTTCTCCACTGAACTGCATTTTTACCTTTGTTGAAAATCAACTGACCGTGTATGTGTTGATCTGTTTCTGGGCTCCATTCTGTTCTGTTGATCTGTGTGTCTGCCGTTCTCCAATACTACATGGTCTTGATCAGTTTGCCTTTATAGTGAGTCTTAAAGTCAAGTTACGTTGAGTCTTCCACTTCTGTTCTTCTAAAAAACTGTTTTAGCGATTTTAGTTCCTTTGACTTTTCATATGCATGAAAGATTTAGCTTATGGATTCTACATAAACCTTTGCGCAGACCTTCATTGCAGTTGCGATGAAATCTATAGGTCAGTTTGGGGATATCTGACACCTTAATATCTTAGCAGTATTAAGTCTACGAGCATTCTGTCTCTATTCACTCAGGGACTGTTTGATTTCTTTCATCAGTGTTTTATAGTTTTCAGCATACAGATCCTGCACGTATTTTGTTGGATTTAACCGTGAGTATTTCACCTCTGCATTGTGTTATTGTTAAGTGGTATTACTTTTAAAATTTAAATCTCAAATTTTTCATTGCTAACCTATGGAAATACCATTGCTTTTGTATCCATTGGCCTTGCTAATCTCACTTGTGAGTTCTAGGAGCTTTATTTATAGATATGTGAGATTTTTAAAGTAAAGTTTCATGTCACCTTTTCCTTCTGTGTACCGCTGCTTCCTGGCTCTCCCCGTACTGCACGCTCTGCGTGATGCTGGAAGGAAGAGGTGAGGGCAGGCATCGCAGCCTTACTCCCAGTCTTGGGAGGAAAGCATTCGGTCTTTCACCATGAAGAAGGCTATTTCCTAACAATAGAGGGGCAAGCAGATATCTCAGCTTGGTTCCCTCAACTAGGCATATTTAGAAAACTAGAATGGAATAAAAAGACATTTAATCTATCTGATCACGTAAATCAAGTGTCTGTTTTTTAGCAGATCACTCCTAGGCTCCCTGGGTCTGTGGTGCACAGAGCCCGCTCCCTCTAGGAACACTCACTGTCCACTTCAGGAAAGAAGACAGCAGTGCAAGGGAGTGGATGGTGTGAGGGGCTCAGAGAGCTGCAGTCTCGTGGATTTAATCTGGGCAATTTAATCATATGAAACCTCGACTATTCCACGTGGATCGTAACCTGAGACCATGAGCTCATGAATACCAAAAAGCCTGAGGCGTTTTATTTGATTTTGTGTTTATCCTTAAAACCACGCATACTCTTTAACCACTGAATTTTGTCTTTGGAGTGTCATTTAGAAGTGACTCTAATGTTTTGAAGTATTAAAACTTTAGATACGAATGACATAACACAGGTGTATCTGTCTACAGCCATTTAGGAAGTAGAGGCCTTTTGGATGAGGAGATTTTCCTTGCACAGGGGAAAATTCAAAGGTCGCAAGTGTAATGTTGCTGAAAACAGTTTTGCTGTTGGTTGGCTCACTGGTGCTGCAGAGTGGTTCAAGATAAACGAAGGCATTTAGTATCCAAATTAAAGGGTAAAAATCTTTTATGCCTTTTGGATAAGCAAAATTCACCTGAAGAATGGAAGGCATAATACTACCCCATCATCCTTTGAAATTTATCATAGATACGCAACGTTCAAAGTATATTACCAGTGTCTTAGTCCATTCAGGCTGATATAACAAAGTGCCACAGACTGGGTGGCTTAGACAACAAATATCTAGTTCTCACAGTCCTGGAGGCTGGGGGTCCAAGACCAAGGTGCTGGCTGACTTGGTGTCTGGTGAGGACCTTCTTCCCGCCTTCCTGGCATACAGATGGCTTACTTCTCACAGTGTCCCCACATGAGGGAAGGGGTGAGGGGCCTCTCTGTGGTCTCTTCTATAAGGGCACTAATCCCATCCGGGGGGCTCCACCCTCATGACCTCATCACTCCCAAAGGCCGCACCTCCTAATCACACTGGGGGTCAGGATTTCAATGAATGAGTTTTGGGGGGACACAGTCAGTCCAGAACCACCCAAAAGCAGTTGTTTATTTTCTAGATGTGATAGACCTTTAGTAAGCAAGGCTGTACTTCATCTTCCCTGAGAAGACCATCTGTGGTTTCATAAATATTTAGATGCCTATACGTCCATATCGCAGCAAGACTATTACAAGCCTGGTTTACCGAGTGGCTTTTGCCCAAGGAAAGCCAAGTTAACACTCGGATTTCCCTTGACACATTCAGATGGTGCAGGTGGGATCCTGCGCAGCGCTGTCTCCTCTGAGCTGGTGTTTTTGCTATGAAACCCTCAGGAGGGCAGGAGCCTCGCAGCCTACAGGTTCACGGGTGAGCCAGGGGTTGCCTCTTACCTATTTTCTCCACAGGTGTGTTCAGGGGGAGGAAGCCTTGTCTGAGGAGCTGCTCCATCACCTCTTCATCGTCTGCCTGGATTTCAGAGACCATGTTACAAGGAATAAGGCCAAGCCGGGCGCAGGTTTCCCCGCGGTAGAATCCATCAGCATCTTTATCACCGTAGACCTGGAGCCGTGGGAAGAAGTTAAGGCATTGGGATGGGCTGGTTCAGAAATACATCAGCTCTACTCACGGTGGAGTCACACCTAGTCAGAACCAGACTTGAAGGACACCCAAACGACCGGCACGCAGGTGTAAACGTGTACACGTAGCGCTCGCCCTACACATCTCTACCTCTAAGAACCTGTTTCTCCTCCAGGGTGTGGACAGCCCCTGGGCCTCCCATCAAGGAGGGGGGCTGCTAGCTGAGGCCAGGTGATGAGACCCCACCCCACTTAGAAGTGCAAATGGTTCTTCCATAAGAAGACAGTGCCACTGTCGGATATTCTAGAAGTGAAAAAATCTCAACTAACAGAGATTCTGCGGGTACCATTCTGTGGGGTAAGCATCACCATCCTTTAAAGGCCCCGTTTTATCAGACAAACATTAGGACCACTTTCAAAGGCGAGTTGTCAGTGCCCTTTTGGAAATTTGCAAACTTAGGACTCAAGGCTCTTTCCCCTCTCCTGGGGAGCAACCTGCTTCTTCGTTCCGACTGCAGACTCAGGCCCCCCTCCTCTGCTGAGAGGAAGGCTGAACGTCGAATGCAAAAGAAAGCAGCTTGTCGTGTGATGTGTGAAGGAACTTGGGTCTGGCGAGAGCCCCTCCCCATCCTTCCCCCTTCCCCCCCCCCACCGTGCCCTCGCCATCACCCCCAGCCATGCCCCCACCTTGATGATCTGCCCTTCTTTAAAGGGAAGCTCCTCTTCCGCAGCATCTGGGTTCGGGGACATGGTGAGGGGATCGTAGTCGAAAAGGGCCACAAAGATCCGAGGTGGGAGCTCTTCCGCCCCAGGGTCCGTCTCCGACTCTTCGTAGAAGTCTGGAGAAAGCCGGTTCCGCCCACCGTACTCATCTGGGAGCGTGTGGGATAAAGGACAGGGTGCTAAGTAATTCCCGCGGCCGCCCCCCAGCTTTACCCAGAACCATGAGCTGTTACAGGAAGTGTGGTTTTAGAAACGCCCACACTTTGGGAGGCTGTGGCACTTTAACTTTTGTCTTTTTAAAAACATGGGTAGCTTGGTATGCAGGCAGAAGTGGATCATCTCAACAGAGATGGGTTTGACAAGCAAATAACTAGCACACAACACAGGCACCAGCATGACCCTAGGTGTGCTGTGCGTGAAGACAGGGAGAGAGATGAAGGACTTTGTGTCGAAGACCTCCCTGCAGGGCAGGCCTGAGCGCCAGGGGCGGCAGGTGGGCGAGCCCTTGGGATTAGGACACGGCCGCACAGGCCTGTTCAGGGGCCAGAGACCCGGAGCCCCTCTGTGTGTTTCCGTAACAGCCGAGCCAGAGTACCTGGACGCTGAAACGCATCTGTGTATTAGTCCAAGTTTGATACAGGTGACCAAGCTGCTCACTTAGCCCCAAATAGCTAAGGGGGAACAAATGCATTACAGCAAATTAATGACTTCCTAGCAGGGTTGAGTTTCAAGTCTACCTACCATTGAGCTTCCAAAGAGAATTCTTTTTGAAATCCTCATATGCACACGTATCATTAGATATCATCATATCTCACTACATATGCACACATTTAAATATAGAGAGAGAGAATGAACATCTGCTAGTAAATTATACTGTTCTGACCACACAACAAGGGCTCAGAACACCAGCGTCTTTCCATGAGTGGCTGTGATGTCACTGCACTGTTTCCTCCAGAGAACGTATACTAGAGGCTGTACGAGAATCAGACCTCATGGGGAGAGAACAGTGGCCTCTGTGGAATGTGTCCATGGAAATCTGTCTTCTCAGGGACCAAAGTGGGCGACCGAGAGGTCCTTCTCTTTCTTGGTGGCAGGCTAGACTCAAGGAAGAACTTATCTCCAGCTGCTGGTCTGACCTGGGAGTGGGCGCTCCCCCCTCTGCCCTGATGTGGAATGTCCTGGCCCGGGGTGGGAGGGGGTCTTTGTCAGGAAGGAGGAAGGGTCCGCACGCCACGTGCAAAGCCGGGGCTCGTGACTGGCCCGTCGGCTCCCGAGGCCACCTGTGCTGCGAATAAACATCGTCCTTTACAGGTGAACTGCTTCCCTCACTACCCGACCAAGGGCACTGCTTCCACTGTCACTTCTATGGAGGGAAAGGGGGTCACCTATGGAACATACTTTACAGCTGTTCATCTTCTCCTTGCAGGGAAACCAGGGAGAGGAGTCTCCTTTCTAGAGCGCCAAGTTTTGTTTCTTTAGTTATTCATTTTTCTCATCTGGACACAGAGAAAATGCGTTCCATTTCCTTCTGCTCTACAAGGTCAGTAGCCAAAATAACTGGGGAAAATGGGGCGGGCGGGGGGTGGAGATCTGCACAGTCGGTCAGCAAGAACAGAGTCCTCCTGTTTAGAATGGTATATACCCTCGGGCCTTTTCACCTGACAGGTAAATAACTAGATAAATGCAAAGACCAAACATTATAGAGGAAGAAACCAAACCCAGTGAAATCCTCCTTTGGGGTCATTGATCAAGGTTATGAGGCCTTCCTTATGCTAATTACATGATTTAGAATTTATTAGATGTGGAGCTATGTAATTTTTATCTTTTTAAATCAGAAGGGGCATTGTTTTCTTAATTTAGGAAACCCAGGGTGTATTAAAAGTACAGTATATTTTAACTGTGAATGCACTGCTTATTAAAAATATACTTAGGAAGCATATGGTCTATAGACTTCAGTTCCTCTGAAAAAGAAATTGGATGCTCTTGGAGTACGGCAGGTTTCTAAAGTATTAATCGCTGACATTTGCACAAGAAAAATATAACTGAACAGGTGAAACAGAGCAGGGCCCTATGGTCCTTGCCCGCCCCGCCATGTCCTCCGCCTGCCTTCTGTCTGCGGAAAAGCTTTAGCAAAGAAGTTTAATCAGAGAAGTGAGAAAATGCGGAAGCAAAGGAAAACAAAGGAGACCAAATAATAATAGTTCAGTCATTAAGCATAATCAGGGACCTTCAGTTCCTCCTCAAGGGCTATAGATCATATCCTGAGCCGTGTCCTGGGAGCCGTCTTGTAGACACGGAAACCCACACCAGGTGGAGAAGTGAACTACACGATGACCAGGCTGTAGCCATGACATGAGCTGCCACAATTCCGAGAACTGGCCTCAAGGAAATGGGAACAAACCGACCCTGGAACTGAAGACTCACTGTACCTAAAACCATCAAGATGACGCTGGTCAGACGACCAATGACCAAGTTCAAGATGCCTGTCGGGGCTACCTGTGCTGGTTCTGCACGGAGCCCCCTCCCTCCGTCTATAAAAGCACTTGCCCCCAACTGTCGGGGGAGGGGGAAGTCGGCCTTTGGACAGGTGTCCCCCGCCACCACCTGGTTGCCAGCTTCCAAAATAAAGCAAACTTTCCTTTCCACCAACCTGGCCTCTTTATTGGCTTTTGAGCAGCGAGCGGCTGGACCCCACTGCCGGTTACACAGGGACTAGATCTAGGAAAATAGTCTGTTCACACGTCACTGACTGTTCACTTCCTAGGGTTTGGGGCATGATTCTCTTCTTTTTTGGTAGCTCCTGAACACGATTCACTTTTGTTTTTTTTAAATAAATAAATTAATTTATTTTTGGCTGCGTTGGGTCTCTGTTGCTGCACGTGGGCTTTCTCTAGTTGCAGCGAGCGGGGGCTGCTCTTCGTTGCAGCGCGCAGGCTTCTCATTGCGGTGGCTTCCCTTGTTGTGGAACACAGGCTCTAGGCGTGCAGGCTTCAGTAGCTGTGGCTCGCGGGCTCAGTAGTTGTGGCTCGCGGGCTCTAGAGCGCAGGCTCAGTAGTTGTGGCGCACGGGCTTAGTTGCTCCGCGGCATGTGGGATCTTCCCGGACCAGGGCTCGAACCCGTGTCCCCTGCATTGGCAGGCGGATTCCTAACCACTGCGCCACCAGGGAAGTCCCACGATTCACTTTTGTCTTCTGAAATCATAATAGGTTCTTCAGTCTGTGTATGTATATATATATGTGTATGAATATATAAAGTATTTGATATTAATTATGCCTTTTACATGATTTCTTGCATTTCTCCATGATGAGAAATCAGGTACAATGAAAGCAACTGTATCACGGATTTATTTAACATGTTTTGAATTCTATTATTAACAGACCTTTTGGTTAAGCTGTTACCACAGCACTACTCTGTTTTTGCCAACGTAGCTAGTGTGTTACCGAAATTAAGACACGTGTGCAGCCTTCTGCATTCTCTACCTTAAGACAACACTGACTGAGTGATTGTTAGAGACTCCGATAGGGAGGCGGTGGGTCCGCCGAGGTTTTCCTTTACGCCCCTGCCCAGCTGGGAATTTGCAGCACCGCTATGTTCAGTCCTGTAGACTCTCCTTCTCCATCCTAGGAGACCGGAGTAGGAGACCCACGGGACGCCCTGCAGAGCACACCCCTGCCTGGTACCGCGGCATTGACCTGCAGCCACGGGAAGGGTGGCAGCTCACGTGATGAGCATTCACTCATTACAGTCACAGTCGAACGAGGACTCAGGAACCAAGCTCAACAGGAAGAACAGTCTTGAACTGGTCCCCACCTCGTTCCTCAGGACAGTCAGTCTGGACAAGTCATTTACATTGCAAGCCAGAAGCACCTACCTGACCTCCGTAATTGCTACAGGGGGAGTTATACACACATCAGATGAAGCTCTGAGCGACGTGGCAGCAGCTTACAACACTCGAAACCAGAGTGAGCTCAGTACACACAGGACGCTGCTAGTGCGTCTGCAGTAAGTGAAACCGGCGTTTTCCAGCTGATTTTGTTTATATTTCGGCTTATTTTGCTATTTTTCAGCTAAATGAATACGCTCCGTGTTTTCAAAGGTCGGTTAACAGTCTGAAATTTTTTACTGATAAAAATAAAAACATTCTAGGGCTTCCCTGGTGGCGCAGTGGTTGAGAGTCCGCCTGCCGATGCAGGGGACACGGGTTCGTGCCCCGGTCCGGGAGGATCCCACATGCCGCGGAGCGGCTGGGCCCGTGAGCCATGGCTGCTGAGCCTGCGCGTCCGGAGCCTGTGCTCTGCAACGGGAGAGGCCACAACAGTGAGAGGCCCACGTACCGCAAAAAAAAAAAAAGAAAAAAAAAAACAAAAGAAAAACATTCTAAAAACTGTAAAGATGGAAAAGGAAACTTTTGTTTCCCTATTGTTTGGACTCCATGAGGAAGACACGCCTGAGAGAAGGACGAAACTTCAGGGGATCTGTATTGCTGTATAAAGTCTTTAATTATTTTTGGCTGATGTGAACGATTGTCTTTTAAACCTTAGCTATTTAAATGTGATTGGGGCTGTGTTTTCAGGTGTCTGGACCTCCATGGGTGGTTTTCCTTGAGCCCTGTCTCGCCAGATCAAGATGTTTTGCTCTCGTCTACTTCTGTTCCATGAGTGGGTCTCTTGCTTTGTTTCGTGTGTGTGTGTGTGTGTGTGTGTGTGTGTGTGTGTTTTCACACAAAGCTAGTTTATTTGTGCTGATTACCAGATTCCATTATCTTGTGCATAATACTTTTTGGAATTGTTTTGCCGGGGTTCATTCCAGTAGTAGAAAGATTCCCATCTGACCTTCAGCCACGTTCCCCTCTTAGCGGACTGATTAGAATGACTACAATGACAGCTTTCAGCACGGCTGGCTGAATTCCAAAAAGTAATTAAGAGAATGGAATTGGATGCCAGAGGATGACTCATGCACAAGGAGGTGACCAGATGGACGGGGTCAACACACAGGTCAGGGCACACATTCAGGCCTCCTGGCGTTTTTCATAACTTTCAACCCCAGTTGTCCAAGGGTTTCACGCATACAGATAACTCTCCTTTGACTCAGGGCTTGTTTAGATATCTGGAGTTTGGCCACCATCCCCGCCTCTGCCGCCTTGACCATGAGCAACTCACGAGAGCATGACCTAGGAGGTGGGGAGGTGGCCCGTCACCATCTCTTCAGTGCCTACCATGGCAGCCTCTGCAGTGAAAAAAGAAAAACTGGTAGGGAGAAGATTGCTGTCAAAAGTCAATATATTTTGAGAATACTTGAATTTCGGTTATATTTATCTGTGCTGTTTCTGCCTTCTTCTGCCATAAATAACCGAGGGTGTTCTGTATTTAGTTGAAAATGCTATTCCTAATGACTTTTTTTTTTTTTTTTTTTGCGGTACGCGGGCCTCTCACTGCTGTGGCCTCTCCCGTTGCGGAGCACAGGCTCCGGACGCGCAGGCTCAGCGGCCAGT